>NC_061111.1:173451336-173621566 GCF_002878395.1 Capsicum annuum
ATGTCGATCGGAAGACATTAAAGTTCCAGAGCTAGAAGGAGACGTTGGGACACTCCATAAAACCCATAACATTTATCAATCTACTTCTGCAGGTACAAGCAAAGGAGTTAATCGACCAAGATACCAGAATATGAATATGAATAAAATATTTGAAAAACCATTTACACCAAAAACACAAAAAGACCCCTTGTTCATACCCCCACAAGTTACCACATACCGAGATAGCTATATTTCTGAAGTTTGTTCCTCCATAGCTTTTTCCATTGAAATATGTCTATTTAATTAACTGAGTAAAATATTTGTTGTGGAATGGAGAGAGTGTTTGCTTCAAAGCATGAAGGCTTACTTCTGCAATGCCTTCGGCTTCCTTTATTTATAGAACAAAATCTACAATCAATCTTTACACATTTTAAAATACTAAAAGCTAACAAGAAAGTCAAAAAAGGAGGCTAGGCTACTAACTAGCCTTTAATTTCCTACAAACCTACAAATCTACAATTATTACATCTTTTACGTAAAGTCTAAAGACTTTATACAATAATTCAACAATAATAAGACTTTGTACAGTCTTGTCTCCGTTGATTTTGTCGTATCTGCTATATCTCCATTATTGCTTCTTATCTTATCTTTTCAGCTGACATTTTGTCTTCTTTTATTCTAGATGTACTTCTAGAATAATGTTATCTTCTCCATTACACCTTGAACATTGGTGATCTGGATATTTGTGTCCTATTATTTTACAATATCTTGTCAGTAGTCCGTCTGAAATAAATCTTTTTTTAATTGCTCTTGCGGTAGATTGTTTTTCTGGGTTGAGTAATGTCATTATCCATTGTCTGACATCTTCCATATCTGCTTGTCGTAGCTCTTTTGAATTAGAATAAATCATTTGACGATCTCTCGAATAATAGCTCTATATTGGGTTTCCATTAGTATAATTATTTGCTAGTTCTTGGATAATCGTAGCTAATCCAATAAGTCGTTTATTTGCGTAGAAATCCGGTATCTCAATTCTGGGTATCTCCGGTTGCTGTGTAATATCTTTTGGTATGATCATTTCTCTAGTTAGTCCTATCTTTACAACTTGTATAACTGGTTTTATTTCATCATATAGTATCTCTGCTGGTGCAGTATAAAACTTTATATAAAATAAATTTCCTTTCGTTATCCTTTTGTAGGTGGTAAATATCTTGTATAACTCTTCCATAGCTGTTAATTCTTCTCCATCTTGGGTATATATGGTGTTTAATAGTCCATAGTTAAAACAGATTTTTACTAGGCTTGGGTTAGTTTTGGGTAGTGCAATTAGTTTGTTATATCCTTGTAATTTTTGGGTTATATAGTTGGTGTTTGGTTCTTTGTTATTTGTAGCTCTGGGGTTATGGTTTAGAAAAGTTTGTACTCTGTATATATTTTCTATGTATTTCTGGGTGGTGTAGTTGTATGAGATATATGTTAGAGTTATTAGAATTTACCTATAAATTATTAAATTAACTATGCGAAGACCATTTAAAAATAGAGAAACTTTTAGAAAAATTAAAGAATCTTTAATTAGTAATTATTCAGAATATATAAGTCTAAATAAAACAAAAGAAAACCCACAAAGATTAGCCTACTTAATTACATTAATATCTAGTATTGAATCAAAATTAATAATCCATTTAAAATCTAGAAGAATGAAACATATACCACCTAATTACGATAAAATTAGATTTAGATATCCGCCAAGATATTATAAATATAATGAACAAAGTACAACAATACAAAGAATTAAAACAAATTATTTCTGAAAAACGTAAAGAATTAAAAATAAGAATAAAAAGACTACATTATAATATATTTGCCGGAGTTAGTAAAAATTCAATAAATACACAAAAAGATGAAATATCAAAATTAGAATCACAAATAGATAGTTTAGAATATATATATCAACATGAACTATTCACAATAAAATGAACAAAGAAGAATTTATAATAGATGAAAAAATATATGAAAACCACAAAGGATCAAAAATAAAAATAGTATTTTCTAATCTAGGAAGAAGATATAAGAAAATAGGTGAACATTTATATCTAATGTTAGAAAAAGAAGAATTAAAATTAGAAGATAAATTGACAGCAATGGTAAGAATAGAAAAAGAAAATGAAGAAATAGATAGGAAACAGGAAATAGAAAAGATAAAACAACAGACTACGGAAGAAATACGAAAAATAGAAGAAACTAAAAATAGTAGGATTGCTGAATATATGTTAGAGTTATTAGAATTTACCTATAAATTATTAAATTAATTATACGAAGACCATTTAAAAATAGAGAAGCTTTTAGAAAAATTAAAGAATCTTTAATTAGTAATTATTCAGAATATATAAGTCTAAATAAAACAAAAGAAAACCCACAAAGATTAGCCTACTTAATTACATTAATATCTAGTATTGAATCAAAATTAATAATCCATTTAAAATCTAGAAGAATGAAACACATACCACCTAATTATGATAAAATTAGATTTAGATATCTGCCAAGATATTATAAATATAATTTAAAATGAATAAAGTACAACAATACAAAGAATTAAAACAAATTATTTCTGAAAAACGTAAAGAATTAAAAATAAGAATAAAAAGACTACATTATAATATATTTTCCGGAGTTAGTAAAAATTCAACAAATACACAAAAAGATGAAATATCAAAATTAGAATCACAAATAGATAGTTTAGAATATATATATCAACATGAACTATTCACAATAAAATGAACAAAGAAGAATTTATAATAGATGAAAAAATATATGAAAACCACGAAGGATCAAAAATAAAAATAGTATTTTCTAATCTAGGAAGAAGATATAAGAAAATAGGTGAACATTTATATCTAATGTTAGAAAAAGAAGAATTAAAATTAGAAGATAAATTGACAGCAATGGTAAGAATAGAAAAAGAAAATGAAGAAATAGATAGGAAACAGGAAATAGAAAAGATAAAACAACAAACTACGGAAGAAATACGAAAAATAGAAGAAACTAAAAATATTAGGATTGCTGAATTAGAAAAAGAACTACAAATGTTAAAAGAACTGTATGAACAAAGGCAAAAAGAAAAAGAAGAAAAAGATAGAGAACAAAAATTACTGAACGAGATAAATCAATTTAAGGAAAAATTGGAAATAAAAAACAAAGAATTAGAAATAAATAATATAGATGTTGAAGAGACAGAGACAGATAATTATGATTCCGAAGATAGTGAAACATATACAGAAATATTAACAAATACAAAAAATTTAGAAATCAATGAAAAACAAAAAGAAATTAATGAAGAAAGTACCCATACAGAAATAAATACTCTTGATAAAAAAGAAGATGAAAATATAATACCTAAAACAACAGAAATAAGAAAACCTATATATTATAAGAATAGAAAACCTAATAAACATTTATATAATGAACATAATTCTTTCCTATTTATTTCCCATTTTATTTCTGTCTCATTGAACGTACCTGAGTAGTATCTACAATGGTGTTCTATTTTTTCTACTTCATATTGATATTTAAGTATTCTTCCGTAACTATATTCACTAGCATCTGCTTCTACTATATATATAAATTTTCTATTTTCATCTGGAAATTGCAATTTTGGTAATTCTTTACAAAGTAATTTTATTTTTTGAACTTGTTTTTTATCTTCTTCATTATAGTTATATTCTACATCCTTTTTTAATTTTTTCTGTAGTGGTTTTAAAGTTTCTGCTAATTTTGGAATATATTCTCTCACTTGGTTTACTAATCCTAAAAATGATTGTAATTTCTTTTTTGTATCTAATTCTTCTTTCGAATTTATTATTTTTTGTACTATATGTTGTTGCATTTTTACTCCACTTTTATCTATTTGTATTCCTAAAAATTCTATCTGATTTTTCATAATTTCAGCTTTCTTTTCGCTTAGACTTATTCCCGATTTTTCTATTATATCTGTAAACTGCTCTAATAATTTTAAATGTTCTTCTCTGGTTTTTGTATATAATAATATATCATCTATGTATACTATACAATTAGATAATTGTTTAAAATAATTATCCATAAAATGTTGATATCTACCTGGTGCATTTTTATATCCAAATGGTAATACGTTCCATTCATAAAATCCTTGTGGTACCGTGGTTAAATATACCCCTTCTATTATTAAACTATGCAAATATACCCTTCTTTTTAATAGTTTTTCACATGGACTAACAATTGGATGAGGTGGAAGCCACATGGCCTGCCACCTCAGAACTATATATTTATATTATTTTTTTATTTAATTTTTCTTTTGTTCTTCACAATTATTCACAGTATAGTTTACTGTTTCTATCTTCTCTGATTCTTCTCTGCCACGATTTAAATTACTTTTTGCCAACATCATCTATACTGTACATTTTTTTTCATAGTTATTGCTCTAATAAGGTGCCTTTCTAATTATTCATCTAAGCTCCTATCAATCAATTTGATCTACTGTTATAAATCCATCACTGCATTTCTTCGATTTCATGCCAACATCTTGATTTTGTAGAGTTATTAGCAGTTAAATGAGTAGAAAAAAAATGAAAAAAAGAAGAAGAAGAGCTTGTTTTGGTGTAAGAAGGGTTGAGTTTGTGTGGTGCAATAAAGAAACAAACAACAATGGTTAAATATTTCATTGATGGAAAACACTTTGATGTTCGTCGGAGGAGATGAACATCACGAGAAAAATAACTCGTGTTAGCGCGTGGATTGATCCAACTTGACGAACTTGGGATTTTGGTTGTGGCTTCATTCTGATAGGCTGGTAGTTCTTGCTCGATGTTGTAATTGGCTTATAGCTGAAGTTAGTTTGTTGAACAGAGAGTCTCATCGGAGGAGGAAATTGAGACAGTTGTGTGTGTTGTTAGTAGAAAAAGATGAATACCTATGACGTAGATCTAGGCAGTAAACAATAAAGTAAAATTAAATTAAAAAAGAATATAAATATCTAGTGCTGAGGTGGCAGGTCATGTGGCATCCACCTCATCCAATTGTTAGTCCATGTGAAAAACCATTAAAAAGAAGGGTATATTTGCATAGTTTGTAACGGTAAGGGTATATTTAACCCCATAATTTAACTAGGGGAAAATTTAACCAATTTATAAGAGTAGAGGGGTATTTTTGACCCTTTTCCCTTTTATTAAACTCTTCATATTTTATTTAATTTTTATTTTTTTTGTTTCCCATCCAGTGTTCGGTACCCACATTGGAGTCCGACTAATCCGGATTCACACTGCGTAGGGCTCCATTCGAGGGGAAGCAAAACTCTACATATTTTTAATTTAAGACCACAAAATTGAAAAAATATTATTTTCTTTTTTAGATTCCTTATCAAATAAAAATCAGAAAATCAAATTAAAATAAATGGACTACTTAGTCATGGGAAACTTCCTAGCTGTCCAGCATGCTCTCTAAGCACAAAATTTGGGTCTTAAATTCGTAAAATACCCTCCCATTTTTTGCTTTATTTTTGCAATTTAGGGTTTACAAAATGATGTGTGGGATCTTTTTATAATTTAAAAAGTTTGAGGTAAACTTGTAAGTTTTATTAAAATATACTTAAATTTCTTAATTTCTCTTCTTCTAAAATAAACGTAAATCCCTTTCTCCCTCTCTCCAGTCAATTATCATTTCTATCTCCAGGCGATCATTGTTCTTTTTCCAGACAATCACCATTTTGCCTCTCAGCTCTTCACGTTCTTTAGTCGTTGCTCGATCTCAAGTTTCTCTCCAATTGTTGCTTAATTCAGATTTAATTGTTTTTAAATATTTTATCGATAAATTTCCAGTTTATTTGCAACCATTGCCTTTAGAAGCTCCACATTCTCTTGAATTGAGAAAAGTTCTTATTTTTTTCAAAGTTCCATTCTTGGCAAATTTATGTTGGATAATATATTTTTTTGATTCTTAAAAATGGGTCTATTGGGTTGGGTTATGTTTGTTGTTTCATGTTGCGTCAATGCACTTGGTCTATTTCTAGACTTGTAGTTTATTATTACTCATTTTTATAACGTTATTGGTCAACGACACACTAGAGAAAATTAATTAAGGGCAATAAAAATGTTTTAAAATTAAAAAAAGGCGACACAAGTTTTAATTATTCAATAAAGGTGACAACTTTAAGATTAGTGTTAATGATATTAAATTTAAAACTCTAAGTTTTACTATTTACACAAAATCTCCTACTTTTCCTACCATACCCCACCCCACCATGCCTTTTCTGTTCCACCTCTGCTGCCATCATCACTCCTCCTCCTGTACTCTTTCACCCACCCCCCTCCACATCTTTTTGTTGTTGTTGCCGCTACCACCATCACCACTATCTCTTCTTTCTCCACCATCATCATCACCACCATTAAATACTTTTTCCTAATTGATACGCCAAATTACAGCTCTCCAAAAAGAGTGTAAGCGATCGTTGTCAAATATATAACTCAATAAAGATTAAAATCGAATTCCACTTACAATAAAGTGTTAACTAAGTTGTATATTTATTAACAAACTAATAATCACTAGTTTCCGACGATAAAAGGGGATTTTGTTGTTAAAAGTATCGCTTAAGTAATTGTTATATAAGTGGGGCCAATGCCTTTGTTGTAATGTTTAAGCAAATGATAATTAAAAAACTAGGGTTATGATCACCAAGGTGTCTTAATGCAATAGACTGTGGGTTTTATGAAATCATGCAACAAAAATTACAATTACAGAGAAATTTGTATAAGTAGTCCCATCTAATTGTTTTTCAACCTTTAAAGATGAATTCACTTTAATTCTTTCAAGCTTAAGGTGATAGATTAGTTCAACAAACAATTCCCTAAGAAATTGATCCGATTAAAGTATCAATCTTAAAATTAAAGAGTAGAGGTTCTAATCATCTCATCACCATTCTCCCAACATTAATTCTTTTGTTCAAGCAAGTTATGTTTTTCAGAACATTCCTCAAGTTTGCAACCAATATAAATCATAAAACTGAAGAGATGGTGATATAATTGCAATTATTTTTCAAGAATTCATCAATCCCATAACTCTAATATTGAATTACTCAAGGCTCTCATAACCCTAGTTATGAGAGCTTTAGCCACACATAATTAAGAACGAGATGAACAAATTATACTTCATAAATATTTCAGAATAAACTTACAAATTGAAAGAAGATTCTCAATTCCAAGTTTAAAAGATGAAAATAGTGTAAACTTCAGCTCTTCACTTGTTTATCAAACACTTTTTACATTACAATTTAAGTAACAGTCAAAAGATACTTATTCTAACCCTAAGTTGGATATTTATAGGCTCTCAAAAAATTGAGATTTGAAGTATAAATTTGGACTGCCACGTCGCCGCTGGCGGTTTGCCTTATGGACCGTCAGGACTATGATGTCCATCGACTAGACCAATGATTATTATCCAGTATCTCATTGTCTTACAGTGACTGGTGACAGATAGTGTGATACTCCATCAGGGGACTGACGGTCCATCATGTCGTCCGTCCCTGGAGCCTAACACCTCACTCATTCTAGTTAAGATGCGATGGTCGGGCCAATAGTCAGTCACCTGTACAATTGTTTATCTTCATGATATCTTTATATTCTACTTAGAGGTGGCAGACAATCCCACGGTCCGTCGATTAGTCCGTTATAGCCTTCTAGAATCTTGTTTTCTTTGATGTATCCCTATTTCGAAGTTTTTCTCCAGATAACAAGTAAAACAAACATCAAATACACCAATAGTTGCTAGAAACAAATAATTATCCCTTTTAGCGATGTAAAATGTATCATCCAAAGCCGGAACATCAACACCCTTAACTTAAGAAGATTACTTGTCCTCAAGCAACTCAATACATACCATATATTCTTCTAGGAGACAAAAGAACAATTTGGATCTATCAAGATCTAACAATTTAGTATGCACACTACTCTTGTACTCCTAACTTCAAAGGGATCCATGCTTGGCATTACACTCTAGCTAGATAAAATGTATACATATCAAACACGACATTCAAACATCAGTGATCACAAGCATAGTTCCCTTTCTCTCACCATCAAAGAAGTCTGACGCACACTTAATTATTTAGATCACGGACTAATATTCAAATCTCTCACTCTCATAATGAATTTCAAAATAAATTATACACAAATTCATAAGCTTTCCCTTATCAATTTATAAAATCTATAGCCGATTAGCAAGGATCACTACAAGACTTTCTAAGGCTTGTAATGCCACTTTGGCTGCTGGTGAGATATATTTTTAGAATGGTGACTTCACCCTCCTTGACATTTTTGCTACTATGAAACTACAATCTTCATTTCGCATTGCATCTTTATCGTCTCCAAAAGTCCCCCTCCCCCTAGAAACCTAAACTTGAGAATTTCTTCTCTTGCAATCCATCCATCTACACTAGCCACCCTTAAATTATGCACTACAATATTTTAGTCTTTTGGCCACATTAAATTTGGACCACGCTTGTAAAGTATGGCCTATACCATTTAAGACCATGCTTTTTAAGTGTAGTCTAAGTTTTTAGCTTCACACCACATTATTTTTTACAACAGTTAGAAAATGTGGTCTCTAATGGTATAGGACATACTTTATAAGTGTTGCCAAATCACAATATAATTGACAACACTTATTACACATATAACTACACTTTTAAGTGTGGTATTATTATAATTCTAAAGATCACATTTTAGAAATGTGGCCTAAATTTTCATTAAACTTTTTCAAACTCCCTCTGAAATATTTTACTCTCCCTCATATTTACAATTGACCAAAAATAAATAAGAACCATAAATATTTAACAAATATATCAATCTATTTTTCCCAATTATCTCATAGATCTCAGACTAACTCATAAAACTCTCTCAGCTCTTTGCCCAAATATCTTCTCAAATCCCTCAAATCTATCGATCTATCAAAGATATTTTCCTAAAATCATCAAATTTCTTGCTCAACTCAACTCAGTTAGCATATCAACCTAGAATATATTGATGGTGGATTTTTGATATGAGTTGACCGTTGACGTTCTCTTTGAATTTTGTCAGTGCGATAAGAAAGATTTACTTTTGATATTATTGTGCCATATATCTTTTATTCCTGAGTTTTGTATGTGAATTGCCTATTTATTCGCATGTCGTCTAAAATTAACCAGTTTCTATCCAAACACCATTTATGTTTGGATGCAAGGAGCGCAAGTAATAGTACTATGTAATAGATTCTATGAACATTGATTTCTGCTCTGGTATCATGGCCATGCAAAATCAAAATATATGCAATGGGAATTAAGTGAGCTGTTGTCATTTACTGCTAATTCCTATGGCTCTTTCATGCTTGTTTCCTTCAATGTGCTACCTATAGGGATTACTGGTATGCTGTTCTACTCTTTATTCACATCTTTTTAACATTTCCTGAGCTCAATAAGCTATAATACCCAAAAAGTCCAAGCCAATGCTACAGTCATGTTTCAAGCTTACGCATAGTACATTATGATTCATTGGTAGATTTATAAGTTAGTTTTATGCATATTAAGGTCTCAAATAACTCCAAGCTGTTACGCAAATCAAAATAATCCTTACCAATTTAATATCATATAAGAATGTTGCTCTTGTCAAATTCAAACAAGCATAAATTTTATACTACACAAAATTTTCTTGATCAAGAATGACCAAACTATAGGAAATTGAGTAAGCTTTCCAACGATACCAAATTTGCCCAAATCTGATACTCGGGTGAGAAATTATCACATTTTTAGTAAAATCAGTAGCTCAAAACAAGCACCACCGCATCGCGGTGACACCAAGAATGACACTCGTTAGTTTTTAGTGAATCATCACGATAGTACTATGTCGCAGTGAAGTTCCAATTCCCAATTGGCATTTTCCAGTAAAGCAATACGATAAGCATCGCGTCGCAGAGGAGTTCCAGTTCGTACTCGTCAATTTCCATAGACGCAACGCGGTTCCACCACATCGCGTCAAAGTGCTTTTTTGCACTTGTCCTTGGTATACACATGCAGTCAAAATCCAATGGCTCACCACAATGGTACTGCATTACAGTGATGGCCAAAATCGAGATTTTCTATGACAAAAATTTTATTCTTTCCAAGGGCAGTTGAGCCTTTTTTCATGACTCTAATTAGTCCAAAACATGAGATTACAGCCCTAATAACCTAATTAGTCATTATTTTATTCAAACTTCCTCAAATCAAGAATATTATCTCTCAAATAGAAAACCCTAGCCTTCAAGATTCAATATCAACTCCCAAGAAAATTTCCAAGAAACTTTAAGAATTCAACTACTCAGGTATGTTTGGTGTACATCCTTGGGTTTTTTTTCCTCCCTTGGAGTTCAAGAACCCTTTTTGCAAGATTTAAATTATGATTTATATTCTTAAAGTGAATTGGGTTCATCCATGTGTTGATTTTATGGGTTTTAGACCAAGAAGATTATGAATTTCAAGTAAATAAACTAGTATGTGTGTTGATTCATGTACTCCTCATGTCATAATCCATGAATTGTAAATTAAATGTTGTAATCATGATAATCCCATTTATTTTCCTCATGTTCAAGAATCATGCTCCCCAACTGTTTGACAAAATGCATATGTGAATGATTTGTGCATGACTTCCTAGTTGTAATGCTTTAAACTTGTGATATGGTTCCTTTATTTATTCTATCGAGTCCTGGGGTTATTGTATACATGAAATTAGTTGCTTACTTAGTTCCAGTCATACTAGAATAATCTCGTAGTCTCCCAAATAGTCATATTCAGTTAGTAAATAGAATCAGTCAAGCTTAGTACAGTCTACTAATCTTTGTCGATTCAGTTGGGAGTAGGATTAGCATCGAGCGAACCCAAGGATGGGGGCATTCCTGTCAGTATAGGGTTTGACCCCTAATAGCAATTCCTAAGTTACAAAACTATATAACCAGTGTAGGGTAAGCTGTTCTCCTGACAGACTAGGTTTGACGCAATCATATATACATTTTATGAGTCTTCCAATCACTTTAGGGTTGACACAACATTGTTAGTATCTCGTGGCAAAGTGATAACACCCTTCCAACTGGGGTCACAGGTTGGGCCCCAAATCAGTCTATAATCGGGGTATGTCGGTTATATAAACACACCTATAGTTACAGTTTCAGTCTGAGTAATCAGTAAAAAACTCAGTCAATTCTACAAGATCATGGTTATTAGTTATCAGTTACTCAGCCAACAAAATTCAACACTCAGATTTAGTAGAATCTTAGATACATAATGTATACCTATATGCACAATATTATATATTCAGTAGTTGTAGTTTTGCATGTACTCTCATCCAGTTACTTCATGATGTACATTCAGTCAGTTATCATCTCATGCATATTAATCCATGCATATCAGCCTAACTTTACCTAGCATACTAGTAAATTTAAAGTACTGACACATACTCTCTCTTTTTGCTATGATGTCTTACATCATATTTCAGATGCTCGAGTTCCTGACCGTACTTAGCCAGATCAGTCTATCCATTGGGGACACGATATTTATTTAGCTATTATATTATTTTAGTATTTCAATAATTTTAGATAGTAGTTGTGAGTTAGTTGGGGTCTGTCCCATCAACTCTTTTATCTCAGTTATTTAGAGGCTTTTCAGACATTATCAGTTAGTAAATTCTACAAATGTGTTTAATTTTGATTCAGTATTATGAACCTTATGGCATTATTAGTTTTACTTTCGCATATATTTCATGAATACTATTCAATGTTCATAGAAGGTACTAGTCATAAGTTAGCTTATAGTCCTTTGGGGTCGTAAGCACCGTGTGACACCCAGGGCGTAGTCTCGGGGCATTAAAAAATTGGTATCAGAGACTAAGGTTCAAAAATGTCCTAGGGAGTCTGAAAGTCTTGTCAAGTAGAGTCTTATGCATGGGTGTGTAGCGCGCCACACTTATGGGAAAAAGGCTATGAGGCATTTTAGGAAAACTTCCCTTATTTTCAGTATTCATATCGTGCGAGTGAGCATGAGATCAAGTTAAACTCTTTATCTAATTCAACTTTTTCTTCTGTTTACAGAACATGCCTCCCAGAAAGACTAACAGAAGAAGAACTGGAACCAGCCGACACTTCTGCCCATTCAGGAAGACCCCCTAAATGAGCACATTTCTCACATAGAGTTCAGAGCTGTATTCATCACCCTAGACCATTCTGTGGTAGCCTAAAATATTTGACCAGCTGCTATTCAGGCTAACACAGTGGCCAATACTGCTGCAGCTAAAATTTGAGGCTTCACCTGAATGAACCCTCCTTTATTTTTAGGGTCTAAGTCTGAGGAAAACCCATAGGAATTTCTTTACATAGTGCAAAAGGTAAAAGACATTATGGGGGTAACTGCTAGTGAGAGTGTTGATTTAGCTGCCTATTAGTTGCAAGATGTAGCTCATACATAGTTTAAGTAGTGAAAGGTAGAGAGAGGCGCGAATGCAGGACCTATAGAATGGGGAGAGTTTGCTACTGCTTTCTTAGATAGGTTTTTTTCGTTGGAGTTGTGAGAGGATAAGGTATTAGAATTTATCAACTTAAGGCAGGGAAACATGAGTGTGAAAGAATATTCCATCAAGTTTACTCAGTTGGCCAAGTATTCTCCTCATGTGGTAGCTTACAACAGGTGTAAGATGAGTAAGTTTGTATTGAGCATATCTAATAGTGTGGTCAAGGAGTGTAGGACTGCAATGTTGATTAAGGAGATGGACTTGTATAGGTTGATGGTCCATGCTCAATAAATTAAGGAATAGAAGACTAAGGAGAAAGAGAGGGCGAGCAAGAGAGTAAGAACAGGTAGTTCTAGTTTTGCTTAGCCAAAGTAAGAAGGAGGTAACCATCCTTATTTCCACCCAAAATCTTCAGTCCTATCTTCGTCTTCAGCTAGTGTATCGATGCCCAAGTTCAGGAATGGTAATAAGGATAGGGTGTCAGGCTCTAAACCTCAGGGTAGTATAAATAGTGCTCGAACAAATCCTCTTTATTAGAAATATGGTAAAAAGCACCAAGGTGTTTATAAAGCTGGAAGTGACATGTGTTTCAGGTAAGGTAAGCCAGAATATAGAATTAGGGAGTATCCTCATGTAGGTTCATAGAGTCAGCATAATCATCCCCTAGTTCAGTACGATCGCCCATCTCAATAGGTTACCACTTCCAGTGCCACTAGTGGTCAGTGCCCAAGTATGATCTATGCACTTTAGTCCTAGTAGGATCAGGAGAGTTCTCCTGATATGGTTACTGGTATGTTGCAAATCTATCACTTACATATTTGTACTTTGTTAGATTTTGGAGCTTCTCCATCTTTTGTAACTCCCTATAAAGCTGTCAACTTCGGTGTCAATCCTAAAATCTTAGTAGTTCCTTTCTCAGTATCTACCTAAGTAGGTAAGTCTATCATAGCCCGACGGGTATACAGAAACTGTCTGGTTATGGTGTCTCAGAAAGTTACTTTAGCAGATCTTGTAGAGCTAGAGATGATAAATTTTGACATCATTCTCATCATGGATTGTCTCCATTCATACTATGCTTCAGTTGACTATAGAAATAGAGTAGTTCATTTTAAGTTTCCAAATGAAATAGTCCTTGAATGGAGGGGTAGTACCACACACTTAAGGGTCAACTTTTTTTGTACCTTAGAGTTAGAAGAATGATATCCAAGGGGTGTATTTACCATCTTGTCTGAGTCAAAGACTCAAATTCTGAGACTCTTAATCTTGAGTCAGTTTCAATAGTGAGGAAATTTCCAGATGTGTTCCCTGAAGATCTTCTCGGAGTTCCTCCCGAAAGGGAAATCGACTATGGAATAGTCCTTCTTCCAGATACTCAGCCTATCTCCATTCTTCCATATAGACTGGCTCCAACCAAACTCAAAGAATTGAATGGATAGTTAAAAGATCTCTTAGATAAGGGATTCATCAGGACTAGTGTTTCCCCGTGGGGTGTACCAGTACTATTCGTGCAAAAAAAAGATGGTTCTCTTAGGATGTGTATCGACTACTGCCTATTGAACAAAGTCATAATTAAAAAAAATATCCACTTCCCAAAATTGATGACTTGTTTGACCAAATTCAAGGTGCCAATTATTTCTCTAAGATAGACCTCAAATCCGGCTATCATCAGCTCAGAGTCAGAGAATGTGACATTCTCAAAAATGCCCCAACAACCTTAATGGACTTGATAAACCAAGTTTTCAAGTATTACTTGGAAATTTTCATCATTTTATTTATTAATGGCATTTTTATCTACTTCCATAATGGAAACGATCATGCGAACCATCTAGAATAGTATTACAGACACTTAGAGCCCATTAGTTGTTCGCTAAATTCAGTAAGTGTGAGTTTTGGCTAAGATCAGTGGCTTTTCTTGGCCATATTATTTTCGATGATGGCATTAGAGTGGATCCTTAAAAGACTGAGGTGGTGAGAAATTGGACCAGATCCTTAAAAGTTATGCCCAATTTACTTCAGCATGTCAGTCTGTCAACGGAGGGACTACTGCGCCTTTTTTTGTTTCCTTAGGGGCATTTTAGTCATTTTCCCTAACCCTAATCTATCTATAACATGCTATTTCCACCCCTAGAAGTAGAAATTGCTTCTTTACTCAATTTTTCTCCCAAGAACAAGATCAATCTAATTTCCCTTAAGATCAAGAATTCCAAGAAACGGATCAAGATCTGGTTTCCATCTTTCAAAACTAAATAATCTAAGGTACGTGGGGTTTATCATAAAACTACATGGGCTTGTTGAAACACTCAAATATGATTTAAAGTTTATCAAGCATGAATTTATAAAGGGGTTTTGGAATGCATGATTTTTATTATGCATCATGAATGTTTAGTGATGTTGTTGTTTTGGCCTTTAGGCCTTTTCCCTCTTCAATTGATTTATATGTATATGTATATGTATGAAAAATTGAGATTGAAGATTGCTTGAGAGACAAATTATGAAATCTCTCTCTTTTGATGAATTAAAGTTTATGATCTTGTCGGGAAAGAGTTGAAATGCATGTTTTATAATTTGAAAGTAGTTTTATCAGTAACATAGTATTTGAACATGATTAAGTGAATGATGAGAGGGAGTTTGTTGATATACTTATGTTTTTGTGTTAAATAGAAAGAATTTCATGTGATTGAGAGCTTAGACGTGACCACCTTGGGTATTTGAAATGTTGAATAAGAGAGTTTTCTTGCATGTGTTTACATGAGTTTTAAGAAAGAGTTCATTGAATTGAATTGTTGATATGGTTGTCCCAAACTTATGTTATGCAAAATTGTGTCAAGTAGAGTTTTGTTTATAGGTGTGTAGCACGCCACACTTAAAAGCAGGAGGCTACAAGACGTTTAGGAATATCTCTCTTTATTCTTGTTCTAGTTCATGCAAAAGAGTCAGAATTTACCTCCTTTATACACTAATTCATGCTATGGTGACGTCCATATGAAAGTAAAATCATCCTAAATTCTTTCCTTGCTTGGATGTTCTCAGACCTGTCACATTACAGGGGTGATTTAAGTACAGAAGTTTAGAGTCTAAATGGTATTGTTCCTTTGGATCGCTTCATTTAAGATCTTAAAATTGTGCAAGGACTTAAGAAGAGTCCGTTATTGCTTCAGATTGTATAGGTTCTAGTGTGAACCTTGATCTTGATGAAATCGTGCTTTTTAGCCTGCAGTATTAAGTGTATTCAATTCTTTTTAGAACTTATGTTGCCAGTGTCATGCTTCAGAGGTAATAAGGTGTAGAAGAATGTTGGAACTGTATTTCCACCCAAATAGTAATGTATATTAAGGTGTTGTTGTCATGAACTATTGGTAATGAAATTAGACCAAGAAGTTGGTGATGTGAAGTCACAAAGTTAAAAGTCAGAGTGAGGATGATTTACCCCTTTATAGTGATAAACTAATTTGATATCTAGCAGCATGTGTGGACGGTATAGTAGTCCATGGAGGAAGTGTTTGACTCAGATTTTTATCTATTCAAAGTAAGATGTGTATTCTCAGATAATGGAATATTGTGTGACAACTTTCTATCTCTTGAAAATATTTTATCATTGTGTTGATGAAACTAAAAAGTCTAGTGAAGCTGTATGGGGCTATTTCGATTCACTAGCATAATTTCCTTTTTATCCATCTCATTTTCTTGTTCAAAATACAAAACCAAAGTCTAGTGAAGCTGTGTGAGGCCTATTTCGATTCACTAGTAACTTGTTGTTCTTTCATTGGTTTAATATATATATGGCTAAATCTGTTTGCATAAGATTTAGTTGGTAAAGAGGTAATTCATCCTTGTGAGTTAGTTTAGTATAAGGTAGAGAAGGAGTTGTTAGTCAGTGTAATTTGTTGGTTGCTTGAATGTGAAAATGGCCATATTAGAGAGTAAGTTATGATTATAGACTCATGGTTGTTTGAGGAATTTAAAGGTAGTGTAAATATATGCTTGGGTAAGTAATTGTGATGTGAGAAAGAAGTATAAGTAGATACGATTGTAAGGGGTTATAATATAAGGATAAGGTTGACCATGTCTATTATAAGGCTTTAACCCCCTTGACCCTCTTTTCATTGGTAGTTGTAAACTATTGTTACTTATGAGAAGGCATGTAGTAGATTTTTGAGATATTTGGGTAGAATGTCCCAATTTGATAGATTAGTTTATTTATATTATGTTGCATTTTTCATTGGTGGTAGATGATTGATACTAAACTATAGGCTTAAATTTAAATGGTGTGGTGGTAAATAGTGGCAAGAGTTTGATGATACATGTTTTATGGGATTAAATTAGTAGGCTTGAAGTGCTGAAATAGTACATGCTAACGGATTATGATAAGAAAAACCGTTAGGTCATGATCGATTATTGTGGTTATGAAGTTCTAGTGCACTAGTGTTTCGTGATGTCTATTTATAGTTTCCAAGTGAAAATTTTGTGTAAGGTTGGGTTGTAAATCATGCATAGCACTAGATATTAAGTTTGAATAGTTGATGTCCATGAAGGTGGATGTGAAGATTTCTTGGTTAATGAATACTAGTTGTATAGAAGCGATCTAATAGGCTTGAACGGTGCATTCATTAGATTAAGTTTATTTCATTTGTAGTGATGTATGATATTGTATGTATGATGTAGAAGTATGCCTAAGGTGACATGAGGTTATGACATTCTTTCTAAGGCTATTAAATATTGCGTATGGCTAGTAGTACCATTGAATTGTTGAGTTGCTAGTTGGAAAAAAGACTAGTTAGATGGTATATGGTGTTGTAGATAGCCAAGTTAAGAAGCCTTGATGGATAATGTTGAGCCTTTTGATATAATCTTGATTCTCATATTAGAGGGATGTAAATTGGAGTCACAATAATGGTAGGCTGTGTCGAAAGTGATATGGTTCATCAAAGGCTTGGTGATATCCATGTTAAGAGTTAAAATCTAAGTTTGAGTTTTGAAGGTTGAACAGATAGAAATAAGTGTACAAGCATTATACTATGACTATTGGTGGCTATGGAAAGATAGAGTATATCCCGGAAGGTAGTCATTCAGGTTAAGTTCTATGATATGCGTGTACTGTCTTTTTTTCAGACCCTAGAGTGCAGTAAGTGTAGTTCAGTTAGAATCTGGTAAAGGATCTCCCAAACTCTAGATGATGACTTGAAGCTAAGGGGGAGATGATAGAACGAATAACCAAGTAAGGCTCTCAGATTCTAGTAGTGATGCAGTATGATTTAGAACATCAGAAAGTGAGCGTTCCTACCTGAGTATTTTTTTGTTATCCGGATGCTTACTCATGCCTTACGATTCAGTGCTGTGATAATAGTTCATGATTTCGGTATATGATAGAGCGTCACGTACTCTTCTAGTTCTAAGTAGTCGGAATCACATTCCTTATGTTATAAACTCTAGTTGAGGTCATGCAACTCATGACACATGTATTCACTCTTTATAGTGTGCTCAGTCCCATATAAAAATCTTTTCATGTTTCAAGGTCTTATGTTTTAACTTTTTTGTAACCCGCCCTATGCAATGATAATGGTGATGATGTAAATGTTTTTGTTGATGGAAGATCATAGTATGCTTGTTTAGATAAGGCCATAAGTATGAAGTAAGATTTGGGGCCAAGTCTTTGATACATATGATGGTTAGTGGAAAAGTTTGTGTGTGTATGTCTTAGGGTAGCGCGTGGGAGTTATATTGACAATAGTTTAGAAAACTATATAAAGTATGTATTTATGGGTGTTTGCCTTGAAGTTAACATGTGGTTATAAATTAGTCTTGAATGTCATTTTGGGATTGTAGTGGAAGGTCGCCATATGCATTAGTGACTTCATATTAAGAGTTCAGAGTAGTCATTGAAGTGGTAAGACATGTTATACTTAGGATGTGATCTTTAAAGGAGATATAGAAGATGGCATCATATGGTTTAGAATAATAACGTGGTCTGGCATATTGTATTTTTTTTGTGACTTAGAGTTAGGCTTGATCACGACGAAGGGATTAAGTTATTTTCGGCATAAGTAGAAAGTTTTGTCAATGCTCATATGAGAATTTTAAGCTGAGTTGAATGAATATGATATTTATAGGGAATAGTATAGTTAAGGGATATTCGGGAAGTGCTCTAAGCCTGAAAGTAAGAAGTTGTATAGCCAAAGGTCTGAAAATTCTATCCTAATTTAGGAGTTATCTGTCTATATTCTAGACTGCAGAGTAGTGTCAATGTTGTGATTTCCTCAGTTGGATGTCTTGTGTAATCCGTACCCAAGATTCATGGCTCCCTATTACCGCTAGAATTTCTTTAGAGAATTGTGCTGAATAGATACTCCAGTTAAGTATGAGGGTGTAATATAATTCAGTCTGTATGGCCAATAAGTCAGTTTAGCAGTCAGATTCGCATGACTTGTTTTCTCATTTTTGCACTTATTCATGCTATTCGAAATCTCAGACATGCTACTATTCCAAGATAGAGTATACTAGTAGTTACGAATATAGCCCAGTTCATGCATCATGCGTTAAATTCAGATTCCAGATGTTCAGTTATGATTCAATTCATAGATGCCCTGTGCATCGCCTCAGTTTTTCGAGTATCTAAGTAAATTGAGAATTCATAGAAGGACATAGGGTCCCAAGGGGGAGATACTCCATTCATCTGCATGCATAGATTCTTATTACAAGCTCCGCACCAGTTGTCATTGCGTATTCAATCATGCGTTCATACGTTAGTTAAGTCAGATATGAATGTATTAGAAATGCATGTTCAATAGAAAAAGTTCAGGTTATCAGTGTATTTAGTCCTGCGTTCATGAGAACAAATCAGTAACAAATCCATACATAACTCTCTGTATATATCGAATTAGAGAGCCTACTATATGTCAAATGATAGGTCTTTGAGTTAGCTTTCCAACGATACCAATTTTGCTAAAATCCGACCCCCGAGCAAGAAGTTATGGCCTTTCAAAGTAGTAGGCGACGCCTATGTAAACATAGGCGATAGCATAGGCACCGCCTATGTAAAGGTTTTAGGTGACTTAAACACTCCGTTTTTCGGGCAAAATGATCATTTTCCACCCTTATTTAGCCATAAACACAAAATTCAGTTCTCAAAGACCCCAAAATACACCTTCATTCATCCAAATTGTTCAAGAACTCTCTCTAGGGTTTCAAAATAAAAACCCAAATAGTTCAAGATTCAACCATGGGTTTTCAAAACAAATTGAAGATTAGGAATCGCCGCAACGTAGGCTTCAAAAAGCACCTATCATATTCGCATATAGAGGAATGTGGGGTTATCCAAAAATCTCATGGGTGTAGTTTTTATGAACATACATGCTTTTAAATGGGGGTTTTCAATCAAATTCTAATATATTGCTTTCAATATAATTTCTAAGTCATTTACTTTATGTCATGGGAATTGTTTTCCTATATACTTCAATGGTTGAAACCATGCATATGTGATTTGAGATTTTCTATGGAAGTTTGATAAATATGAATGATAAATTTTTTTCAAATTCCCATGATAATGTTTCGATACTCCATATTATATTGTGATCAACAAAAGAGAGCATGAATTCGAAATAAATATTGTTCACCACTTGTAAATGATGAAGCACCTTGGTTTTTA
Source organism: Capsicum annuum (assembly GCF_002878395.1). Taxonomy (NCBI): domain Eukaryota; kingdom Viridiplantae; phylum Streptophyta; class Magnoliopsida; order Solanales; family Solanaceae; genus Capsicum; species Capsicum annuum. Next base: position 173,471,485 of record NC_061111.1, read on the forward strand.
CATGATTATTCATATGTGGATGTGATATTGATGAATTGCAAATCGGGTATGGCGATACCCTTCAGAATATGATATGTGATTGAATAAGATCAAATTTGAATGCATTGATTTTACATGAGATAGGTGGATACCCGAAGAAGGTGTTTGAGACACAAAGGCTCATCATTGGAAAATGTGTTTGCCGACACAGAATATTGGTACTAGACTAAGTGATCTTATGTACTTGACTTCATGTCATTCCCAAATTGGGACTATAGGTAGGAGCCCGGGCTAAGTGATCTTGGGCACTACCATTAGGTCGAGACACCATGCTATGTGATCTTGTGTGTCTCTCCCTTACTTATACTCAAATCTCGACAGCAACCGAGGTTTGACAGTTGGTGTAAATTATGTAGGTTATTCCACCAACCTCAGTTGCATTTCATTGTTGTTGAGAAACTATTACATTACACCCATGTTTTTTCAAATGATTTGATACGAAATTGCTTTATAATGGCTCTCAACTATATATTGTAAAAATATTATATTTGGTTTTGATATCTCTGTGTGCCAGTACTTTTGTGTTGACCCCTTTTTCTCTCCAACCTCTCAGGTTTAGAGGCCCAGTCTAGGGGTCAAGAAAATCAGTAGATCATTCAGATAGAGTTGCAGAGACAAGTGGTGAGCCTTCTATGTTTCGGAAGGTCTTATGTCCTGCAGCCCTTCTATCTTATATTCAGTTTTGGGGGTCTACTGGGGGCCTTGTCCTAGTTTATATACGATTACTTGACTCAGTCATTTGTTAGAGATTTTCGCAGACAGTTGTTTAGAGGTTAATTGATGTTGAGGGAACCTTATCTCCCCGTTATTGTTTCTTTTCATATTTATGACCATGTTTCCGAATTATTGTGCTTTTTTGCATTACTTTGATCATATGAATTAGTTGCATGATTACCAGACAGATAGGAGTGTTTCGGGCCTCCATGGTGTGAAATGCTCACCACGGCCAGGCCTTCATTTGGGTCATGACAGTTCTTTGGTATCTTTATGAGTTAGTTTGATGTATATTAAGGTCTCAAATAATTCCGAGCTGTTAGGCGAATCAAAATAATCCTTACCGATTTAATTTTGTATATGAATGTTGCTCTAGTCAACTTCAAATGAGCACAAATTTTGCTTTACATAGTATTTTCTAGCTCAAGACCCACCAAACTGTAGGAAGTTGAATAAGCTTTCTAACGATACCAAATTTCCCCAAATCCAATAATGGGGTGAGAAGTTATGGGACTTTTAGTGAAATTAGTAGCTCAATACGAGTAGCACCGCGTCGCGGTGACCCCAAGAATGGAACTCGTCAGTTTCCAGTGAATCACCACGATAGTACCACATTACGGTGAAGTTGAAGTTCCCAATTGGCATTTTCTAGTGAAGAACCACAATAAGCATCGCATCGCGGAGCAGTGCCAGTTCACGCTCGTTTATTTCTAGAGACGCAACATGATCTCACCATGTCGCGTCAAAGTGTATTTTCACACTTATATGTGGGATACACATGCAATAAAAATCCAGTGGCTCACCGCGATGGCACCGCATCTGGTGATGGCAAAAATCGGGATTTTCAGTGACGAAAATTTAATTCTTTCCAATGACAGTTGGGTCTTTTTCCATGACCCTAATCCGTCCAAAACACAAGATTGAAGCCCTAATAACCTAATTAGTCATTATTTTATTCAAATTTCCTCAAATCAAGAACATTCTCTCTCTAATAAAAAACCCTATCCTTCAAGATTCAATATCAATTCCCAAAAAAATTTCCAAGAAACTTTAAGAATTCAACTACTCAGGTATGTTTAGTGTTCATCCTTGGGTTTCCTTCTACCCTTGGAGTTCAAGAACCTTTTTTGCAAGATGTAAATTATGATTTATATTCTTAAATTGAATTGTGTTCATGCATGTGTTGATTTTATGGGTTTTAGACCAAGAAGATTATGAATTTCAAGTAAATAAACTAGTATGTGTGTTGATTCATGTACTCCTCATGTCATAATCCATGAATTGTGAATTAAATATTGTAATCATAATAATCCCATGTTATTTTCCTCATGTTCAAGAATCGTTCTCCCCAAGTGTTTGACAAAATGCCTATGTGAATATTTTGTGCATGAAATCCTAAATGTAATGCTTTAAAATTGTGATATGGTTCCTTTATTTATGGTATCTAGTCCTCGAGGTATTGTATACCCAAAATTAGCTATTTACTTAGTTCAAGTCGTACTAGAATAATCCCGTAGTCTCCCGAACAGTCACATTCGGTCCGTTAATAGAATCAGCATAAGTTCAGTCAAGCTTAGTACAGTCTAGTGATTTGTGTTGGTTCAGTTGGGAGTAGGATTCAGCACCGAGCGTACCCACGAATGGGGGCCTTCTTGTAAGTATAAGGTTTGACCCTTAGTAGCAATCCCTGAGTTAGAGAACTACTTAGCCAGCGTAGGGTAAGTTATCCTTCTACTAAACTAGGGTTGACGCAATGTTAGTATACTATGGCAAGACGTTAACACCCTTCCAAATGGGCTCACAAGTTGGACCCCAAATCAGTCTATAATCGAGGTATATGGATTAGATGAAAACTCCCGCAGTTACAGTTTCAGTCTCAGTAATCAATAAAGAACTCAGTCAGGTCTAAAGGATCATGGCTATTAGTTATCAGTTTCTTAGCCATCAGAATTCAGCACTCAGATTTAGTAGAATCTCAGATACATGATGTATACCTATATGCGCAATACTGCATGTTCAGTAGTTACAGTTTTGCATGTACTCTCATCTAGTTGCTTTATGATGTACATTCAATCAGTTATCATGTCATGCATATGAATCCATGCATATCAACCTAAACTCACATAGCATACCATTACATTCAAAGTACTGATGCATACTCTCTCTTTGTGCTATGACGTCTCATATAATAGGTTTAGATGCTTGGGTTCCTGACCGTACTTATCCAGATCAGTCTGTCAGTTGCAGCTATAGTAATGAGCCCTTATCCATCAGGGATGTGATATTTATTTAGCCATTATATTATTTTAATATTTCAGTTAGTTTAGACAGTAGTTGTGAGTTAGTTGGGGCCTGTCCCATCAACTCTTTTATCTCAGATGTTTAGAGGCTTTTCAGACATTATTAGTTAGCAGTTATTCTACAGATGTATTTAATAGTGATTCAGTATTATGAACCTTAAGGAATTATCAGTTTTACTTTTACATATGTTTTATGAATATTATTTAGTACTCACAGCTGGTACAAATCATGGGTTAGATTGTGGTCCTTCAAGGTCATAAGCACCGTGTGACACCTAGGGTGTAGTCTCGGGGCATTACATTAGCAATAGATACTTGATCTCATAAGTAGAGTACGATAGAGATTTCATCTTGTAGGAACTAGGATGGTTTTTGTAGTTCATAGAAGAATGTCATTTGTAGTGTCAGCCAGAAGAACTTTATTAATTCATTTCTTGTGATAGATTCTAACAACGTAAAATTTTGCATGATGACCTAAATATTCATCATGCTGAATAGATTGCCTATAGTTACTCATTGAAAGGGTAAAACATTTTAAAAGCCATATGTGAGAAGTTTCCCAAATGTGTTTCTCAAAGGAAGGAGGTGTACTAACTTAGAAGGAATCTACATTGAGATGGTCTAGAAATCAAAAATCTCTTTTGTTTTCTCTACAAACAAAGATAATGGCAAACTTTAGATATGTTAATTAGGATAAGCAGAATTGACCATTTCTACATATTTCATAGTTGTAGTTCTTAAATAGAAGTGTTTTTCCTGAACATTAATCAATATCCAATTTCCGAAGAGGTTTTGGTTTTAAGCTGAGTTTCTTGCGGATACTGCCTCTCTATCCCACAAAGATAGAACTAAGGTCTGTGTACATCCTATGTCCTGAGACTCTATCTATGGGACTACATTGGGGTATGTTGTTGTTGTTGTTGTTTTTTACTTTGGGTTTTAGTCATCTAATGAAAATGTATGAACCATCTTTTAGGTGAACTCTTTACTTATGAAATCCAAAAACAATAAGTTTATGAGTCTTTTATTCTCTTAACCTAGTTACTCTAGCTTCTTTGTTATATGTTTTTTCTATTTATTTTTTGCAACTGCTACAAAACTTTGAGTATTTAATGTTGAGATCATTAATGTAAAGCCTACAATCACATGGTTGTTTAGTCTATCAACATTGATATTTCCACTTAAGTGCTTTATTTAGTTATTTCTTATAGTTTTCATGTTGTGGTTGACAGTCTTGATGGCAGAGATAAAAGAAATTAAGAACTAAAAGCACAAAGAGATGACATAATTTTGTCTATCATTGCTGATTGTAGACATCCAGTAAGTACTCATCTTGGTTCTGTAGCTACTAAATAATTATGTATTTTTGAAACATCATGGTTGTAAGAGTAGTGGAACTAGCATTGGTGGAAGAGATGAAAGTCATAGAATGTATGCTAACACTACCAAGCCTAAGCAATTAAAAGTTGTCTGCTATGGAAATACTAACTATTCCCCTTAATGAATAAATTCTTCAGGAAGGGCTTCATAAATACAGATGCTCACCCAATGAAAAAATTGATTAGTGATAGAGGTTGAACATTTATGTGATGATATCACTTCCATTAAAGCAGATAATGTTTGTGAAAGTTTAGAAAGTTATTCAAGTATATGTATTTGGACTACGCCTGATTTGTGGTGATTGATGGATATTTCATCATAGGCATAATCACGTTGAGTTTATTGGATATACTGTTGGTGTTTTTTAGTTTTCACTAAGTTTCTGTTCTTAACACAACCTGGTAATAGCCATATATATATAGAGAGAGATATCATTAGAGGCCTTGCATATCTGCACTATGACTATGTTCCAGCCATCCTTCATAAAAATGTCAAATAAAATAATATGTTGATCGACTCCAAGTTTAATACTTATGTTGCAGAACAGAACGAGGAACAAATTAGTAGGACTAATTAAATAATATGCTACATTTGGAAGGAGCTTTAATAGCAAAAACTCAGGATTATGTACGAATGTTAAACTAAACAACTTTATCTATTCTTGATCATCTTGTGAGTATGGGGTGTTGTTTGTTGTATAAAGTATGTGTGATCATGTATGTTGTGTCCATGACAACATATGTCAATACTGTTCAATAGTCATATCTTGTCCTTGTTAAATTTAGGCTTATGTGGTTTATGCTTCTGAATTGACAACCCATTCTCACTGATACAACTATAGCAAACTCAAAATAGTCTCAAAAGAAGCTTGAAATCTAACTAAATTATGCACTTGGAAACCTCATAAAGACTTGCCCTGCTTCTTACTACCTGTCAAAGTTCACTTATAAAAATCAATCATCTGCATCAACTCCTCCACCAACATGTCCAGATTACTTCCGCTAGATCTATGATAATTTTTGGCCTTGGAGAGAAATAGGAATCACTAAAGAAATGCTGATGCAAGCCACAAGTAATACAAAATTTTGATTGGTCATAGTGAATGGGAAAGCAAATATTGAAACCTATAGGAATTTATTTTAAAGGTGAGACACATTTACATTATGGGGCATATTAAAAATGTTAAGGAGGTACCCGATAAAGTGCACGATTTGGACTTGATATTCACACATGGTGACCGAAGAGTTGTTCAAACCAAATTCTATCAATGTCCTAAGGCTTTTTCTCTTCCATTTGTGTTCCATTACTATTCAAATGACGTGAGTTTGGATATTGTTTTGCAAGATTGATCATTTTGGGGATGGTACACTTGCCTATTACTTGAAATATTGATATGATAACATACTAAATAGTTTTACCAAACCTGATCTTTTTTTTGTTCCAAAAATATTATTTAGGATAGAGACTAATATAAAGCCTTGGGAGACATTATCAAAGGAGTTAAAGAAAGCGAATGGGAAGAAAAAATAGACGGATAGGGAACCATATGCCTACTGGAAGTGCAATCTATATGTTGTTTTAAGTAGGAAGGAACTGCACAAGTGCAATGCTTCAGAAAAATAGGACACAGATGCACGTATATATGGTCAGGTATATTGTTCTGCAACATATGTAATGTAAAATAAACCTAATTGATGAATCTTCAAAAGTTCAAGTGAGTTCTTACTCTAGTTTTTATGTTCACTGTGATACAAGGATTCTAATAAAGTGCTTACAGTAAAATTTTACTATTGACATGGTTTTGTAAGATATAAAGAAAGTAGTGTCAGATTTAGTTAGAAGGGAAAGATATAAACTTCATCATGCATGTTGTCATTCCAGGATATTGATTTCTTAGTGTGATCATTCCTTAGTCAGATTGAGTTGTGATTTCATCATTGTAGTATATGAAAGAACAATGTTCATTTGTAGTGTTGTTACAAGGGATAAACTTTTGGGTCTAGTTATTCCCTTAAAATGCTTCTATTTATAACTGTACTGTGGAGCATTTTTCTGATCCTAGGATTGTGGATCCTGGAAAGCCAACAAAGTGCTTAATTCATTACCCATAAATTAAGTTGCTCTTTTTTAATGTGTTTATTGCCCCTATATTTTCTATTGAGATAATTGTACCTCTACGTTCTTTGTTATGTGTAGTATTTGAAAGATCAGAGACTTTCACCTCAGACATTTATACCTTTCCAATTGATCTGTATAAAGCCAATAGTTACGAGGCTTTGCACAATGGGTGGAACTGCAAAGCTGGTGTTTGATGCCATACAGTATTCTGTGCTAATATGTTAATTATTATATCATATATGTTGATTATCAATATTCCTTAACCATGCACTTCTCTATGATGATAATAATGGAAAAATCTTATCTGGACCTTTGAGGTTTTATGCTTAATAGTAACATAGATTTGATCAAGCATTGGAGAGGATATTTTCTTTATTGTTCAGAATACCATTGTTTGTGATGACTTGAAAGAAGCTAAGCATCTTAGCTGGAGTTGAGAGAGACATAAAGGTATAAAAATTACCAATTTTCAAGAAAATAGACTCTTCAAGGTAAAATGATGGTTTTTATTAATGAATAAGAAAGTACTTCCTTTCTTACTATATAGGTTAATCGTGGTTTAACAACACATATATTACTTGTAGTTGTAACTGTTGATGAGATTTTATTAACAAAATCTAGTACAATAACTGGTGGTACAAGCAGTGGTATGGAAGCACGCTTTCATAAATGGGATAGTAAAACAATTAAAGGTCCATCTGTTGAGTTTGTTATCCATGTTTCTGGTTGGTTGCATAGTCTAATTCCTTCACCCAATTTTTAGGGCTTAAGAAGAAAATGAAGCTCTTGAGTCAGAATTGGAGGAGCTTGGATCAATAAGGGAGATGCAACTTAAGGAGTCTGAAGCATCTGGCAGAATTCGTGGACTTGAGAAAAAGATTCACTATGCGGAGGTAGAAAAGGTTTTTCACTATCTTTTCTAAAAATATTTGTGAACAACAATCATTTTGCATCCGTCTTATTACTCCTTTGAGATTCTTACATTGATATCAATTTTTGGTTTTAGATGTAGTTGTAGATTCTTATATAACACTTTCTTCCTGATAAAGTTTGATTTTGTGAGGGGGGAAACTAGTTAAACTACTCTCGTCACTCTCCTCTTTCATGAAACCTTGCAATTGAACTCTGCAAACCAGTGATGCAGTGAATGTTATATTCTTAAGAAAATAGTGATGCCAATGACTTATAGGGGTGGGGAAAGCAGAGGCTGCAAGGGGTTGGGAGTAGGGCTTTCTGGGGAGAGAGTAAACGATGTGGAAGTCAGTGGGAAAACAAGAAAAAAGTAGTTATGAAATTTGGTTATACTAGCTTAATTCTCCATTCTTAGTGATGTTATTTTTTCAATATGTCTAGCACAACACAACATGTGAAGTGTTGTTCCACTAGTGAGATCTGGGGAAAAATAACCAATTGAATATTGCATACCTGCATTTGTCAAATGATAAGGAACTTTCTTGTGTTGTTTAACCCCTTTGTTTTCTGAATTTTGTAGGATGATCTAAATAACCTATTTATAAAATGGTTAATTAGTTCCTTAATTATGATGAATACAATGGGTTGATTTCGCGATATCCTTATCAACTACTTAATGTGAACCCCATCAGTTATGTTAAACATATTGTCCTTCCTCCATCATACAATTATCATACTTCATTATCACCATGTATCAATGCTGGTGTAGTTTCAGTTAAAGCTAATAAGACTTCATCTTCCAAGTATATCATTTATGCTAACTGCGAGGGTTGTGCTTATGGATCAGCTTAGGTAAAGGTTGGACCACTTATTGAATCTTTTGACATTCCTAAAACCAAAAATGACTATGTATTGCGTGCTTCACTCCCCGATGTAGCAAGAGATACGAAATAGTTTAGCTGTGATGTAGGACCAAATAGGATAGTTGTCATAAAAGGAGTGAGAGTGACTATAGAAAATATGATTGTCTAGAACAATGTGGTTTGATCATGTCAATTCTGCAAATCTGGTTTTCATTACATCTCCTTTTACTGTGATCCTAACTGTTGGACTAAAACCCAAGGTAAAACCACCCAATCTAGGGGCCTTTAACTACCTGGTAACTACACTGATTAGTTTTATGTCCTGCGTGATCTATGTTACTATTGATTGTGTTGTTATCTGCATTACTTTGTTGTTGTTACTGTTTTCCGTGTAAGCAGCTATATGTCATCAACAACATCTGGTTACATAGAAAAATTTGTAACTTACAGTTCTCATATTCAACAACCATTTTCTCAAATTGCTTGTTTTAATTTTTTTTATTTTTCAAATTCACAAGAAACTTAAATCTTGAACTTTTAACTTGATTTAATGAATTAAAGAAACTTTTGATTCACATTCTTCCTCATTTCGGATTGAAAAAATATTTATATATTTGTCGAGCATAATTTTTTTTACTAATTATTTGTGCATTTTGAATGTGTAGGAACAACGGTGATCAAATTTGAATGGCGGCTGCCACAACTCAACTTGATTTAAATTGAAGTGAATGATGAAGAATTTTTGAAATATTTTGATATACGTTTATATACATTTAGTTTTGTGCGGAACTTGGTACAAATTTTTATTATGTTGTTTTCTAATTAGTATGTAAAAGACATGTTTTTTTGAAATCAAATCTATGCACTTCAATTACTTATAAGCTAATTGGTGCGTGAGATTATATATAAATATGTATGCTTATGTAATGTGCTTAGTGATGTATACATTTCTATCCAAATAATTATTTTCCAATTAGAAATTACGTACTAACATTTTATATGCCTAATCCCATTTTTGTAAGATGTGGCTTGAACTATCACATTTTAGGTAATATTGCTACTGTAACGCCCCGAGACTACCCCCTAGACGTCACACGGTGCTTAGGATCACAAGTGATCCCAAGATAACCCTTGTACTGATATAACTCGTGAGCAACTAAATAAAATACATAAATTTGAACAAAATAAGAAAAAGATAAATCTTTTCTGAATATGATCAATATAAAACTATATTAAAATGATTACAACCCTAATTATAAGAAACAAAACTTGAATCAAATACATTAACTCTACTAACTTTCTATGAAGGCTCTACTAGTATTGACTGTAGGTAGCCGGGATATGAACCCAGCTTTCTCGAATCAATACGACTGAATAAAGAAAAATAAAATATTACTCAAACTACGACTAACTCGAGCCCTTGAATCAAAAGGACTCATCACCTGCTGACTGGAAACTGCAAAAAGTCTGAATATGATGTGCATGGTACAACTCGTAACTAGATTATAAGACAATGTAGCACATAAACATATATGTGGATCAGTACTTTTGGAATATACTGAGCATGTGGGGGTGAATGCATAAGTAAAAACAGTAACTAAAGGTGCATATAACTTGTAAAGAATGAATGCTAAGTATAAATGACTCACATTGGCTTGAATAACTGAAAGCTGAAAATCATAATCAGGAATAATAAATCATACTGTATAAATCTTGTGAGCCATAACACTTAGTTCTAAAAGTTGTACTTTTACTCTTTCTACTAGTGGAATAAGTATAACTAAAGTTAAGTCTGTTTTCAAATCATGCAGGCTAAGTGTAAAAAAGACTTAGCTTTATATCTGTAAACTGAAAAACTTAAATCTCATAGCTAATGTCTTATGTAAAATAATATCTGAATAAAATTGTGAGCCTTTACACTTAGTTTCTAAAAGATGTTCTGTTATTTTATTTTAAGACTTAGGGTTTAGGGAGGTTCTTCTAACCGACATACACTATGTGAGTTGTCACAGTGTCTAACGTCTAGTTCCCCTAAGGGGAAAACCCCACATTGGGGAGAGGTGTCATACTCTTTCCAAGAAATATAACCTGAGATGAGTGGTTATAATCTATATCTACATCAATATAAATAGGGATAATCTGAATCTACACCTACGTTGGCTCGTAGTTCTGGGTATGTGAACTAGGAAACATACCCAACTCGGTGCTAAATACTACTCCCTTTAATCTGTATGCTCATTCTTTAGGAAATCCACCTTAAAACTAGCATAAGGGTTTATAATAAAAACCAGTTATGCCTTTGTCTGTTTAAAACTGGAATCAAAATGAACTGTGTGGGTTCCATATCTTAGCTAAGGATCAAAAGATCAAATCTTTTCTTAAAATCTGAATATAAGTTAGTCATAGGGTTCTTTAAAGCAAAACCTTCTTAAAATATAAATACTTAACTTCGGTCTTAAAACCTATCTTTAACTCATGTCAAATCATCACAAGGTTTATGCTTGATAATCAAAATCTTGAAATTTCTTTAACAATTCACGTCAAGGCAATGAAATTCAATTCTCAATATATGAATAACCAAGCCAAACATATGGACATGTGAAATTAGAGATGCAATTCAACACCAAATCACTTGTAGCTTCATAAACATCAAATAATGACAATTGGGTATAAACCCTATGCTGAAAATCATGCATATTTATGTAAATTCAACTTTAATAGCTAATTTTTGGCACAACGATGAAAGAAGTATGCTTGTTAATAACCCCACATTCCTTATTTTATTAATTGGATGTAAAAGCTTGAACTTTAAATCTCTACTGGTGTTTATGAAGCTTTTTCTTAAAGTATTTGAATTAGAAAGCTTGGGTTCTTGCTTTTATTGAAGAAAATTTGATGAAGTTCTTAGTGTTTTTGAGGGTTCTAGGGTTTTCATGGAGAGAAAAGGATGAAAAATAATGTATCTAATGCTTTTGGGGGCTGAAATTATGTGTTATAGTTGGTTTTGGGTGAGGGGATTGACCAAAGTGACCCTACACCCTTTAGGAACTAAAGCAGTGAGTGAAATAGCTTTGTATAGCCTTGTCTATCGCATTGGGTACAGCAGCGCATCGTGACTCCCATCGTGTCAAGGAGATCGATGCGTTGTGCCCCAATCGTATCGGCTTACTTCCTCACACGAAAAATGCCATAACTTTTCATTTGGGTATCGGATTAAGGTAAAATTGGTATCGTTGGAAATCTGAATCAATTATTTACAATTTGGTGGGTTTTTAGTGGAAAAATTCTTCGTATATAAAAGTTTATACACGTTCAAAGTCGACCCTTATAGAATCGAATGCAAAGATTTAGCTGAATCAAAGACTTTAGCTTAACTTCGCTCTAAGTGGTTCTTATGACAATATTTCACCTCGAATGCAATTCACATGCTAGGATAATGATAATGAACTTTATAATCACATGTCAATAATTTTGATTGGAGCTTATACGTGTAAGAATGACACTTAGAATTCTAGCACAAAAATTTGGGGTGTTACATTATCTTCCCCTTGGAAACATTTATCCTCGAATGAGATTAGTTAGACTGAGAGTACTATACGAAGGTAACTAAGATCATATTTTGAACATACATGACTGAAACATGATTTCATAACTAATTCTAAAACATGATACATGAACTGAATATCATAAACTGAACTAATTTCTTAACTACATGCAATGACGTGAGAATAGTTATAAGACTGGGATAGAAATGAGAGAGTCAACTTATGAGTAACCATTACCTTAGGCTGGATCTGATTTCATAAATAAAATATGAAATGTTTAGGACATTAATACTCAGGGTATTACAATACATCACCCCCTTGAGATATTTCATCCCCGAATGACACTGACTTGACTGAAATACTAAGGAAAGATTGAGATGATGCATGGGACATTTACAAACTGAATTATGACTGAATATCTGGAATCTGAAACTGATGAATGATGTATGATTAGAGGTAAATTAAAAAATTACATGGATGCAAACAAACTACCTATTGGAATGGCCATATTCATTAGATTACGGATAGTATGACTAGATTAAAAGATGAAAAACTAGGAGAACTTGTATGTCTGACTGATAAACTAGATTCCTGTCTACTAAACTTTTATACTCAACTATATATTCCATTTCAAGACTAAACTTCACTTAAGGCTACTGAAAATACTCGCATGGGTACTGGTAACTCTATCTACTGGAGTCTGAGCTAGAATACTTGGAAAACTATGACCATTCACTTAACACTTATGAACTAAATCATGACTAATTATTTGAGTTGTAAATATGATGCATGGACTGAACTAAATTACCTCACGGAATAGCAACACTCATGAAACTTCGGATAGTAAGACTAGATGGAAAGTTGGAGATATATAGGAGTTAATCTACTTGATTCCTAAAATGGATTATAGGCTATATAGACTGGATCATACTGAATGCTCATACTCAAATGGAGTATTTCTTCAACACTTGTAACACCCCATGTTTTTCCTAGATTAAAATTTATTCCTAGAATATTAAAAGTGTTCTTCAAAAATGAATAACCTTTATTTCATATGGAATTTTCCAGATTTATACCTTCCATTGTGTGGAAAATTGAATAAGCTTTTTATCGATATCAAATTCTCCCAAATCTGGCACTTGGTGAAGAAGTTAGAGCATTATTAGTAATGAAGTGTTCCACCTGGGCACTCACCGCGTCGCAGTGGATGTCAAAATGGTAATCGTCACATTCCAGTGGACCTCCGCAATATTGGTGCATCGCGTAGAGGTCCAAATTCCCAATTGTCAATTATTAGTGGCTCAATGCGATAGCACTGCGTCGTGCCATAGTGCAAATTCACACTCTTTCTTTTCCAATAGCTTAACACGATTTCAATGCATCGCGGTGAAGGTGTAATTGTCGTACTCTTGATCCATAATTCGTATTCTTGTGGCATGACTTTAATCCTAACTATGTGAAGTCCTTATTAGGTGAATAATGTTCATAGAAGTCACTTAGAGCAAAGTGGAGATAAGAATATTAGATTCGACCAAAATTTGGCATTCAATCCTACAAGGGTCTAATTTAAACATGTCTAACATTTTATATACGTGGAATTTTCAAAACCAAGACCTACCAAATTGTATATAATTGAATTAACTTTTCGATGATATTAATTTCGCTAAAATCCGATACCCAAGCAAAAAGTAATAGCCATTTTAGTGTGAGGCCACCTGCGATGGTGGCGCATCATGCTAAAGGGCAAAATCAAGATGCGGGTTACAAATTTTTGCTTTAGTTCTAGTGAAGCCGTGTGAGGCCTATTCGATTCACTAGCAACTTATTATTCATCTTCTATTGGTTAGAACTGGGGTTTTAGAGGTGTAGTGACAAGAATCATTTCATCCAAAGTAGACTGTATCTGAATAGTGTATGCAAGAAGTTTGAGCTCAGTTATCTGTAATTAAGTATGATGCTATATATATGGTGAAGAAGTATGTCCAAGGTGATATAGGGTTGCATTATTTCCAAGGTTATTACGTGTTGTGTGTGATTAGTAGTACCGTTGAGTTTCTAAGTGGAAGGAGACTAGTAATATATATATATGATGTTCTTAATAGCTAAGCTAAGGAGTTATGGGTAGATGATGTCGAGCCTTTTTAGTGTGATCTTGATTTTCATGGTTTAGAAATACAAGTTTAGAGAGGTGATATTAGTAATCTATGACATGGGTAGTTTGGTTTATTAAAGATTGATGATGTCCGTGTTAAGTGTTAGAATCTAAGTTTGTATCCTTGAAGATTGAGCGAATAGAAGAAAGAGTTAAAGATCTAGGTGGTGTGAAATAAAGATCTGGTGATACCATGAAGATTCTAAGTTAGTGAGTGTTTAAGTTGTTATATGATAACTTTTGAGGCTATAGAAATCTAAGAGTTGAATCTCGAAAGAAGGTACTAGCATTGGGAGTTACATGTTAAGATACATCCTTCAGGGTAAGTTTAGTTTTATGTGATTTGATTTTACGCCGAACTCTAGAGTAAAGTGATTGCAGTTTATATTAGAGTTTATATAGTGGTTCACAGACTTAGAGTGATGGCTTAAAGCTAAGGGAGAGATGATAGGGAATGTAACTAAGTCAGACTTCCAGATTCTAGTAGTGATGATGAATACTTATGTGGATGGGAGAAAGTAAATGCTTTATGGTTGGGAAAATTGTTGTATGTTTGTTTTATGTAGGTCTATAAATGAAGGAATATTGAGGTGAAGATTTTTGTGTATGACTTGGTTTGTTGGGAATATTTTATGTGTCTTCCTAAAATTTGAATAGCAAATGGAAGTTGTTATTAATAGAGGTAGTGGAGAATATGATAAAGATGCTTTCATGTGTATGTGTTAGAAGTGCATACATGGTTATGAATATAGGCTTGAATGTCATGTTTGTATATATGTGGATGGATGTATTATGCGTTAGTGAGATCCTAGTAGAAGGTTAAATTAGTCGTTAAAGTGGAATGTACAGTATGAATTAACCCGTTTAACCAGTAATTCAGTCTAGCAGCCACATTCCGGTGGACCTCCATGATATTGACACATCTCGGAGAGGTCCAAATTCTCAATTGTCAATTTGCAGTGGTGCAACACGATAGCACCGCGTCGCGCCAGAGTGCAAATTCTCACTTGTCCATTTCCAGTAGCCTAATGCCATTTCAGCGCGTCGCGGTGAAGGTGTAATTCTTGTACTATTGATCCATAATTCGAATTCTTATGGCATGAATTTAATCCTAAGTATATGAAGTCCTTATTAGGTGAATAATGTTCATAGAAGTCACTTCGAGCCAAGTGGAGCGAAGAACATTAGATTCGACCAAAATATGGCATTCAATCCTACAATGGTCTACTTTAAATGTGTATAACATTTTATATACATGGAATTTTCTATCCGAAGAATGACCAAATTATAAATAATTGAATTATCTTTCCGACGATACCAATTTCATAAAAATCTGGTAACCGAGCAAAAAGTTATAGCCATTTTAGTGTGAGGCAGTAGGCGGCTACGATGGTGGCACATCACGCTAAAGGGCAAAATTGGAATGCGGGTTACGAATTTCTGCTTTAAATTAATAAGGGTCAATGGGGTCTTTTCCCACCTTGACCCAGGTCGTAAACACATGATCTAAGGCTTCAATTGGGGCATTATTTTCCCTTATTCTCAAATTTTTCCCTCAAGAACAACCCTAATCAATCCCTCAAGAATCATCAATTCTATCTTCTTCCCTTCAACAAAAAGATCCAGAATTTAGAATTTCTAATCCAAGAACTTCCAGAATGATTTCAATATCATCTCCAAAATTTTCAAAGTTCAAGATTTTACATTCAAGTTCATCATCCAAGCTCCAAGATTCAAACTTTCTTCATTAAATCAAGTCAATTAAGGTATGTGGGGTTTGGACAAGGACAATCCTTTCGTCCTTGTGCCCAAAACTTGTTTTAAGTTATAAATTACTGAATTTTATGTAATTTTCCATGACATTGAAGCTAGGGTTTATACCAAATTATTAGTATTCGAAGATTATGAGATTTCAAGTGATTGAATGTTGAAATACATGACTATTTTCATATAATTATGCATGGAATATGATTTTCCAGATTTTCCCAATTGAGTTTAAGCATGATATTAAGATTCTTGATTTTATGATTTTGATATCATTGAAGTATTTTCAAGAAGCATATTGAGTATGATGTTTTGAATGATTATATTCATGTTTTTATGCACATTGCTGAAATTTCCTGATTTTAAGATGAATTATGAATACTTATGTTACCGAGCATGAATTTCGAGATGTATTATTGTGAGCTTGTTGTAATCTTTAAGATGATTGTTGAGCATGAATTTTAAATATGATTTTGATGTATCTAAAGATTTGAATTTTGAGTCCTAAGTACAAGTAATGAGTTTATAAGGAGATTATGATCTCAAGTTTTGTTGACAAGTTTTGATAAGTGCTTTCAAAAGCAAAGATTTATCATTTGAACCAAGCAAAGATAGGAATCCACATTGATTATGATTTAAAGCAAAGAGAAACATGATTTGGTCTTCATTATATACCTTTGAGTTATTTTTAAAGTGGATTTCCTAAAAGTTCTGAGCTGAGTATGAGAGTAGTATTTAGCATCAGTTGGGTATAATTCCAAGGTCTCATACCCCAGAACTATCCATATAGGTCTCAAACCTTGCCCAAAAAATCTGAAACCTACTCGAGATGTGCTATTGAAAACTCCGATCATGAATTCACTTAAAGATTTACATTCTAAGGTTAGGAAGGTCAAAAACTAACGTGCACTACATTCATCCACTTATACACCAACATGACATTTAAGCCTATTGTTATAACCACATATGAACGTCTAAACAAACACCCTTAATAGCATACTCCTCATATTCTCTAAACCTCTATCACAACAACTTCCATGCTCCATCCCAAGAACATACACTCCAAATTTCAACTAACCATGATATGTATCAAAGACTTAGACTTAATCTTACTTCACACTTATAGCCTTAGCTAAAATGGGCATACAACGATCTTTTGTCAGTAAGAAATATTTACCCTCTCACATCTAAACAATTGTCCATCATCCCTATCTTGAAATAAGAAAAGGTCACTGAAAGGTTAGAACATGAGGACCTGAAACACTAAGGAATACAAAGCATAAATGGACACTTTACTGAGACTTGTGGAATAGAGTATCAACATCATGGATTCACTAAAGAGATCTAAACCAAGGGCCAACATGACATAAACTAAAATTTTCTAGTATCATGAGTTTCTGAGAACTGATCTTACTCTGAAACATGAGTTCATACTTATCATAAACTATTCAATGTAAAATTGGGGTTCATAGATTTATAAGGGATAACTCAAATCACAACGTGAAGCTGTGACTCACTAGAAATTGAGAATGAACTTGAATACGCACGGAGTGTATAAGCATTGGCATTTCGCATGGATTTATCATGGAAGACATGAATTTGGTATGATAATGACTGAAATCCAAGGAATACTCTAGAATAAGAAGGATCACTACCTCATCACAACTCTTAGTAACTTGTATCACAATCCAATTCTCAAAACTTGATTTAGTTCTTCAT
Organism: Capsicum annuum; assembly: GCF_002878395.1. NCBI lineage: Eukaryota > Viridiplantae > Streptophyta > Magnoliopsida > Solanales > Solanaceae > Capsicum > Capsicum annuum. Next base: position 173,488,991 of record NC_061111.1, read on the forward strand.
CCTACCATCTCTCTCTTAGATCAAAGCTGACATTCTAAGCTTATGGGTCTACTCCATATCCTTGAGACTGAGCCATAATTGCTTCATTCTAATGTCTACACAAAAATGCTAAACTCATAAGAATAAACTATATTTTGAACTTACTGACTTCATTCTTGGACAACCCCTTTCATATACCATCCTTAACTTTCTAGCTTCAATAGTCATCATTATAGACTTATGCTCTATTAACTAGACAAACATACCTACCTCACTAAACACATAATCATAGCGTACCAAGATCACACTTCTATACTTTTTCCCCAAACCATAAGAACAGAAATCATACTTGAAAGACCCAGCACCATCTATCCAAAACTCCTCAACTTAGCTATTAAGAACACCATGTACTACATAACTAGCCTTCTTTTACTTAGCAACTCAAGGTTACTACTAATGACACATAACACTTAATAACCTTAGAAAATAATACAACCCCATATCACCTTGGGCACACCTCCACATCATACTTACAACATCATGCTTAATTACGAATAAATAAGCTTAAACTCTTGCATACACTGGTCAAGCCTACTATATCACTTCTATATAACTAGCATCACTAGACAAGAAATCATTATTTCTACCTTGATGACCATCTACTGTTCAAACTTAGTGTCTAGGTCTAGGGATGATTAACAACCCAACCTCAAATACAATTCTCACTTGGAAGCTATAAAACACGACATCAAGAAATACTAGTCCACTAGAATAGAACCTCATAGCAATAATAGTTGATCATAATCATATGGTATACCCTATTAAAGTCCATTAGCCCATCCTTCTTCTACACATTACGGCTATTTACCTATCTATACAACTAATTTACTTTCATAGATCTATAAGTTTCAACTAAAGTCCCCCCTCTTATTGCAACCTCAAGGGAAGCCTAAATTAATAATACTCAACCACCAAATACTTTCATTAAAACCTATAATTTTCTAACATAATAAATACCATCAATAACTCCTTCTATACTTCAAGCATACAAAAATTCACCTTAACTAATAACTCCTTCTCTACCTTCCACTAAACTAACACACAAGAACATATCACCTTAACACAAACTCGATAACATGCAAAGTTTATCTATATACTTCCAATTAATTTCCATTTCCACCTTTCTTGTCACTACTTTTCTATACCCATACTTCAAACTATAATAAGGTTCTACTACTTATAAATTATAACACTCTAGGTTGAAATATCCCTCAAATGCAAACTCTATTTAACAATCTAGGTTTACACTATCTCTTATCATGAGCACTATCAATATAGAAGGTTTAATGGGGAATCTGGATACATATCTTACTCTGTCTTAACTGAAAGACTCATGATGATGAGGAAATAACTTTCAACTTAAGGAACTTATAACATACTAGTGAGCTCCTCTCAAGCCCCCTGTGACTTCTGAAATTACTAATAGTAAACTGAGAGCATTATCTTTAGAGGAATTGGAACTTACTAGTCATGTTATCTTAAGAATAAGTCATAGAAGAAGGATTACAGAGTAACATAAAAATTGATAAAAGCTTATGAGAGAATAACTTTACTGAACGATCAAGAGTATGAAAGAAAGAAAACTTTTCTTAGATGCTTTGTGTCCTCTCAAAGAAAAGTACAGATGTCTTCGTACCGTTCCGCAATACTCTACTAGACATGACTTCACAGAAACTCTACAAAAATTTAAATCTATGCACTGATACCAAATTTGTAATGCCCAAAGACTACCCCTAGACGTCATACGGTTCTTAGGACGATAAGTGATCCCAAGCTAACCCTTGTACTGGCATAACTTATGGGTAACTAAATAAAATACATAAATCTGAATGAAATAAGTGAAAGCTAAATCTTTTCTGAGTATGATCAATACAAAACTATATTAAAATGATTACAACCCTATTTATATGAAATAAAATAGGAGTCAAATAGAGTAACTCTACTGACTCTCTGTGAAGCCTCTACTAGTATTGACTGTAGGTAGCCGAGACATGAACCCAGCTATCCCAAATCAATACGACTGAATAAAGAAAAATAAAATACTACTCAAACTATGACTGACTCAAGCGGTTAAATTAAAAGGACTCATCACCTCCTAACTAGATGCTGCAACTTTTCTGAATATGTTGTGCACGCTATAACTCACACTATATTATGAGACAATGTTGCACATAAACATATATGTGGATCAGTATTTATGGAATGTACTAAGCAGATGGGGGTGAATACATAAGTAAAAATAGTAACTAAAGGTGTATATAACTTGTAAAGAATGCATGCTAAGTGTAAATGACTCACATTAGCTTGAATAAATGAAAATTGAAAATCATAAATCATGAATAATAAAGCATACTGTATAAATCTTTTGAGCCATAACACATAGTTCTAAAAGTTGTACTTTTACTCTATTTACTAGTGGAATAAGTATAACTGAAGTTAAGTCTGTTTTCAAACCATACAGGCTAAGGGTAAAAAGAACTCACCTTTATATCTGTAAACTGAAAAGCTTAAATCTTATAGCTAATATCTTTTGTAAAATAATAATTGAATAAGTTTTTTTGCCTTTACACTTAGTTTCTAAAAGTTATTATGTTATTCTATTTTAGGACTTAGGTTTTAGGGAGGTTCGTCTAGCCGACATACACTATGTGAGTTATCATAGTGTGTAACGTCTAGTTCCCCTAAGGGGAAAACCTCACATTGGGGAGAGGTGTCATACTCTTTCCAAGGAGTATACCTGAGATGAGTGATCATAATCTATATCTACATCTATATAAATGGGAATAATTTGAATCTACACCTACATTGGCTCGTAGTTCTGGGTATGTGAACTAGGAAACATACCCAACTTGGTGCTAAATACTACTCCCTTTAATTTGTATGCTCATTCTTTAGGAAATCCACCATAAAACTAGCATAAGGGTTTATAATGAAAACAAGTTATGCATCTGTCTGTTTAAAACTGTAATCAAAACTAACTGTGTGGATTCTGTATCTTAGCTAAGGATCAAAAGATCAAACCTGTTCTTAAAATTTGAATATAAGCTAGTCATAGGGTGCTTAAAAGCAAAATCTTCTTAAAATATCAATACTCAACTTATGGCTTAAAATCAATGTTTTAACTCATGTCAAATTATCACAACGTTCATGCTTGATAGTCAAAATCATAAAATTTCTTTAACAATTCAGTTTAAGATAGTAAAATTCAATTCTCAATATATGCAAAACCAAGCCAAATGTATGGACATGTAAAAATAGACATGCAATTCAACACCAAATCATTTGTAGCTTCATAAACATCAAATAATGACAATTGGGTATAAACGCTATACTTCAAATCGTGTATATTCATATAAATTAACCTTTAAAAGATAGTTTTGGGCACAAGGATGAAAGGAGTATCCTTGTTCATAACCCCACATACCTTATTTGATTAATTGGATGTAAAAGCTTGAACTTTGAATCTCTAATGGTGTTCTTGATGCTTTTTCTTGAAGTTATTGAATTAGGAATCTTGGGTTTTTGCTTTTCTTGAAGAAAATTTGATGAAGTTCTTGGTGTTCTTAAGGGAAGAGTGTTTTCTTGGAGATAAAAGGATTAATAATAATATATCTAATGCATTTAGGGGCTGAAATTATGTGTAATGGACTATTTTGGGTGAGGGGAATTGACCAAAGTTACCCTAGACCCTTTAGGAACTAAAGCAGAATGTGAAATAGCTCTGTATTAAGTTGGGGACAGCAACACATCATGTCACTCATCACTTCAGGGAGACCAGCGTGCCTTGCTCCAATCTCGTGGGCTTACCGCCTCACACGGAAAATGCCATTACTTGCCATTCGGGTATCGAATTAAGGAAAAATTGGTATCATTAGAAAGATGACTCAACTATCTACAATTTTGTGGATCTTGAGATGGAAAATTCTATGTATATAAAAATTTATGCATGTTAAAAGTCAACCCTTGTAGAATCAAATACAAAGTTTTAGCTGAATCAAAGACTCTTAGCTCAACTTCGCTCTAAGTGATTCCTATGAATATCTTTTACCTCAAAAGCACTTAACATGTTAGGATAATGATAATAAAACTTATACTCACATGAAAATCATTTGGATTGGAGCTTATACACGTAAGAACGATGGTTAGAATTCTAGTGCGAAAATATAAGGTGTTACATCTACACTTCAAAAGTGTGGCTAAAACATACTTAGAATTCTAGCGTGAAAATATGAGTTTTTACATCTACACTTCAAAAGTGTGGCTAAAACATGCTTACACTTTACAATTGTTGTCATAGAGGATGTATAAAAGTCTACGATTTTGAAGTGTGGGTATTAATAAAGAAAAGGTCATATTTTTAGGTATTGTTATAGAGGTGCTACAAAAGGCTACGCTTGTGAAGCGTGCCTAATAGTAAAACAAAGGCAAGGTTTTTAAAGTGTTTTTATAGAGGTTCTACAAAAGGATATGCTTGTGAAGCATGCCCAATAGCAAAACAAAGGCAACACTTGTAAGTGTAGCTTTAACCAATAAAAATGTTTTCAATGACAAGCTACAAAGTGTGTCCTTTGTACCTTTATGGCCACATTTTTTAAATGTAGCTTATATGGAAAACTTCAAAAGTGTTGCCTTTGATCAAATGTTACGTCTCTTTAGGCCACCCCCCAAAAAGTGTTGCCTAAAGTTCAAAAGTGTAGCCTTTGATTAAAGGCCACACTTTTTGCTATTTTAAGCCACACTTTGCAAGAGTGGAAATAGGATGAAAATGTTGTAGTGATGCTGATGCCATAAGTAGAGGTACATAATATCCAAAGGGACCAGGGCCAATGAGATGAAAGATTAACAATCCAAACTCTTTTTCAAACTATCCTTCAATCGTTAATTCTCTATAGTAGCCACCATTAACTTAGACAATTAACCCAAGTCGAGGTGTACAATGTCCCAGAAGGGATCAGGGCCAAAATAGGGTTTTAATAATGAAGAAGGGTAAGTTATAGGTGCTGAATAATAGAACAATTTTTTTTATAGGCTCAAAAGGGGACTCAAGGGAAACTACATATACCGGCTAAAAGATGGCCTGTTATCTTATCCCATTTAATCAACTATCACTTTACAAAGTTGAACCGAGAAAGTTCTAGTTGTATACACAAAGTATGAAATGCAATATATCCTCAGACACACCAGCAGTGAACTAATACTTATGCTACCAATTTTTAGAATCATGTTAAACATAAACATGTTTGCTAAGTCTAAAGATTCTAATGCCACACATAGATCCACAATGGTTAATCATCATAAGGTATGTACACAAGAACCAACAAGCCCACAGTCCAACAAATTTTCATTCAATCAATTCTTTTGACACATATGATATGTACATATGAAAGCAATAAAATAGTTTATCAGTTAACTAGAATGCCTCTTGACTTATTCTATCTCTTGATTTTAGATTCATCAATTGTAGGTGGCAGCGTCCAAGTGCACACACAAGTGTATGTGGTCTTATCAAGTAGTAAAGTGGCCTTCAAGAAGTCAAGTATCGATCCCACAGGGACTTGTGTTGACAACTACCCAATTCTAGTTTAATGATTGAGACAAAGTAAACAATATAGTTTTAGAATTGTAAACTAAAAAGAAACTAAACTAATGCGGGAAATTAATGAATTAGGATAATCAATGGATAGAATCCCAGGGTTAAGGCTTACAAACAAGCATACTTACGTTATTGAACATCATTCATTAAATTGATTATCTTGGTTATTGATTCGTAGGCTTACAAACCCTAAAAGAAGTGTTTAGCAGCCCCAGCACTCGTCCAAGATGTCTAAAAGTATGTAAAAACATGATACAACAATGTATTTATAGCATAATGGTAAGACAAATCCATCTAGGAATCGAATTGGAGTGAAACGCCCAGGGGTAAAATGGAGCATGTGTCACACATTGTATTCCATAGAAATGGAGCATGTGATGCGTGCATATCATATGTACACATCGTTTTGGGTCCCTTTTGAGTTTTTTGGTGTATATCATGCTCTCATAATACTTTACACGTGCCTACACTCGCGTTGGACATTCCAGGTTTCCAAATTGCATCAATTTTGGTATTGTACATTTGTTGGGTCATTCTGAGCCTTTTTGAGTTGTTTACACTTGATTTGAAGCTTGTATATCCTTCATATATCATCATAATATATTCATATAGAATCCTATAGCATTAAACACAACAATTTAGAGCTCTAAACAACATAAAATCCAAGACAGAGAACTAGAAACACGAGCTAAGCATGGGCTTCATTCACTTTGATTTCTAACTTATTGTTTTGACTCTTGTCTTGATCCAATTGACCCTTGAACATTACCAAGTTATTTCACATATAAATAAACAATAATAACATTAGTAACTCATTAAACACGTTATAACCCAATACAATAGACTCGACAAACACCTAGCTCAAGCTAGTCACACTAGTTTTCTCGGTTGACTTTTAAATGATCAATTTGAATCAAAACTTATGTGGAAACACTATTTAACATTGTAAACAAGGACATGGACACTTAGATGCACATTTATATCATTATCACCATATTAAGAACATGAATCATCCTCAAAATAAGGCTAAAAGGCTAGAATAGCAATGCTAAAATGCATAAATTCACACAACATCACCACCCCACACTTAAAGCCTTGTTCATTCAAGAATAATTCTTAACTATAAGCATCATGATATAAAGAGACTCCAAACTTATACTACATGAAAAATACTCAAGATAGTACTACAATGACTACACATAATGCAAGTTACTACACTAAGCATGTTTCAACACAATTGAAAGCTCAAGAACACTATTTAAAAATAACCTAGCCTCAAGAATTAACTCACCAAGTTGGAATACTTATGCTTATTTCTCAATCAAGGATATCATACAAATCACCCACATTCATCAAACATGTGCCCCTTACAACAAGAGAGTTACCCATAATCACTTATAATAATACAATTTATAATATGATGGGTACAAGAATTAAATTGCGCTTACTCTCTCAAAGAATTCACAAGTTACACATAATGAACCATAAGCTTGCCCTTAGTGTAATGCTCCACTAATATTGGAATGTAAAGCTTAGGATCAATTAGGACTTTTCTGGGTTGTAATATAGGCTAAGGGACGAGTAGGAACTATTTTAGCCAAGAATAGTGACTAACCTCTCTAAGAGCTTTAATACACTACATTATACACTTAAAAACCAATCTCCAACAACCAATTTAATACTTTTTCATCTACCCATTCCTTTTGTTTTTGCCCCATCTCTTTTAATCATTTTCACAAACACTTGGTGGACACATAGTTTACTACCACAAGAATAAATTTTTCTCTTTTTTCACAACCATGGCAATATTTCTAGCGTACATTATATCACATCCATCCACCACACATCAAATATAAACACCAATAACTATTACCTTGGGGCATTAATTTCACCTTTTTCTTCTTCAATTTATCAAACTCCTTACTAAATCAATTTTTTATTAAAGCACTTAGGAGCTTTTTGGATCAAATTACGGTCTATAAAAGAAGTTATTAGGCTACTTATGAGGTTGCCAAAAAAAACTAAAGGCTCAATAAGGGTTAACTAGGATTAAGCACAAGGGTAGGACAAATAGAAGGTATAAAACAAGGCTATCAAAGAAATGCCAATATCATCTCCTAAACCCACATTCTTTATTTTGCTTTACACACACACCGGGAAAGTTCTAGACATCAAATGCAACAAGGAATATACAAAAATCTCACACGCACATGGCACATGCTCAACTCAATAGGATCATCATAGAATCCCAACCAAACTATACCATAAATTCAAATTTAAGCCAACAAGTACAAGAGTCACATATATGAGCCTAAGAGTCTTAAAAATAGTAATTCACTCAATCAATATGCTTTTACAAACAAACACACTTGCACAATTCAATAAAAAATAGTACCAACTCAAATATCTCACTTATTCCTATCCTAAATTTTTTTAAAATTGAGAATTTTCTTACTCCACACTTAAAAATCTACTTTGTCCCCAAAATGAACTTTTTAAAGTAAGAAATAGAAATAATGCCTGAGGCCTTTAGGCCTAGCTAGTAGCATCTTTTCAAATAAAGGAGATCCATGGGACCCCACGCTCAGTCCTTGCCATGCTTCTTAGCCCAAGTTTATGGTACTTATACTTCCCATTAACTTTTGACTCAACCAAAAATAAAAACTATATGAAGTAAAAATAAATAAAAAACGAAAAAGAAAATATACCCTAGCTTGGGTTTCCTCCCACGAAGCGCCTAATTTAGTATCGCGGTACGACCAATCAAATTTTTCCTCCACCTAGAGGATATAAATTTTACCCCCAACATCGTATCTATTTTTTTTCCTCACTCATTGAGTGGTGGTACAAAAATTAAAGAATCGAGTAATGGAATGTGCATGGTAAACCACTCAGCCTTAAAGTAAGGTATGTTTTTATATTACTTATCTGGTGTAAAATTAAGAATATAGGATTTTTGTTCCTCATTTTTACACTCTTTCACTATTTTAAATGATTCCACAAACAAGACATCATCTAAACATAATGTAGAAAAGTGCTTTGAGTGAGGCCCAACCAATCCCATTTCTAGATTTACACTATCAATAACACACTCACTCTCATTCATCTTCTTAATTTCAGTCTCAAGATAAAGATGGCAACTGAGTGGTTGTGATTCTTTTGTTTTTCTCTGCCTCTGTGGAGATGGTTGTGATGGTATTTCCTGAACCTCCTTAATTTTTTGTTGAGCATTGCCCACAAACATAACTGAATTAGGATTAAAAGGACACATATCTTCAGAGTGATACAAATTTCTGCAAGTCACATACCAACTTATAGTCTCTTATATAGGTCGGAAACAAGTAGGTCCCTCCAAATACTTGGATCAAAATCTGGACAAAGAGCTTCATGGTGGGGTCCTCTACAATAATGACAAGAATCATCATCCCTCGAAAACAATCTATCCAAGAATGACATCTCAAGAAAAGTGTAAGAAAAATAGAAATAAGGGAAAATAAAAAAATCTAAAAAAAAAACTATTTACAACTCATATAAGAAAACTAGAAACAAGATAGTTGCCTAGTTCGAAGTCCCCGAAAATGGATCCAAAAACTTGTCAGCATACACGCAAGTGTACGTGGTCTTATCAAGTAGTAAAGTGGCCTTTAAGAAGCCAAGTTTTGATACCACAGGGACTTGTGTTGACAACTACCCAATTCTAGTTTAATGACAGAGACAAAGGAAACAATATAGTTTTAAAATTGTAAACTAAAAAGAAACTAAACTAATGCGGGAAAGTAATAACATAGGACAATCAATGGATAGAAGCCCAGGGTTAAGGCTTACAAACAATCATACTTATGTTATTGAACTTCATTCATTAAATTGATTAACTTAGTTGTTTAGTCATAGGGTTAATTGCATAATTATGGTTTCCCAACCTCTAATCCTTTACATAAGTTGAACCTTACACTACATCATTGAGTGGGGATGTAATAGTTCAATTAAGTTCTTTACAAATATCGTCCTACATATGAATCAAGTAAGGCATCTAAGTACATTCCTGTCCTAGATACTAATTTGAATACCTTATTTCATAAAGAAACATAAAGTATACTTTGCTTATTCCCATGTTCTATCACCCTATTCCCTCTCTCGAGTTCACAAGGTTGACAATTAATGTATTCTAAGGGTAGTTAATCCTTAAAATAGTTAAAACAAGCATAAACAAACAACAAATGATGATAAGCAAATTAATAAACGTAATTCAAAATAAAAGTTTTCATGATCTTGGTCTTAACCTTGGAAAGGGATTTTTAGCCTTTAATGGCAATATTAATTATCGAATTCCTTGGATTGATGATACAAACCATAAAGAAAACTAAAGTAAAGAGATATAAACCCTAAAAAAAGTGTTTAAAAGCCCCATAACTCGTCCAAGACATCAAAAAGTATGTAAAAATGTGATATGACATTGTATTTATAGCATAAAGGTTAGCTAAATCCATCTAGGAATCAAATTGGAGTGAAACGCCCAGGGGTTAAATAGAGCATACATAGCGCACTGTATTCCATAAGAATGGAGCATGCAACATATTCATATCACATGTACACACTATTTTATGTCCTTTTTGAGTCTTTTGGTGTGTATCACGTTCCCATACTACTTCACACATGCCCACACTCGCCTTTGACATTCCAGGTATCCAAATTGCATCAATTTCGGTATTGTGCATTCGTTGAGTCATTCTAAGCATTTTTAAGTTGTTTCCACTTGATTTGAAGCTTGTATATACTTCATATATCATCATAATCCATTTAAAAAGCATCCTATAGCATTAAAGCCAAAAATTTAGAGCTCAAAACAACACAACATCCAAGATGGAGAACTAGAAACACGAGTTAAGCATAGGCTTTATTCACTTTAATTTCTATGTTATTGTTTTGACTCTTTTCTTGATCCAATTGACCCTAGAACATTATCAACAAGTTTTTTTCACAGATAAATACATAATAAAAAAATTATGAACTTATTAAATACATTATAACCCAATACGATAGACTAGACAAACACCTAGCTCAAGCTAGTTACACTAGTTTTCTCAGTTGACTTCTAAATGATCAATTTGAATCGAAACTTGTGTGGAAACACTATTAAAAATTTTAAACACATACATGGACACTTATATGTGTATTTATATCATTATCACCATAATAATCACATGAATCATCCTTAAAAAAAGGCTAAAAAAGCTAGAATAGCAACACTAAAATGCATAAATTCACCCAATATCAGTAGGGGGTTGGATGATAGCATCCTAGATGTACACTACCAGAAATTAGATCTATGGTGATGGTTGTAAAACCATTGTAATAGACCAAAAAAACATTGCCATAGACCTATCGCAACGGTTGTGCAATCGTCCCATAGGTGGGCATTACAATAGGTCTATTGCAACGGTTTCTACGATGGTTGTCTAAACTGTCACTATAGGTAGAGCTATGGTGATAGTTTTTGACAACCGTCTCCATAGATAGACCTATTGCGACAATTATTTCTTGACTTATTGATTCGCCTATTTTCATCTATTGCAACGGTCACGAACCATAGCAATAGATGCTATTGCAACGGTCAGTAACCATTGCAATAGATATTATTGTGACGCATTTGTTGTTCTATTGCAATGCATTTTGACTACCTATTACAACTATTTCATTACTTATTGGAATGCCTATTTTCATCTATTGCAACAACATTAAATTTTTGCAATAGCATCTATTGTGATGCTTTTGTTATTCTATTGCAAAACTTTTTGACTATCTATTGTTATTCTATGCTAACACAATATATATACATCACCAAACAAAATCATTCATTAATAATCCAAATGATTAGTTAAGTTTTTACATACTAGCGAGTTCAAGTCACGATAAATTTCAAAAAATTTAACACAAAACTATTGATATTAGAGCATTTATCCATAACCCAAAAATCTTCTCAAGTAAGGTCAGTGTCTTTATCATTTTCTTAATCTCTTTCTTCATTTTGGACACCTATAAAAAGAGAACAAATAATATAAATTAGCGTAAACCACATATAAGTTAGCTAGTGAAGAGGCAAATCAACCAGTTATGGTTAGAAAGAAATAAAAACATCCAAATGTGAAATGATAAAAATTAAAGAACAATTGAAATTGTCAAAAGAGAAAACTATAGCTTCATATTTATATAGGTCTAACATATGTGATCCAGTTAGCACGAAGTTCCACAGTTCAAAAGCGAAACACATTCCAAGATGAAAAACTTGATTATTCTCTAGTCTAACAATTAGATGTCCTATAATGCTGAAACAACAGCACTTCCAAAATCACAATACTATTTTTGAGTTTCATTTGTCATAACACAGATTTGGTAACGTAGTTTTTTCCATGATTAGATAACATAGCCAATACCTAGATTTAGCAACACTATCTGGTGTACGGAGTATGCCTTGTGGGGAACTTGCTTATTACTTAAGAGAAAAGATAGGTTGTTATACTGTTATTTATATCTAAGAATAAGGATAATGAAGAATAATATAAAAAAATAGTTAGAGAATTGCCTTTCTCAGTTTTAAGAGAAACTATAGTTTCTGCCACATCCTCCAGGACACTACAAAAATGTTTGATATATAATTTTAGTAGAACTTTTAGATTCAGTTGCATAGTCTACACAAGAAACTAAAGAATACCTGCCACCACTTCAGCGATCTAACAGGCCATTTGAGAATATGATGTTACTCTCGAAAGCTTTTAGCGCACTGTTGAATGTCTCCAACACAAGAAAGAAAGAGCAAATAACTCAAACTAGGGAACTGAAAATAACAAATAATTTTTTGAAAACAATAATGAGTACCGCTAGATTAAACCCAATGTTCAGGTAGGATTACAGGTCCCTCAATGATAAGACGGGGGACTACTCTTAGTACTGTGTCGTGAGGCACCGATAAAGCAGCCAGACCAACAGAAGCTGAAAATAATAAACAAAAACACTTGCTGTAGTAAAAGACAGTAAGAGCACTTACCGTCTTCGACATCTTTCAATTGATAGTACTAAGGTGCTATTTCTACAAGACATTCAGGTTTAAGTTCAGGTTTCAAATGTATTGTCTATAATCATGTTAGGGAGAGACTTGTAATCAAACACTGCTTAATGACTGTGATTTTTCCATTGAATCCTATCCATATACATGTCCATCCTCCACATTGGTATCCAAGATCATCAGTATGAGTTCTAGCAATGAGGATTTTTTTTGCGATATTATCTAGAGGAAGAAATGGTTTCTTTGGATCTTTCCCATTTTTCAACAAAACCAAGAATTTGCGAACTGCATCACATGATGGGTCTCTATGTGCCTAAATAATATGAAAAAATTAACCAGACTTAAAACAGATCCAAGATAATGAAATACAGAATCACTATTGTGCTAATGTAAGACAATATATAGCCAACTTCTTTTTAGATTTCATTTAAAAAACAACTATAGTAGAGTCCAACAGAGAACTTCTGCAATTGAATAGAACAAATACTGGTCACATGTAATCTCATTAAAACTTGAGCATTTAAGGAAGAGTATGATAGACAAGGTTCCATAAGGCATTTTCAAAACCAGCAGTTTCTTTCTATCTATAAAGATGGGGTTGGGAGGCTATTAATCCATTTTAAGAGGGAGTTTCTTTTAAGAAGTGGTTCTTGCCTACTCATGTTATGCGATTGTTCTCCAATATAAGACGATGTTGTACTATTATAAATGTAGATAAAGTAGTGTTAGACTCAGAAACATTTAAATAGTCCCAATAGGTAACAGAAAGATGTAAAAATACCTTGCAACCAACCAAATCTATCAATGATCTATCTATAAACGAATGTTGAAATAATACAGTAACAAATTTAACTCTCAAGATTCTTTCAACATAATTATCTATCCTGGTCATCAGTATCTTTCCTGATTCTACCAGTGATAATAGTTCGTAAAATAATCCATACCTAAATGGCACCATGACCTGCAGGTATTCACAAAATGCAAACGGATGGTGTGAATTGGCCTAAAAAGCTACTTTTATTTACTTCCAACTCAACGTTCTGACCATACCATTGGCTGGTTGAGACGGTCAAACAACATCAATAACATAACCTTCATCATGGTATAAAAGTAGAATCAACTCTCAGAGATTAGGGTTGGGGTTGGGATTTGGGGGCTTTAAGGTATGGATTGCTTTCGACAAAGCCAATATATCACAAGTAGTTGGTGAGGGGAAAATCAAGTTGTTATTGTTAAGGGTACATGCAAAGAGAGGCCCAATATTATAAAGATTGTCTGGTTGAGCGACAACTTTGTACAGCAAGGGAAGGGTTGCATATAGCAGGAGTGAATGAATATCAATTATTAGCTGGATTTTACTCGACGCATCAAAAGTCTTATGTGCAAGGTCAAAAAGCGGTTAGCAGTCAGGTGTATGAATGCAGACACCTTAATCTAAAGAAGAATACATCTGAGAATCTTCATCTACCTTCATACGACATACAACCAATCTAAGGTAACACTAATAAACTATCTCATCGAGTCTTACCAAACTTATCATGTTTCTTTTTCCTAGAACCTAAATTTATGTAGACAAGTAAATAAATGTCAGTGATAGCATTTTGTGATTAAAAGATAGTTTGCACCTTGAAAACAGTAAAAAAATGTTTGTTTTTTAATGCAGAAGCTCTTAACTTTCTCAAAATCCACCAAATCAAAATATATATCTTTCCTAATCTATCGTCGTATGTCTTCATCATGGGCAACCTAGTCAAGTCATGCAATAATGAAAAGGTAACTCGAACAATAGGAGTTTGTCCTAAATCATTAGATGAACAGGATCACACTCCCAGATCAAAACAGTTATCTTCAAAGAGAGAGTTTAATCGACAGTTCATAAGTACTCGCCAATTTTCAGAGTCAACTATCAAGATATATACATCCACAATTTTAGAATGTGCTTCTATGAGAAATTCAGTAAAAGAAATTAGACTACTACAAATTCCTTCAAAACAATCATTTCATGTCCCAAGCCAGTCTATAAAACTACACACAATTCAATAAGGAAAAAGTTAGCTTCAGTAAAATTTACTGCCCAATTCAATATAAGCAAATAAAAAAAGTAAACAGACAAGATAAGGATTCATCAGTTTAAGATCTATGAGAAAACATCTGCAGCATGGAAAAGTACTTTGATTACTCATTTCATACTTTTCTTGTAGTTCCACTCTTCATTTTTTTGTAGGAACAAACAACAATGGAAAGGGGTGTAGGACTAGCACTATATATCAAGCATAAATTCAACAACATAGTTTACCTGTAAGTTCAAAATGACACTAAAATGCTTACCAGATCTTATGTCTTCCCCAACTTGACCTATATCGTTCAACTATGTTCTGATTATTGAACAGATGAGCACCAACCAATAAATGTGGAACAGAAGTAAGGTCAATAGAATTGTGTTGAAGAAGTAGTATAAAATTGTATCATATGGCTCTAACAACTTCAAGACCTATCACAGATAATAGCTGGGAAGTGAAACACATCAAACTAATTAGGAGAAACCAGAAAAGGGGAACAATATCATGAGTAGAAAATCTAATAAGTGCCAACCTTGAGGATCATATGACCCAAAATGGAAAGAAAAATAGCCTAAGTACAAGCCAGGAGCCAGCAAAACAACTAAACAGTATGCTATCTCCAAGCTCCTTCCACGAATATTTAAAAAGTTTTGCAGCCTCCATAAAGACATCACTTGCATCATGTAATGCAAGAATAACAATCCCTATTCAAAAGAATCTACATATGTCAAAACACATCAAATTAATACACAAACTGCAACAAATTAAAACTTCTCCATTCTTCTAATATGCGGGCAGCAATAAGAATATTTTGCATTTGCTAATTTATTTCCTCGAGTATTAGCGAAATAACATTGGGGTAGAGACTTCTTCCAAAATTCCAAGTAGTCTGACAAGGTTCTTGACAGATAATCTCTGCCATTAAAACTCTTATGCACGAAAACACACTAGGTTTTTTTTATATATAAATATGTAAATTAATATTATCACCATTATTGGCATCTAACTGTTCTTCCTTTGGCAATAAATGTTCAGTTGTCCACTTCTCTTCTACTATTTTTACTCTTGAACCAAGTCTTCAAAGTTTAAAATCTACTTAGACCAAGCATCCCTTACCCCACCATTAATTGAAAATGAAAAGAAAAGTTATCTCTCAAAATATGTCAAAGAATGTCTGAGCTCTATGGTTAAGTGCATATGAGAATTCCAAGCACATATAAAATTCGTACTTGTATTGCACCCACCATAAGCATAGAGACCATAAAAGTGTTGATAACATCATACATAAATCATGTCCCTATTTTCATATCAAGATAGGGTATACATACTGAAATGAAAAAAAAGACAATGAAATGAGAAAAGTGATAACTAAAAAACAAAAGGTTAGCTACTGGTAAATTAAACTTTACCTTGAAATATATGAGAATGAAATCAGAATAACTGTGACTATGTGATGAGACATCATTACAACAAAGTCTTTCCGTTGTGTTTCCCAAATAAGGAAAAAAGCAATGGAATAAATGTAGAACCCACATTGGCACATATAGATAAGTTTAACTCCAGCCCTGAAATATGAAATAAACATAAGAAGTTAGATTCTATCAACGCCCATATGAACATTTTATCAAGTATCCTTATGACTGTAAGCACCGGTTGCAGAGTTACTTCTACCATCTGGGTTAGCATCAGAATTTTTGCTAGAATTATTACTAGTAAAATTGATTCTCAGTTTGGATGTAAGAATTTTGGACAGAATAAGCAAACACTTTAAGGGATCATTTGGCTGAGTTTAATTGAAAAAAAGGCTATTAAATTTATTTATACTTTTACAGCAGAAACTAAAATCACAGGCATTGCAGAGAGGAGTAACAAGCCTTTCAACTTTCTCCTCTACTCTCCACAACCCTCATTCTTAATCTCTGATTTTTTTTCTTTTTAGGGGAAATTCTCATGTGTTATTTAACCTGTCAATTCCCCAGCTGCATTTATGAAAAATCAAACATTGAGGTTCAGATCTGTAATGCTTACACTATAACAAGAGAGACTGGATCACCGCAATGGCTGCAAACACCGGTTGCAAGCTCACCTGCTATTCGGGTTGTCCCACCAAGATACAAATTTAATTTCTCTCATGCATTAACGAATTACTTAAAGAAGGAAAGAAGAAAATCATCATCACTACCTCAAAATTTTTGCTGCAATTTTAGTTACAAATACTACTGCTAATTCTCAAATTGGGGTTGAGAGTTTGAAGAAAATAACCAAAGATTGATAGACATTTCATTGAGTTTTTAACTAAAAAAGGGCTATTGAATTATTCTTTTCCATAGCAAAAACTGAAATCACATCTACTCTCTGCAACCCTCATTCTTCTTTACTTTTTGAGTTAAGCATTTTTCCTTTTATGGGAAATTCTTGTATTTTTGAACCTGCAAATATTCCAGCTACAATAACAACAACAACTAAAGTAACTCATTTCTACCTTGTGGAGATAAAGAGGCAATTTTCAATAGAACCTTAGCAAATTATGGCCTAAGTTGCTCGGCCTCTCAAAAATGTTGCCTGACTTGCCTCCCTCGTGTCAAATCATCCAAAAATGGACTACTTTTGGAGGATTCTATGTGCACCCATCAAAATTCTCAAAGAGTCCGAGAAACTTAGAAGAATAAACTGACCTTAAAATCAATTAAAAGAATAAAATAACATTAAAATCAACAAATTAGAATAAATCTCCAAAAATGAACTACTTTTGGAGGATTCTAGTTTGAACTACTTTTGGAGGATTCTATGTGCTGAGGTTATCCAGGAAACCTAGATCAAAATTGTCAATTAGAAGAATAAACTAACCTTAAAATTAACAAATTAGAAAAAAGCCCCAAATTTTCTCGGAAATTGAAGTAGTGGTCAGAGCAATGGTGCCTCTTTACAACCTCAACGACTGAAATATGGCAACTGGAAATTGAAGGATGCTATCACAGCTGAGACTAGATGGATGGAGATAGATACTTTGGTTGAAATACGATGTGGAATAGGATGAAGATAGATTTGGGGTGAAAGTGCACTCAGACCCATGGCTGATATTGAACACACACTGAGGTTGGAGTTTGAAATAATAGTGGCAGTCGAAGCTGAGTATCAGTGGAGGTTGGAGGAGCTTTGCTTTGTGGTGACTGATATCGGACACACAGTGGGTGTTTTTTGCGTACATACTTGTATATATATATATATATATAAAGAGCTATAAAACGGATAAAATACATTGCCTTAGCTACTCTATGGAAACGGTTTTGGATAACCATTGCTATAGGGTACTCTAATGCAATGGTTATATCACAAATTCAATGATTATACCATTAAATAGGTTTAGTATAACAAAACAAACTGCAACGGATGGAACCGTTGCATTAGGCTTTCTATAGCAACGCTTTTCCACCCGTTGCTAAAAATTTCGTTGCGATAGGGGTATTTTCTGGTAGTGATAGTTGGAAAAGATTTTGATCCATTGGAAAGGGAAGGAGAATAAGGGAAATAAGTTAAAACACTAAGGTAGGACCCCGAGTTTGGATGTGAAAAGTAGTTCTTTCGGCCGCTCAAAGATGGATTACGCAAAAAGGATGGATTATTTATAATCACATGAAACAATAAAGACATTCAATGTAGTAAAATTCTAAACATGTTGGTTCTCCTAGATAGAACATGAGGGAAAAGAACACATTCAACAAAAACCCCTGTGATGATAGATTTCTCATACAAGCACCCCACCCCCACTAAAATATATGTGTTATCCTTAATGCATAATAAATAAAGTACAAAAGAGTATAATACATGAAAAACCCTTAGGATTATTAATCTGTCAATTCATGAGAGGCCTCATTGTCCTTAGTAACAGTAGTAGTGACCTTAACGGTGATAGGGTGCTCAAATCATCCACTTCCTTAGTAACTGGAGTAGGAATAGTTAGTGACACTAGCCCATGCCCACTTTCTTGAGATAAACTAGTGGACAAACTATTCATTTCATCCTCAACATGATCCTATCATGCTTTTTCATCTGTCCGTGGTCTTCTCATTGCTTTCCACACTTGTTTTTATTCAGGTGTCTCATCTTGGTGACTTCTCTTTTTTTTATAATATTTTCTCTCTACTTTTATCTATAACTTTGCCTTTAGATTTCTATAGTTTACCCATAAGGTCCACAAGATCCTCCTCCCCATCAATCTCTACAAAGGCTGAATCAAACATGACTAAGACTAGTTGTCCTTTTAACTCTACAATGTCAGTCTATGCCTGCTTTAATATAACAGTGAACCTGGCTATGTCAGGAATGGATAGATCTTCCTTCTTATTGTTCACACATTCTTCCATATCATCTATCTGCAGATGTAGATTCTCATAAGGCTTTAAAGCATCAGCTACCACTCTGTCCATAAATGGTTTAAGCTCTTTAGTCCATACATTTAATTGTTATTCAAACTTCTTTTGAGATTTGACCATTTTCATAAAGTTCTCCAGAGTTAACCTATAATCTGAGTATCTAGGTGGAATAGAAGTAGTATCTAACATGTTGATCATAGGAGGTTTTGGAATATATCTAGAAAAGACACAGATGTGCACTATAGAATAAAAGTATCTAAAGGTAATGGCATACCTGAAGGTGCATCTGAAGTCTCTAGTGTAGGTTCGGACTATGATCCAAATATTGCTGATTTATGAAATCTCATCTAAAACATTGTGTCGTTCTTTGTCTTTTTAATATCCTATCTTCTCATAGCCTAATTCAATCTCCACTCACTAAATGATTGGCATATTTGCTTTCCTATGAAGCTCAGTGATTAGACATAGGAATGGTGATGTACTGGAAGTCTTATAGGCTTATACAAATATTTCATCACTAATTATCTTCCCAAAATCAAGTATGGCTCTTTGAGGGTGCAGATTTGCATCTTCTCCTATCGGCATTAGCCTTAACTTAACAATGGCCCACCAAAACTTTGCATTATATCTTAAGGATGATTTTGCAATCATTTCTCTATGTTGCACCCATGATGGGTTAATATCATCTGCCAGAACTCATTCTAACCATGGTTACTGGTTATGTGTTATGGTTATCCGATCTTATGCTCTGGTGTGATGGTGGCAGCATTGTAATATTGGCCGAATAAAGTTCAATTGATAGTATGATCTGATATATCAATTTTCACCCCTGTTACTGGAACTCTTATCCTGTTTTGCATATCTACCCCTTTTGATCCTTTTAGGCATAATATCACTAAATAATTAGTGAAAAATTTACAATCCAGATTTAGGTAGTATGATCCTGGAGGCCTTTCTTAGATATCCGAATTCATATTTATTGAATCACCTTTCTAGGTCCAGGTACTTACAAAGATCAGTTATGATAATTTTATGTTCTTCTACAATGGGCCTTCTTATGTTTCTTCTTTGTGTCAGTTGGAGACCATCATAAAAGTTCTTCTTCGATCTCCCAACTTTCCATCTAATCGATTCTCAAATGTCTGGGTCTTTGCTTCAGATTACAGTACCTTCTTCCTATTTTGGATCTATTGTAGGCTCAGTAGTGACCTATTTACCTCCTCCAATCTCAAAGCTTAAGCTTGAAATACCACTATTTTTATAGTTTCTTTCATTGATGGACCCCACACTTCATGATTAACTCTCCTCGTCAAATTGGGAGAGCGGTTGATTTTTATTATTACTTTGATGAGTATGGTAGGTTGGTGCATCATTATTTTCTTTTGGTTTATTTCTGGTCCTTAAGGTAGTGATTTCTCGAGTTGGTTGAGATCGATCCCCACCTCTTCTTGAAGGAAGCTTTAGAGTCATATTACCTAAGTTAGGAGAAAAATACCACACATAACTATTATTGAGAAAAAGAAAGAAAAGAATGTTGATTTTGTTAAAGGTTGATAGTCAAACCGACGTACAACCACAGATGTGATTGGATATTGCCTAGATCATCTTCCTTATGCAATGTTTCAGTAACCATCTGATAGTGAATCTAAAGGTCTCGTGTATGTGATGATCTATCTCTTTGACCATTGTTGGTATCCAGAAACCATTAATAAGTAATTTCTTTGTTAATGGATACAACCACGGTCTACTGCAATAGGGACGGTCCGTCGTGCTGTCCATCGGTAAGCCCTAATTTAATTTTATCTTCTTTGAGGCATTACATCAAATACCTGGTGTGCCTTCACTTCTAATTCGATAGAAACCTTAAATTTTACTCTAAATTCCCTCAATATTCATGCTATAACAGGGTTACTCAAACTTCACCCCATATAGACCCTACCATTATAAAGCAATCACTCTTTTTCTTTACTCATAAAAATGAGTTGGAGTAAAAATCTACCCATAACAACTATTTAAACTATTAAAATCTAATCTTATGAAGAATCCATGGCTAAGAAACATACCTAGACTTGCAGTGTAACTTCATAATTACTTGAAATTTGTAAAATTTACCAAAGAAATACAAGAATTGATTTTTCAGTAGAGAGAACTTGAATGAAATAAATGATTCAACAATAGGATGCTTTGTAAGACTTAAATAGAAAGAAAAAGAACTAAAAAGATAGTGGAGGATTGAATGCAAATTAAAATGGATAATGGTGGGAGTTTCAATTGTTTCAGAAGTTGGAGTGGGAAAAGTGGTGCATGCACCAAGTAACTACTCTAATTCTTATCAGTAAATGCACTTTGGGTTGGGTCATGGGACTAATTTATGTAAAAGTGAACCGATATTGGGACTTGGGCACGCCCAACCATTAATTAAGTAGGGATAGTTTTTGATGAGCAAAGAGAAGGCCCGTCGCTAAAGTGATAACACATCAAGTGATTCGTTGCTCCTTACCAAAATATCAAAAAAATTAACATTGGCCGATGGTCTCAGTGACGGGCTATCACAGAAGCAATGATACTTCTCTTCGATCTTCAGGCCTTATCTAGTATATAGACTAGCCTAAGCTACTAGTGATGGTCAAGGTGACCTTCTGTTGCGTAGTTGATGGTCCATTGGAATTGATGTGTGAGCCTATGCTAACACATTTGAAGCTTTTAACTCTAAATAATTGCAAGGTCTTGAGCAACTTTAGTTGTTTTTTTATTAGTTTACTTTGATTTTTGCAGAAATAGATGAGATGCAGGGGAACCAACAATAATGGAAGCAAAAAGGTTGAATTCTGAAGTAAATAAAGGACAAGTGTGGTTGACAACATTCATGATAAGTCATTAGACTAGTGATAATCTATCAAGGCCATCAACATCTTTAACCAGAGAATGGGATTAAAGAGAAGTTGTGATGACATTTTGTTATAAGGCGTCAGGATGCTGATAAGGCATCAAGGATACCGTCAGACTTAGGCAGAACATGGAAGCTGAGAAGAAGTCTTGACGACATTGGTTATAAGCCATCAAAATCGTAATAATCCATCGTTATCATCATCAACCTTAGATACCAAGAGCCAAAAATGAAGAGAAGTTGGCGACATCCGTGATAAGTCGTCAGACTCCTGATAAGCTATCACGGATGTCGTCGTATATTTTGAGGAAAAACTGTAACCTTGATTTTGTTTCCATAATTAGGTTAAACTATTTAAATATTTGTTTTAGGGTTTTCTAAAGAACCATTATTCATTATTATTCGACACTTTGAGTTTGGGAACATACTTTGATACTTTCTCTCTCTACTTCCAGACGTAATAATACAACTATTTGGGGAGATTATTATCAGTATTTTGGAATTTGTCCTTTGTGATCTAATTTGTGATTCACTGGTTTTTATTCATCACTGTAAGTTTATCTTTCAAATCATAAATGCAATTATGTGTTTCGTTCTCTGCGTCATGAGGCTAAACTCTATTAACCTGAATTATGGGATCTAGGGTTGGATCTTGATAAGGTGCTAGGTATTCAAGATTCAATAGGTGGTAGGATTTCTTGATAATTCTGATGCTTTAATTAATGTCTTTTGGTTGTAAACAGTAGACACACCTGCTTTGATTTGCTTGAGAAAGAAATCAAATATAGTAGGAAATGAATTATCAACAGGGACTCAAAAATACTTTGTTTAATAATCAGCGATGTAACAAGGTTGGTTAACCTGAGGTAAAAGCTGGGCAGTGAATAAAAATTCTCTAAGTCCGAGAGGATTAGGAAATAAATGCTTAAGTAGGTCGAGAAACATTTGAGGATAACATTGATAAAGATAACTTATTATCCTACCCACCATGACAATCTTGAATCACCTTTTGCAGCTGTCATGTATCGTAAGCCCTTGTGAACATAATTCTGGTTATTTCGTAAAATCTTAATTACAAACATCAAAATTAAAGTGACAAACAATTATTCATGACACTTACCCCGCCCCCCCTCATTTCAGGAAACATTAAAATATTAGTGAATTAAATTGCAAATGACTTAGATTCACACTTTATTTCCTATGGGATTTCACCCCAACCTAGTTGGGTTTTATATTGAAAATGATCACTTACACACATTTAAGAGTGTAATTTAAGAATTATCAAAAATGGCACTGTTGTTGGGGAATACAATTGTAAACTAAAAGTTTGTGTTCGCTAATTGACTGTTAATTAAGTTTCCTAGATTTATGTTTGTTGATTTTGTTTAATTGCAGGATCCTTGTTGTTTATGCCAAAAACAAGAAGTTCTGGAGAACCATTATTACCAATTAATCCAAAACCGTAGCTGATCGGGAGAATGGCAGAACAACAAGAGGCTGACAGACTGGCAGCCTTGGCTAGGGCTCAGGTGAACGTACAAAACGAGGGTCAACAAGTACATCATCCAGACCTTGGTAATGAAAACTTAGGTGATGAGGAATTGCTGAATCCTCAAAACCCAAGGTGAACAGAGTAAATTGCTACACCAGTGTAGCAAAATTTTAATAGAAATCATCCAGTCAGAGGAAAGTATGGTCAATAGCCTGTCCAATATGAGGTTGATGACGATGATGAAGGAATGGATGGAGCAGGTGCAACGGGTGCGATAGTTCCTCCACCGTTGGCACTTGGTGCAAAATTCAGCATAACAAGTACCATTATTCAGCTCCTGAATATGAAGGGATTGTTTGGTGGCTTGCCTGGTGATGATCCGATCATGTACTTGGTGAACTTTATCACCATCTGTAAATCTTTTGATAATCTGGAAGTGAGCTAGTATGCGATTTGGTTGAGATTGTTTCCATTGTCTCTATCTGGAGAGTCAACAATATGGTTAAATAAGCTTACGCCTGATTCCATCATCCACTGGAGGGAGTTGAAAGAAGCATTCCTAGTACATCTTTTTCCACTATCCAGGAGGGTACAGTTGAGAGACGAGATCAGCAACTTCAAACATCTCCCTACTGGAGCTTTGCATGAGACATGGGAGAGGTTCAATAAGAAGCTGACACAGTGTTTGAACAACAATACGATGGACCTATACTTGATTGAGACTTTGTACAGGGCTCTCAACTCTTTAACAAAGTCGATTGTAGATAATGCTGCTGGTGGTTCAGTTGTTGATCTATTTTTTCAAGATACCTCAGATATGTTGAATAGGATGACCAAATAGAGTCAGGCTTGGCATGTCTGGGATTTTGAGGTAGCTAGCCCTACTATTTCTATTGGTATGACTGTGGAGCAGCACAGAAGAGATGAGGAGCGAGACTAAGACATGGCCTACCTAAAGACACAGATGGACTTGCTGACCAAGAACTTGCTGTCAGGCAAGACTAAAAAGGTCAAAGTTGTGGCATCTCAGTGCACTGTGGCTACTAATGCAGATAAGGAGGCAAACTATTTGAGTAATCAGGGGGGTTTCCAAGGCAGTAGACAATGGAATCAAGGTCGTAACTTTTATGACAAGCCTGATTATAAAGTTTAGGAGCAAGGAAACTGGAGAAGCAATAATGATATGAGCGATTTATATGCTCCTCCTAGAAATCGAGAAGCTGCTACAACTAGCTCTGGCAAGATGTCCATGGACGACATGATGGACATCCATTAGTCAAGAAGAACAAGATCCCTTGTGTGTGGGTTTAAAATTCAAAATCAAGAATTTTTTTCCTACTTTCTCTTGTACGTGTAATCATATTAAGGGATCCCATTAGGTATGCTCTAAATTTAGTTGAAAAGGGCTAAAAATGCACTTAGGGTTTGCTGTGCAGGCCCAAGGTTTAAAAGTCATCTCACAAATTGGAACTCAAGTGGATTTTAGGGAATAATGGGACCAAAAATTGAGTTAAAGTAAAAAGTGGGGTTCTAATAAGAGCTGATGACATTCATGATAAGCTATCAAAACCATTACATCTTATCAAGAATATCATCAAAGTTTGCTAATAGTAAAGTAGCTTCTGTTTAGAGCTGACGACATTCGTGATAGTCTATCACAATTGTGATAGCTTATCAAAAATGTCGTCAAAAGTTAAAAAAGTTTCATAGGTTCTATCTGAGGTTGACGATAATTGTGCTAAGCTATCACAGTCGTGATTGGTTATTAAGAAATGTCGTCCCACCTGGAACCTGAAGCATGAATGAGCCTTCTCAAAGGATGTGAAACTTAAATGATCAATGTGTTTATGTTTATGCTCTTGAGGATGGACTAATGTTTTTCTATTGCTACAGGAACCTTATAATGGCACCCAAAGAAAAGAGTCCTCATATTACCAAGAAGGAACAATAAAAAAGTATATGCCGGAAACTCATCGATGAAGAGTCTAATTATGAAGAGGAAGAACCCCTGCTCTGGAAGCGAAAGAAGAAGCAAAGACCTACAAAGACTCCACCACCCCCACCAGTTAAGGTGGAGGATAGTGAGAACCCTAAAACAACAATATCTTCTGAGCAGGAGGCATCTGAACATGCTGAATCTAAAGAAGAGGAACGAGAAAGGTCTGAGGGAATAGCATCCGAATCCCCATCCATTGAACTACAAGATGATAAAAAGACTCCAGCACGGGGAACACTTATTAAATGTAAGAACCCTGAAGTTCGAGACAATGCTAGATAGAAAATTCCCAAACCAGAGGGCATCTTCACTGCTGGGCTTTGCAGAACTGATAGAAGAAGAGCTAAAGGCTAATTAAGAAAGAAAAGTAGATTATCACCCAACGGTTGAGAAGGTACGCTAAAGTGGAATATAATTTCCAAGAGTACAGCTTGGGATGGACCATAAAAGGGGGAGGCTCATTTTTCCCTGAACTGGTCTAGGAGTTTTATGCAAACTACAAAGCTCAGTTAGAAAACATACGTAGACCAGGAAAAAGAGTTGCTTACCAACCCCTGGTGGATAGAGTTTAGGTAAAAATCATAAGGGTTGATGTCTTAATCAGAACCATCAATAGGTTCTTGCATGGCTCCAAATTTACTCCTTAGGACACTGCACCATCAGTCTACGCTCGAATTAAGAATAGATCAAAACAATATCCATGGTTGGCCAACATTATAGCTGAAGGAGAACCAACATGGGTGACCAACCCAAATAAGAGAATCTGTAAGTCCTCTTTGACTCAAGAGGCAAAGTTTTGGTGGGGTATAGTACGTATCTGGTTGATGCCCACTGATGGAGACAATATTCTGGGTAATGATCGAGCTATCCTAGTAGCAAGCATGGTGCAGAAGATCCTCCTAAATTTTAGGGAAATCATTATGGATGAGATAAAGATTAGAATGTTGATAACCAACACTACTTATTATTTCCCTTGTCTTATCACAGAGTTATGCCAAGCTGCTAATGTGCTAAAGATTACAGGGATTGATGATGCCATTTCTGCCCGAAATACTCATAACCCTATACGGTATGATAAAAATCAGCCAGGGTTGAGACATGATAAAGTTGCAGGGGTAGCAGCAAACCCTTCAGTTATAGATGCCAGTTCAGCACCTAATGTGGAGGTGTAAGATTTTGAGACTGCGCACCCAACTTCTTCAGCACATGTAGGTTTAGTGCCTGAGAATGAACCCAACCCCATAGCTCCTACAGTAGTGACAACATTTGTAGTTAATCCAACTGATATCGGAAAAGTGGCTAAATAATCTAAATAGTGTGAGGCACAGCTACATAACTTTGCCAAACAGTTTGTTGCTGCAGTAGATAGAAGAATTAAGGTTGCCCTTGAGCCTTTTGTGACTTTGCCTAAACGAGTTGCAGATTTGGAAAATCGATTCGATGCACGGGCAAAAGAAATGTCAGGGGATGATCTTGATAAATTTTGGGTGGCATTAGACAAGGTAAAGACAGATATTGGGGTATTGCAGCAGCGCTAATTTATGGTGCCGACAGGTCCGTCTGTGGGGGAATATGAGGAAGAAATTCCAATACTTGACCTCACTGGAGATTCACCAAAGAAAAAGGAAAAAAGGGGGAGAAGAAGGGCAAAGATAAGAGAGAAAAACTAGATAAAAAAAATGAAAGAAGAGTGAAAAAGAAGGATGAAAAGGTAGAATTAAAGAAAGTAAGAATAGAGTCCCTAGCGGACAATGAGAAATGGGAGGCAGCCATCCAAACTAGGAATGCAGGTACCTTATATAGCAAGGCTCCAACCACTGCAAGGCCAAGTGCTCCCGATGGAGAGAAAATAGTAGATAATGCAGCAGCAGGGTCGGAGACCCATAAGCCTCACGCTTGATTCACTCCAGGTATGCCCTAAACCTTGAGTTTATTTTATTTTCAATTTTAAGTTGAGGGTGTAGGGAAAAATTTTGTTGTAAAAATTTATGGTAAATAATTAGGAGTAATACGGGTATTTGAGGCAGTTAGCTTATTTTGTGACTGTTGAGCACCTCTCCATTGGTCTTACATATTACTGTGTGAATTTCATCCATTTGTGACCACGGTGTATCTTTTTGTGGCATTAGTTTGGCAACTGAATAACCTTTGTTAAATAAGTGCATGAACTGAATAAGTAGTGATATGCAAGATACTTGTGTGCCATATGTGATTAAGGTCTTATTCAGTCCCGTTGTGTGTTAAATCTAGAACTTGCCCCGTTAGTCTTGCCATAGTCATATGATAGGAGTTAGGAAAGGATCATAGGCCGTTTTTTATTTTAGCCCACTTTAGCCAAAATGACCTTCCCTATGTACATAATATCTTTTGATCCCTATTTTGAGCCTAATTAGAATATTTCTTTCTACGACATCTCCCACCTTCCCATTTACATCATAATGAACCTGTTTTGGCCCTGGTCCTTCTTGGATACTGTGCACCTTGACTTAGGCAAATAGCCTAAGTTGAGAGTGGGTATCATAGGGGTGCATGATGTGAAATGAGTAAGAAGAGGGAAAGAATAAAACGTTAGGTGTGGTGAAAAAGAAATAAGAAAAGAAAAAGTTGTGTAAAAGATGATAAAAAGATAATATGATAATTGGAAAGTCTACATCCATATTGAGCTTGTGTGATCAATAAAAGAGAGAAAGAAAAAAAGGTTGAGAGTTGAAACTCCAAGAGTTTTGTGTAGTGTCAAGGAGGCATAGTCACTCTAAAATATCCATGAATATCATACTAACCCCTGACCTACTTTACAAGCTTAATAAAAGCCCTATAGTGATCCTAACTGACCTGTCCAAAGACTTGGGTACCGACTATTAGGGCAAGCCTATGGTATTTGACATGCAATGTTTGGAATTTCATTCTGAGAGTAAGTCTTTTGACTATCCCTATGTTATGTATATTAATTCTGATATGAGTGAAAAAGGGATTTCTTTGTCGTGAGGGCACATTGGGTATGTTGCTAGTCACTAACTTGTTTAGATAGTGTGATCTTGGTATGGCACGGTTGTTATTACTGAATTTTAAATTGACTCACCTTAGAGATGGTGAATATTTTCAGAACTAATATGAGTAGTTAGCTGTCACATTTTACTTTGTATTCTCTTAGTTATGTTATGTTTTCTTGAGGACAAGCAATTGTTTAAGTTGGGGGTGTTGATGTGTGAGCCTATGCTAACACATTGAAGCATTTAACTCTAAATAATTGCAAGGTATTGAGCAACTTTAGTTTTTTTTTGATTAGTTTACTTTGATTTTTGAAGTAACAGTTGAGATGCAAGGGAACCAACAACAATGGAAGCAAAAAGGTTGAATTATGAAGTAAATAAGGAACAAGTGTGGCTGACGACATTCATGATAAGTCGTCAGCCTGGTGATAAGCTATCAAGTCCATCATCATCTTTAACCAGAGAATGGGAGTTGAAAAGAAGTTATGATGATATTTTGTGATAAGGCATTAGGAAGGTGATAAGGCATCAAGGATACCGTTAGACTTAGGCAGAACATGGAAGCTGAGAAGAAGTCTTGACGACATTGGTGGTAAGCCACCAAAATCCTAATAAGCCATCATCGTCATCGTCAGCCTTAGACAGAAAGAGCCAAAGGTGAAGAGGAGCTGACGACATCTGTGATAAGTCGTTAGAATCCTGATAAGCTATCAAGGATGTTGCCGTCTATTGTAAAGAAAAGTTATAACCTTGATTTTGTTTCCATAATTAGGTTAAACTATTTAAATATTTGTTTTAGGGTTTTATAAAAAACCATTATTCATTATTATTCGACACTTTGAGTATGGGAACATACTTTGATATTTTCTCTCTCTACTTCTAGACGTAATAATACAACTATTTGGAGAGATTATTATCAGTGTTGGTGGATTTGTCCTTTGTGACCTAATCTATGATTCACTGGTTTTTATTTATCACTATAAGTTTATCTTACAAATCATGAATTCTATTATGTGTTTCATTCTTCGCATCATGAGAGGATAAACTCTATTAGCCTGAATTATGGGATCTAGGGTTAGGTCTTGATAAGGTGCTAGGTATTCAAGATTCAATAGGTGGTAGGATTTCTTGATAATTCTGATCCTTTAATTAATTATGTTGGTTGCAAATAGTAGACACACCTGCTTTGATTTGCTTGAGAAAGAAATCAAATATAGCAGGAAGTGAATTATCAACAAGGACTCGAAAATACTTCATTGAATAATCAGCGCTATAACAAGGTTGGTTAACCTGAGGTAAAATCTGGGGAGTGAATAGAAATTCCCTAAGTCCGAGAGGATTAGGAAATTAAATTCTTAAGTAGGTAAAGAGACATTTGAGAATAACATCGATAAAGATAGCTTGTTATCCTACCCACCATGAGAATCCTGAATCACCTTTAGCATCTGTCATGTACCGTAAGCCCTAGTGAACATAATTCTGGTTATTTCATAAACTCTTGATTACAAACATCAAAATTAAAGTGACAAATAATTATTCATGACACTTAAACCCCCCATTTCAGGAAATATTAAACAATCAGTGAATTAAATCACAAACGACTTGGGTTAACACCTTATTCCTGATGGGATTCGACCCCAACCTAGTTGGGTTTTATATTGACAACGATCACTTACACCCATTAAAGAGTGTAATTTGAGGGTTATTAGATATCCCCGTCCCTGTTTATCCAGAATACCTCAACTCTAATTTTCTTGTGATTAAAACTCCTGCACATTAAACACACATATTAATCTTGCAAATAAAATAAAAACAAATACCTACATAATTTTACAACATATTAGGGGTAGCCTTTTACTAGTGCCTGATTTAACGTTACAGCATGACTCAATTATCTTGATTACTCAGAATTCATCAAGTTAAATCATAGACAACACATTTTGCTTATTCATTGGACCAATGTATTGTTTGATCCTTTGTCCATTGACTTTGAACACACTTTCATTTTTTTCCATTTTAGTACACTGAATGGAAAAACTCGAGTTATTTTGAATGGTCCAAACCATTTTGATTTTAGTTTCCCAGGAAAAAGCTTAAATCTATAGTTGAATCAGGACACAATCACCCACTTGGAAATCTATTCGTTTGATTCTCTGATCATGGTACCGTTTTATTCTCTCCATATAAAGATCATCCCATTCATAAGCTCAGAGGTGAAACTCATCCATCTCATTTAGATGATCTAGCCTCATATTAGTTTCTTCTTTCTAACTAAAGTTCACCTTCTTGATTTCCCACAATACCTTATGTTCAAGCTCTACTGACAAATAACAGTCTTTACAAAAAACTAGTTGTAAGGAGACATTTTGATGGGCGTTTTGAAAGTCGCTTGATATGCCTAAAGAGTATCATTAAGTTTTCTATGCCAATCACTTCTATTTGCATTAATAGTCTTGCCCAAGATATACTTAATTTACCTATTTGACACTTCTCCTTTTCCACAGTTCATGGGTGATAAGGTGTGGCTACCTTGGATCGCTTCACACCATACATACCCAAAGTAGCCCAGAATATCTTGTTGTAAAAGTGAGACCCTTCATCATATATAATGGTTCTTGGATCACCAAAACAAGATGACATGTTCTTTCTCAAGAATGCCACCACTCTCTTTCCTTCATTATCTTCTAGAGCTACAGCTTCTACCTTTTTAGAGAGATAGTCCACAACAACCAAAATGTACTTGAGACCATAAGAATATAATGTGTTGAGTTTTTCGTCTTTAAAAATTTCTAAAATTTTATCCACATTGTACTGATTACGACTCTCCTGAAGAGTCGTAGGGAGTTAGGATGGGTCATAGGGACTCGATCATAACTTAATCAAAATATGTGGCTTAGTATTCTGCTCTAAGTATGAGCGACTCTCAACTACTCGTCAAGACTTTTTAAGGGTCATAAAGGACCAAGTCAATAGGTTTCCATTAAGTTTAGCCAAGACATTGTCTTCATTATGACTTAAGTCTATGAGTCATAAAGACTCATGATGAGATGTTTTGTTTCAATCATAGGGTGTCCAGTGTATAATCCTAAATTGATATTGTCTTGAGTACCAGAAGTAGTTATGAGTCGATAAGTAGTATTATGAGCCAATGGTATGAATCCTAGCCAGACCAATATGGGACCTTGGTGGTTTTGTCTTGACTACGACTCTTTTTATGAGTCGTAATGTATCCTTATGAGTCGTATAGTGACTCGTAGTCACTAACGACTAAATTTTAGTTTTTAAATTGAGGGCACTTCAGATAGTTCCCTTCTTACCCAATTAAAACACCACATCCATAAAGAATTTAAGGGGAATATATTTCATCCTTAATGTACCCAGACACTTCAAAATCTCTCTTAAATACTCTTAGCCATCCATACTTAGGGTTTTCAAGAAATAGGTAATCCAAGGGCTCCATCGTTAAATTTTTGTTATAAAACTAAGTATTTCAGGCATGTTACTCTTTCCTCATTGTTAATTAATTAAAAACATATGTTTTACAGTATTGTTCATAAGATATTACTGTTGGTTTGAAATCAAGGGTTGAGGGTTTTGAATACTCATTGTTGAACAATGTTTTTCCATGATTTATATATTAATATTCATTCTTTAATTATGGTTTTAAACTTATGGGTGAGTGGGTATGGTGAATGAACTAGGGAATTGTGATTTTCCCAAACTTGTGACTTTTGAAGTGGTTTTGACCCCAACCCCATATTGTGAAAGATGTTTTTAGTTTTGAGAAATGTAGGAATTTAACTATTCTTGAATTATTGCAATATGATTTTGAATTGAACATTGTAGGTTCATGTTTTCATAAGTTATTGCATAATTGAGCCAAGGGGGTAGTGAATTTCTACATGTGATGAGATTGTTTTGGCATGTTAATGTTACCTTGCAATTTTAGTTGGTATTAAGATACCGATAATGTATGCCTTAATTTGTAATATGTTTCAACAAATGAGAATGAAAGATACCTATTTTTAATAGGGATATAATAAGGGTTCTGTATCTAAGTCATGAAAGTAGAGGCCTGAGGGGCCAACACTAAAAACTGCGATTGCCGATATAGGGGTCAAAATGACTAAGGAGGTTTGAGTCCCCCTTTTATTATTTCTATCACACAATTGAGAGGTTTGAGTCCCCCATATTACATTACATAATTTGGTGCTCGTGTCACCTTGATATGCAGGAAGGTTTAAGTTCCCTATAGTGCATATGTTTACCCCCTAGTTTTTGCGGCCACATATACTGAGGCCCTACCAACTAGGGAAGAGCTGGGCCTATATAGCCCATGGGTACCTTTTTATGTTATGACGGTTGAGCTACACAATCTAGGCTAAATTTTTAATATTCATGTTAAGCCTTGTTCCCTATCTAGACATTGATATATATATATATATATATATATATATATATATATATATATATCTGTATATGAATTCGATTATATGCACTGGTTTTGAATGATTCTGAATTGTTGATCATGTAATTATGTTATCTTTATCCCCAAGTTAATGCTAGTGGATACCCCACTAACCATCTTCAGACACTATATCCCCACATAATGAAGGCATCAAAGCAACTTCTACTTTTTCTACACATAGTTAGGTCGATTAGCTTGGTTCATTAGTTCGTTGTATTGTGGTGAGGTGGTTAGATTCCATCCACCCAAGAAGGCTTATGTATTTCACTAGTTTTCATTCTTAGATTTGAGTTGATAGTTACTTTTATTATTATTAACATTCTCATTACCATTATCATTATCATTTTTAGTATTATCTGTCAGAGTCAGGGATATATCCTGACCAAGACTGGTTTTGGTTCTTTATTTAGAAGGCTTTGTTTGGATAACTACTGATATTGGGTGGTGTTGGTAGGTTGTTTGGATGATCATCGATAGTCGTTTATAGACATATTTTGAATTTCCATAGGCTTGTTGTATGCTATTTTGTTATATGTTTGAAATTTATCTGACCTAGGGGGATGTTGTGTTTGGTTTAGTTAGGTGCAGGGGCTGACCTTCGATCCACTTTGGACTTGAGATACCTGCCACTTCCATCCCTAGTTTGGGTCATGACAAAGATAGTATCAAAGCCTGGGTTTGGTGTCATTGGGTGTCCAGTAAATCCATGTCAAGTAGAGTCTCATTTATGGATGTGTAGCATGTCATACTTATAAGGGAGAGGCTACGTGGCATTTAGGAATATTTCCCTTTCTTATTGTTTTATTTTTCAGCCATAGAGTCTAAGGTATTGAATCTCCTCTAATTCATATATGTTTGCCTCTCGAATCATGCCTCCAAGAAGATCTGATGCTCGTGGAAACCTTTTTGTCCAATTTGAAGACAATGTGGAGGGAGCTCGTCCAACTCTATAAGTTCAAACTCGGTCTAGGGTTGCTGCTTCTGATTGCCCTAGTAGAACTCCACTGATTCCCCTTTCCCTCTTTAGGCACCTTAGGCTGGTGTTTCTAATGCTGAGTTTTGCCAATTGATTTATTTTCTTACCCATTGGATAGCCTCTTAGACTGAGCGTGTTACTTCATTGCTCCATCATCTGAGGCCACTAGAGTTGGCCAATTTATATGGTAAAGTCCTTCTACTTTCACTGGTTCTAAAGTTGAGAAAGATTCTTAAAACTTCATTGATGAGAGAGAAAAATCTTTCATATGATGCATGCTACATGGAGGGTATAAAGTTCACATATTATCAGTTAATGGATGTGGTGTGTCAATGGTACAAGCAGTGGGATCAGTGTAGGGGAAATGATGCTAAGCCTATTCTATGGGATGATTTCTCTACTTTTTTCCTTGATCGCTTCATTCTTTAGAAGTTGAGGGAGGTAAAGGCTGAGGAATTGGTGAATTTGAAGCAAGGTAGGATGACAGTAAAAGAGTATTCCATGAAATTTCATCATTTGTCATGCTATGCAATAGAAATTATGTCTAGCATAAGGGCTAGAATGAGGAAGTTTAATTCTAGGTTTTTTCGTGAGTTGATCTTGGAGAGCAAGGATGCTTTGTTTAATAAGGATATGGACATCTCTAGACTTGTGGTGTATATGAAAAAAGTGGAAGAACAAAAGAAAAATCAAGAAAATATGAGTGAAAGGAAGAATAAAAAGTTTCACTGCTTAGATTAGGGTAGAGGTCAGCAGTAGAATGGTAGAGATGGTTGAAAATGGTCTAAGAAAATGTAGGGCAATTCTGGTTCCTACTCGACGGCTAGTTCTTCTTATCCAAAGTCATCTGATGATCATCATTCTTAGTATAATAGTAGGTTTAGAGAACTAGGAGTCCAACCTTAGACTATTGAGGATTACTCAGCTCTATCGTATCCTTCTTGTAGATTTTATGGTTAGGTGTACCATGATATTTGAGAAAAAAAAGGAACAAGTGCTTTAAATATGGTCATATGCAGAGGGATTTTCCTTCTAATGTTGCTTTTAGGGAAAATAAGATTTTTGTTGGTACTTTATCCGCTCTTTTACCAAAGGGTACTACTTCTTCTTTTGGTTTCAGCACTGGATGAAATCGTATGTATGCTCTTACTATTAGCAATGATTTTAAGGCATCCCCCAATGTAGTTACTGGTATACTTAAACTCTTTTCTTGTGATGCATATTATCTACTTAATCCCAGTTCTACTCTCTGTTATGTGACCCATTATGTGGCTATTCATTTTGGTTTTGGTCTTGAGTGTACACTGGATTTTTTTTCTTTATCCATCCATGTGGATGACTCTATTATGGCTAGAAGGGTCTATAGGGGTTGTGTGATGTCAATCCATGATAGGGAGACCTTGGTGGATCTAATAGAGTTGGACATGTTATACTTTTATATGATTTTGGGGATGGATTGGTTGCATTTTTGCTATGTATCTCTTAATTGTTGGATCCAAAGGGTCAGTTTCCATTTCCCTAATGAGCCGGTGATCAAATGGAAAGGTAATTCTCTAATACCTAAGGGAAGGTTTATTTTGTATCTTAGAGCCTGGATATTGGTTTTCAAAGGGTGCCTCTATTACTTAGTGCATGTTAAGGATTCTACATTCAAAAGTCCTTCTTGACAAACTGCCCCTCTGGTTTGTGAATTTCCTGAGGTGTTTCCTGATGATCTTCCTGGTATTCCTCCTTATAGGGAAATTGACTTAGAGATTGATCTTTTTTCGGACACTCATCCTGTTTTTATCCTTTCTTATATAATGGCTCCGACTGAGTTTAGAGAACTTAAGGAGTAATTAAAAGATCTTTTGGCTAAGGGTTTTAGCCACCCTAGTGTGTCTTTTTGGGGAGATCCTATTCTTTTTGTGCATAAGAAGGATGGGTCCCTACTAATGTGTATTGACTACCACCAATTGAATAAGGTGATCGTGAATAATAAGTATCCTCTCTATGAAAAGAATTATCCAACCCATGATTTGGGATTATTAGCTGTGGTGTTTTCTTTAAAGATCTAGCGTCATTATTTGTATGGGATCCATGTTGATATTTATACTGATCATAAGATCCTGCAATATGTGTTCACTCAGAAAGAGCTAAATCTTAGGCAAAGAAGATGGCTTTAATTGCTCAAGGACTATGAGATGTGTCTCTACTATCATCCGGGTAAAGCTAACATGGTTACTGATGTTATTAGCATGTTGTCTATAGGAAGATTATCTCATAAGGAAAAAGAGAAGTCGAATTTGGTGTAGGATATTCACTATTTGGGTAATCTAAGAGTCTGCCTCTTAGATTTCGAGGAAGGTAGTGTAATTGTTCAAGAGGTGGAAAGGTCATCTGTTGGTACTGAGGTGAAGGAGAAACAGATGTTAGATCCTATTTGATGCAAATTAAGAGGGATGTAGGTAAACAGAAGGTGATGATTTTTTAGATTGGTGGTGATGGTATCTTAAGGTCCCAAGGAATATTATGTGTTCCCGATTTTGATGGGTTGCGAAGAAGAATTTTGGCCAAAGCTTATGAGTCGCATTATACTATTTATCCTAGTTTGACAAAATTTATCCTGACCTTGAAGAGATTTATTGGTGGAATAATATAAAGTGGGATGTGGCAAACTTTCTGGGTAAGTGCATGGTGCATCAGCAAGTGAAGGTGGAGAATTTGAGGTCTTGTGGGTTGACATAAGAGATTGAGCTGCAAGTGTGGAAATGGGAAATAATTAATATGGATTTTGTTACTGGACTTCTACGGTCTCGACGGCAGTTTGATTCGATTTGGGACATCATGGATAAAATGTCTAAGTTTGCTCACTTTTTGCTAGTGAGAACTAATTTTTTTAAGGATTTCACCAAGTTATTCTTTGAGAAGATCGTGAAGTTGCATGGTACTCCAGTATCCATCATATCTGATCGGGGCACCCTATTCTCATCTTACTTTTGGAGATTATTCCAGCGTGGTTTAGGTACTAAGGTGACCCTTAGTAATTATTTTCACCTGCAGATGGATGGGCAAGTGGAAAGGACAATATAGTCCTTGGAATATATGCTTTGGGCTTGCTATTTGGATTTTGGTGCAAGTTGGGTTGACCTCTTGCCTCTTATAGAATTTTCCTACAACAACAGTTATCACTCTAGTATTGGTATAGCTCTATTTGAGTACTTATATAGTAGGAAGTGTAGGTATCCTTTTGGGTGGTTTGAGGTTGGTGAGAATAAGTTCTTTATCTTTGATTTGGTTCACCCAACTTGGATTTTGGTTAAATTCATTTGGGATAGACTTAAGACCACCCAAAGCCACCTTCGAGTGCAAGGAGAAGGGAGTTGGAGTTTATTGTTGGATAGTGGGTGTTTCTGAAGGTATCCCCCATGAAGGGATTGGTGGGGTTTGGTAAGAAGAGGAATCTCAGTCCCCATTATGTTGGTCCATACTTGGTTTTGAAGAGGGTTGGTAATGTCGCTTATAAGTTGGAGTTGCCTTCTAGCTGAAGCTCCATTTATTTGATATTTTATGTTTTGATATTGAGAAAGAGGGTGGGTGATCCTTCAATAGTTTTTCCTTTAGAGGAGGTGGTATTTTGGATTCCTTGTTTTATAAGGAAGTCCCAATTGAGATATTATATCGTCAAGTCCTTCGGTTGCAGACTAAGGATGTAGATTAGTAAAGGTTATTTTGAGGAACCAAAAGGTTGAGGAAGATACTTGGGAAGCCATGGAGGACACGAAGTTCAAGTATCTGTTCTTGTTTCCCATTTTGGATAATCGTGCTTGAGGTACGTGTATCCCTTGACATCTTTGTTTTCTGATTTTGTTATAGGAAATGGTGATTTCCTTATCATCTTTGTTAAAGGTAAGAGTATTTATAGGTGGAGTCCAATTGTGCTAATAAATGCCTTGTTCTGTCATTCGTGGACGAATGATCCTAAGGGCGGAATATGTACACCCCAGGATTTTGGTCCTTGAAAATTTCTGAAATTTTATCCACACTGTCCTAACTAATACTCCCTTGATGAGTCGTAGAGAGTCATGACGGGTCGTAGGGACTCTATCGTAACTTAATCAGAACAAGTGGCTTAGTATTCTGCTCTGGGTATGAGTGGCTCTCAAATAGTTATCAAGACATCTTATGGGTCATAAAGGACTAAGTCTTAAGGTGTCCAGTAAGTTTGGCCAAGACACTATCTTTATTACTACTTTAGGCCACAAGTTTTAAAGACTCATGATGAGTCGTTATTGTAATTCCCATAGTCTGTACTCCAGATGCTACACGGTGCTTACGACCCTGAAGGACCACAAGCTAACCCATGACTGATATCTGCTATGAGCACTAAAACATGATACCATAATAAATGTAGAAAAATAGGCTGAAATGCCATAAGGTTCAAAATCTATAAATACTGATAGTGTATCAACTAATATAACAATCTATAAAATTGAACACTATCTGAAAACTAGTATGAAAATCCTCTAATTTGAAACTATCTGAAAGTGGAGTTGATGGGACAATCCCCCAACTAACTCCATCTACTGAAATACTGAGTCTACTATAATAATAAAATAAAAGAATATCCTCAAATGATGAGGACTCACCGATAAATCTACTGCTTGCTGAATCTGGATATATCAATGCACGGTCATCAACCTAAGCGTCTGAACCTATGATATAAGACATCATGGCGTAAATAAAGAGTATGCATCAGTATATGGAATGTACTGGTATGTTAGATGGGGTAAGGCTGAGTGCAAGGGTTTATATGCATGAACAGTAACTGTATGCATGATATAGAGTAACTGAACATGAGAGTACATAGATAACTTATACTATTGTAGATACTGAGTATATGCTACTGTGCATATCAATAAATACTTTGACTAAGCTTATCTAAAGCTAAGTCCTGAGTTCTGATACTGAGTAACTGATATCTGAAGTTACTGATACTGGTTGACTGTATCTGACAGACCTAATTCTGTAAAACTAAACTGAGTTCTATTCTGAAGACTAAACCTGAGACTATGGGAGGTAATCATCTAACTGACATGCCCTAAATAAGATAAATGGGTTGGGGTCTAACCTATTGCCCGAGTTGGAAGGGTGTCAGTACCGTGCCATGGGTAAAGACACTAAAGAGTTACCCTCATCTGGAAGGTACTCTAATGAGAACGGTGGAACCCTCATCTGACAGATTAAAACACCTCATTAATCCTTAACTAGTAGGTTTAATCTCTCAACCTACACTGGCTACGTAGTTCTGGAATGCAAGGATTGCTTCTAAGGATCACACCCTCTTCTAGCAGGTGAGCCCCCATCTTTGGGTTCACTCGATGCTAAATCCTACTCCCAACTAAAAGACATTGAACTAAATATACTGAACTAGACTGAACTGATACTGAGTTTACCAAATTTTTCTTAGTTTTGTAACTAACTGAGTTCTATTGAGTTCTATAACTAACTGAGAGTACTACTGATCATGACGGGACTGAGACTATTCTACAACTGACACTGGCTTTAGGTAAATAGTTAAATTATTGGGTATTAAATATCCCCAGGACTCTATAGTATAAAAAAATAAAGCATAGCATGATCTTAAGATACACAACAATGTACACTTGTCCATAATTCATTCATGAAGGCATTTCATCAAACACTTGTATGGCATAAGCTTGTATATGATTTGGACCACATAATGATATGTCAAGATTCCCCTATCTACTTCACATAGGTATTTTAGCAAACACTTGGGGAGCATAGAGTATTTCACATGATGATGGTCAACACATGTAATCATGAATACGACAATCAATTTTAAATTCAAGGGTTAAGCATGCAATTCACATAATTCACCACATAACTATTTTAATTTCATGGAAACTTATAATTAAACATGCATTGGATCCCAATTACTATATAATCACGAATACATTCAATTCCAAGCATGGAAACAATAAATCATAACTCTTGAAATTTTAAAAATGGATTCTTGGACTCTATGGGTGAAAAGGACTCATAGATGAACACCTAACATACCTTAATTTGTGAGTTTCTTGAAGTTCTTGGTGAATTCTTTGAGATTGCTCTTAGTTTCTTGAAGCTAGGGTTTGTAGTTTTTGAGAGAGAATGCTTTTAATTTGGGAAAAATTGAATAATAATGATGTAACTATGTTAATTTGGGGTAATTTACGTGTTAAAGGCTGACTTGGTCATGGAAAAATACCCAATAACCCCTGGGCATGATTTAAAATTGTTACTGAAAAATTCCCGATTAGGGCACTTGGCGCGATGCGTCACTATCGCGCTAAGCCACTGGAATGTGGTTGGTGGCACGACGTGGTGGAATCGCATTGCAATACTAGACGAGACCTGTAAGCTTGGCGTGACGCAGTACAATCGCATTGGTTTACTGGAAATTAACAATTGTGGATGGGTTCCCTAGCGCGACGCGCCAATAGCGTGGAGCAACACTAGATTTTGACAATTGGGAAATTAGCTGGTGGTGTGAGATGCTGGTATCACAGTACCTCACTGGAAACTGACAATTGCTATTTTGACATACTTCGTGACGTGCTACTGGCCTGAATAATGGTGTTTAGCGACTGAAACTTAAAATAGCCATAACTCCTTACCCGGTTATCAGATTTAGGTAAATTTTATATCATTGGAAAGATAATTTAATTTCATATGCAATGGAAGGGTCGAAACTAAAAAATACTGAGTATTTCAAAAATTTTATATTGGATAACTCATGAACTGAGAGTTAAAGTTAAGCTTGAGAAATACGAGGTATTACAATATCTCTCCCTTGGGAACATTCATCCTCGAATGAGAATGATTAAGCTGAGACACTGATAGACTGAGTTTACACACTATACATTCATATCTGATGCATGACTACATGACTGAGCTACTGACAAACTGAGCTTTTACACTGAACATGCATATCTGTTGCATGGAATATATAAATGAAGCTACTAATAAGTTGGGTTTTCATAGTGAACATGCATATCTGATGCATGAGTACAAGACTGAACTGATTTATTGATGCATGACTGAATATGTAATGGTAATGGATACCAAGTTATATTATATTTTAACATGGAACTGAGTAAAGTTAGGAAGACTATTACCTTAAGATGGATCTGAGGTTGCGGAGAAGAGGTGAGGATACTTGGTTCACATATTTGCTTCTACTTCCCAAGTAGCTCCTTCTATGGACTAATTCTGCCAAAGGACTTTGACTAAGGGAACTTCTTTGTTCCTCAGTCTGCGAATCTAACGATCAAGGATCTGGACTGGAACCTCTTCGAAAGAGAGATCATTCTGAATATTTTCATCCTCTAAGGGGTATATGACTGTTGGGTCACTAATGCATTTCTTTATCAAGGAAATGGTGAATACTGGGTGCACTGAAGCTAGGTCTGAAGGAAACTTGAGCTCATAAGCTACATTTCCAAAATGATAGAGAATTTTGTAAGGGTTAAAATATCAGGGACTGAGCTTTCCCTTCTTGCCAAACCTCTTTACCATCTTTATGGGAGAGATTTTCAGGAATATGCAATGACCAATCTCAAACTCAAGATCCTTTCTCCACACGTCTGCATATGATTTTTGTCGGCTCTGTGCAGCCCTAAGACTTTTTATGATTAATTAAACCTTCTCTAAGGCATCGAATACTAGATCAGGCCAAACTACTACGGCCTCACCTACCTCAAACCAACCAATTGGAGATCTACATCTCCTACTGTAGAGAGCCTCAAATGGAGCCTTCTAAATACTAGAATGATAGCTGTTATTGTATGAGAACACAATCAAAGGCAGGTGGTCATCCCAACTACCCTTAAAATCGACAATGCATGCTCTTAGAATATCTTCTTGAGTCTGAATGGTCCTTTCTGCTTAACCATTTTTCTGAGGGTGGAAGGTTGTACTGAGGTGAACTCAGGTACCAAAACCCTTTTGGAATGCTTTCCAAAAATGAGAGGTGAAATGGGTACCTCTATATGAGATGATAACTACTGGGACTCCGTGTAACTTGACCAACTCTCTGATAGAGTTTAGCGTAGTCCTTGGCTGAATAGAAAGTATGAACTGGCAGGAAATGAGCTAATTTGATCATTCTGTCTATGATAACCCATATAGAATTATACTGATAATGTGTTCGAGGCAAACCCAACACAAATTCCATGTTCACTTCTTCTAATTTCCATGTGGGAATACTAAACTCTTTCATGGACCCACTAGGCTTCTGGTTCTCAATCTTAACCTGCTGACACGTAGAGCACTTAGCTACAAACTCTGCAATATCCTTTCTTATCCCACTCCACCAATAGATCTCCTGCATATTGTGGTACATCTTAGTGGCCCCTTAATGAATATAGTAACATGCACCATGAGCTTCTGAAAGAATTCATTTTCTCAAGTCATCTACACCTGGCACACATAGCCGACCATGGCAACGCAAAACACCATCTACCCCTTGGGAGAAAACCTCTATTTTCTAATCTCTAACTGCCTTTTTCAGCTTAACAAGACTGGGATCTCTATCCTATTTTTCCTTTACCTTAAAAACTAGAGATAATTCAGAACTATTTTATACCCATACGCTACCTTCTGATGAATCGACTAAGTGGACACCTAGTCGAGGAAGCTGATGAACTTCCTAAGCTAACTTCTTCTTACTGTCCTCAATATGAGCAACACTACCCATGGAAAGTTTACTGAGAGCATCAACCACTACATTGGCTTTGCCTGGATAATATAGAACACTCATGTCATAATCTTTCAATAACTCTAACAACCTTCTCTAATACAAATTTAAACCTTTCAGAGAAAAGGAATTCTACAAGCTTTTGTGATTTGTGAACACATCTACACGCATCTCATACAAATAGTGCCTCCAAATATTTAAGGTAAACACTACAGATGCTAACTCAATATCATAAGTTGGATAATTCTTCTCATAGGACTTAAGCTATCTAAGGCGTAGGCTAAGACCTTACCTCTCTCCATGAGGACAAAACCCAAACCTACTCTATATGCATCACAATATACAACAAAACCATCTTAACCATCTAGTAGAGTCAAAACTGGGGCTGAGGTGAGTTTAGTCCTCGGCTCCTAAAGACTTTTCTCACAGGAATCTGACCACTAAAACTAGACTTTCTTCTGAGTCAATCTGGACATGGGGGATGCAATAGTCAAAACACCTTCAACAAACCGATGGTAATAGCCAGATAAACCTAAGAAACTCCTGATATCTGATGGAGAGATGGGTATAATCCATTTTCTCCCCACTTCATCCTTTTGAGGATCAACTCTAATGCCATTACCAAAAATAATATAACCAAGGAGTTACGAAAGATAACGAATCCCCTAGATCTAACAAGGCATACACTAGTAAATAGAAGATCTGTAACGTACCAGTGACCACATCAGGAGAACTTTCTTGATCTTGTCTGGGCTGAAGTGCATAAATCCGATTTAGGCATTTCCCACTGGTGGCACTAGAAGCGGCACCTTGCTTATTCGGGTGACCAGACTGAGCTGGGGGATGGTTATGCTGACCCTAAAAACCTGACAGAGGACAATCTTTAACTCTATGGCCTGGCTTGCCACACCCAAAACAAACATCACTACCAGCTATGCAGTCACCCTTGTGGTTTTTGCCACATTGCTGACATAGAGGATTTGTTCGAGCACTTCTGACGCTACCCTGAGACTTAGAGCCTAACGCTCTATCTAGGTTACTATTTTTGAACTTAGGGACTGGAGAGCTGGCTGAGGACGGAGTTGGAACTGAGGACTTTGGGAAAATCTAGGAATGGTTACCGCCCCCTGACTTAGGGTGATTAAAATTGAAGCTACCTATTCTAGCTCTCTTGTACTGCCTCTCTTTGTCTCTAATCTTAACGTCTTCTATTTGTTGGGTGGGGACCATAAGCCTGGATATGTACATCTCCTTAATCAACATCATTGTTTTGCACTCCTTATCCATACTATCTGACACCTCAGATATGAACATGCTTATTCTGGACCTACTGTCTGCTACTACATGGGGATCATACCTGGATAACTTAATAAACTTGTGGGAATACTCTTTCACGCTCATACAGCCTTGCCTGAGGTTTATGAACTATAACACCTTAGCTTCTCTTATCTCTAAGGGAAAGAATCTCTCCAGGAAAGTAGTATCAAACTAATCTTGGGCGTATTTATATGTCCAAACATCACTATTTACCCATATTTAGACTTATTTTGAGAATAAAAAGTGTGCTAATTATATTGAAGTGTGAGTTAAATTGTTTTTTGTGGCTAACCAACATGATTAGAAATACTTGATAATTTTCCATAGATTTGGAAGAAAATTGGATGTACATAATGAAGAGACGGAAGATTATGTAGATCAAAGTCAAAAACATACAAAGGAACTGACGATTGATAAGATAAAAGAGAGGAACTAGAGAAAAATTCTAGTGACATGACGCAATCTCAATGCATCGCATCACTGGCAAGATTTGTGCCTTGGAAAAAATTTAAAGAACAAGTTCCAGTGCATCAACACGATGTCAATGCATCGCATTGGTGCATAATTTTTTTGCCTGATAGAATTCTACAAGTGAAACTTCTAGTGCATCGA
Organism: Capsicum annuum; assembly: GCF_002878395.1. Taxonomy (NCBI): domain Eukaryota; kingdom Viridiplantae; phylum Streptophyta; class Magnoliopsida; order Solanales; family Solanaceae; genus Capsicum; species Capsicum annuum. Next base: position 173,533,594 of record NC_061111.1, read on the forward strand.
CACAATGTCAACGCATCACGTCGATGCTTAAAAATTTTACACTTAGCAAAATTTTGAGAAGCAAATTCCAGTGACACGATGATATGTCAACGCGTCGTGTTGAGTATGAAGATTTTTACTTAGTGTGATTTCCAGAGATGACCTCCAGTGTGGCAACACGATGTTGACATGACGCATTAGGTGGAATAATGTGATTAGAGACACGTAACGTCATGACTTCAGATCTGGTGAAATTTTCCCATGTATAGAAGGAACACGTGAACACAATTCCAAACACTTTTTTGGCAAGCATAGCTGTGGCAAAAAAGCATAGAATTCTTCTTTTAGGGTTCCTATTGTTTCTTTTGAACTTCTTTATTTCACTACTATTTTTGTGTATGATTAATTACTTATTTTTTATGTTAAAGTCAAACATGAGTGGCTAAATACCCTTGTTCTTGGGTTGAGGTCAAGAACATGATTACTCTTTAATATTCTTTATTATAGTTTCTTTTTTGGATTATCACTTGGGTTGTTCTTAATTTCTTGAGCTTACTATTTTAATGTCTGGCCACCGTTAGAATAAATTTCTATGTCTATGTGAATTCGGGAGGAGAATCGTAGGTTAGAACAAGGAAATTAAGGAGCAGGGTTCTTATCCTTTTATAAAATAAGGGATTTGAATTAGCATCTAGGATAAGGATATACCTAGAAGCCTTATTTGGTTCAATTGCAAGAAGATTACTTAATGAATCTAGAAGAATTGTTGTATCTCTGTGGGAGTTATAGCTGCAATATTTAATAGATAAAAGATTTTAGGTCGGGAGATCAAGATCGTTGCTTAAACCTTACGAACCAACAACCCGATAAACAATTAGACTACTATAAGAATATAGATTTGTATGACTGTTCAAGAATTCTAAACCCTAGAATTCTTATTATAACTATTTACAACCATAGCTTGCTTTGCTCTAGTCATAAAATTTTATTTCTTGTTTATTAATTTATATTTTTATCTTAAATTACAAATCATTTTGATACTATGCAACACCTAATACTCATTGTCTGAAACTATAAATTGGTTAAATTTCTAGTTGTTTAGTCCTCATGGGAATGATATTTGATTGTCTAAATCACTATATTACTTGAATGATCTCGTGCACTTGCATGTGCACTTGAGTCACAACAAGTTTTTAGCACCGTTTCCGGGGATTAATATAATTAGTAAATTGCTAAATTTTTTGTTTTGTGATACTAAGTTTTGGTGTTAACAACTTGATCTTAGTGGCTGAATTTTTCTAGGTTTAGCTGAATCTAGGACTGGTGACAGATAAAGAACTGGTAGAGTCTTTTGCAAAACCATAGCAAATCTTTCAACAAAGGCAAAGAATGGAGGAACAACGAAATGAACCGATTGATCCAAATGTCGGGAATATTCCACCTCATGTCATTCCTGTTATTCCAGTTATTCCTACTCATTAAGATGCTAGACCTGTTCATAAGGTAGCAATCCCACTCACAAACCATGTGATGAACATTATTTTAAAGCCTGAACAAGGAGGTCGATTTGAATTAAAGCAGAATATGGTGTGATTGCTAAATTCAGCAGAGCATTTTCATGGCCTTTCACACAAAGATCCGCAGCTGCATATACAGAACTTCTCAGAAATCAGTGATACATACACTCCTGAAGGGGTAAATTCTTACTATATTAGATTGACACTCTTTCCTTTCTCTCTGAATAGGGAAGGAAAAAGGTGGTTACATGCTGAACCACCACTCTCCATCACTTCATGAAAAGATCTAGCTCAAAAGTTCCTTATTTGATTATTTATATCTGGGAAAACGGTATGCTTGAGGAGTGAAATCTTGAGTTTTAGGAAGAAAGATAGAGAGAATCTCTACCAAGCTTGGTAGAGATTTAAGGGTATGCTCAGAAATTGCCCTTGTCATCATCAATCCAATGATGTTCTTATGCATACTTTCATAGAAGGATTGGAGCCAAATACGAAGATTCTCTTGGATTCAGCATCAGGTGGACAGGCTCTTGAGAAGACATATAAAGAATTGTATACACTATTGAATTGGATTTCATAAGGGAACTCTAATTGGCATGCAACTCAAGGAGTACTCCAAAAAAAATTGCAGGGGTATTGAAGGTAGATCAGTTTACTGCATTACAGACATAGATTACAGCTATGCAAAATTATATGATTACTCAGCTCAATAACATAAAGTTTGGTGTTACACAACTAGCAGCCACAATGAATGCAGTCCAACGGGTGAATTCTTGGTGTGAGGTTTGCAGAAGTGGTGAGCACACAGTAGATACTTGTACGGCTAATCTGAATTCTGTCAATTATGTGGGGGATGCAAATCAGCAGGAACAATAAAATTTTGGTAATACTTATAATCCTAACTGGAGGAACCATCCTAATTTCTCATAGGGTGGAAATGAGGTGAAGAATGCAAATCATTACAAGGGATAAGTACAGCCAAATCCTCATCTAGCTCAGAATACTCAGGAGACTACTCAAGTTAGCAATATGGAAGAAGTGATGAAGTAGTTTATGGCTCAACAAGTGCAATTTACAGCTGACATTAAGACTCAACAGGCATAGTTTGCAGCTGAGTTGAAGAGTCAACAATTGCTTACGAGAAATCTATAGTTGCAGTTGGGTCAAATTGAGGGGGCATAGAATACAAGACCTCAAGGAGCATTACCTATCGATATAGAGACAAATCCTAAGCAGGTAAATATGATTTCAACAAGGAGTGGGCTACAAACTAAGAAGATAGTTCAGGAGTAGGTAAGTCCCATAATTATTGATGACAGCACCAAAGACAATGCAAAAAAAAAAAAATCAAGGAAAAAATGAAAAGTGAAGAAATTTATGTGGACAAAAAGACTCTCCCTTTACCCTTTCCTCAAAGGGCAAGGAATCATCAAGAGGAGGCGAGTTACAAGAAGTTCTTAGATCTTCTGAAGTAGGTTGAAGTGAATCTTCCTCTTGTTGATATTTTGCAAAGTGTGCCAAAATATGTAAAATATTTGAAAGATATAGTTGCAAATAAGAACAATTTCACCGAGTATACTACGGTTGCACTTACTCAAGAGAGCACGTTCAAGATTCAAATAATATTTCCCACGAATCTTAAAGATCCGGGTAGTTTCAATTTGCAAATTACCATTGGATAGACTATTTGTGTACATGGATTGGATGACTTGGGGGCTAGCATAAATCTTATTCCCATATCGTGTTATCATAAGATGGGTTTGGGGAGTCCTAAACCTACGACTATTATTTTACAGCAGGCGGATGGATCACTTGCCAGGCTAAATGGTATTATTGAGGATGTTTTGGTGCAAGTAGGATCGTGAATCTTTCTGGTGAATTTTGTAATTCTTGACTTTGAGGATAATCCTGTGGCTCCATTTATTTTGGGATAACCTTTCTTATCAATAGGGCAGTTACTAATTGATATAGCATCCTGGAAAATGACAATGCGAGCTCATGATAAAGTAGAAGTTTTTGATATGTACAAGGCATTGAAACTGCCAACTATATATAAGGAGTTATCATCCATATCAATTATTGACCTTGTTTCTGATTGTCAGTTGTTGTTGTCTGATGATCTATTAGAGCGAGCTTTGATGGGTCATGATCTTTATGGATATGTGAAAGTATTAGAATTGGTCCAGCATATGAATTTGGCAGTTGTTAAGATGATAAAATTGTCTGTCGAACCATTGAATAGGCTAATTGGTCCATCGTCTAAGCCCTCAGTTGAAGAAGCTCCTAACTTGGATCTTAAGGTTCTTCCTCCTCATTTACAATATGTTTTTCTTGGTGATCAAGATACTTTGCCTATTATTTGTCCGCAGGATTAACAGATGTACAGGTAAAGGAAGTCATAGCAGTTCTAATATCTGATACTACAAGAATTAATCCAAAATTTTACATGCACAACATGTACATGGAAGAGGGCTACAGACCTAGAGTACAACTACAAAGAAGGTTGAATCCTATAATAAAGGAGGTGGTCAGAAAATAAGTGATTAAGTGGTTAGATAATGGTATTGTGTACCAAATTTCTGATACAAAATAGGTGAGTCCAGTGCACTATGTACCAAAAAAAAAACAGGGATGACCATGATAAATAATAATGATGATGAGTTGATCCCCAAACGCATGGTGACTGATTGGAGGATCTGTATTGACTATCAGATGTTGAATGAAGCAACTCGTAAAGATCACTATCCTATTCCTTTCATTTACCAAATATTGGATAGATTGGCAGGACAAGAGTATTATTATTTACTAGATGGGTACTCCAACTACAATCAGAAAATCATAGCACTAGAAGACCAGGAGAAGACCACTTTCACATAATCCTATGGCATATATGCATTCAGACGCATGCCTTTCAGCCTATACAATGCACCTGCTATATTTTAGAGATGTATAATGGCTATATTCTCCGACATGGTTGAAAACTTTGTGGAGGTATTCATGATTGATTTCTCTTTGTACAGTAATTTTTTTGAAAGGTGCTTGCAGAATCTTGCCAAAGTTCTAGCTCCATGCAAAGAGACAAACTTGGTCCTAAATTGGGAAAAGTGCCACTGTATGGTTAAGGAAGGAATTGTCCTAGGTCAAAAAAGTGTCATGTAAAGAAATCAAAGTAGATAAGGCAAAGGTTGAAGTGATTGGAAAGTTGCCACATCCAGTCACAGTCAAAGGAGTGCAGAGCTTTCTTAGTCATACAAGTTTCTCTAGGTGGTTCATTCAAGATTTCTCAAAGATTGCTAGCCCCATGTGCAAATTATTGGATAAAGTGGAAAAGTTTGAGTTTGGGGATGATTTCCAAGCAGCTTTTGAAAAACTAAAGAAGAAGTTAATTGAAGAACTTATTCTGATTACACCAGATTGGAAGTTACCGTTTAAGCTGATGTCCTACGCTAGTGATGTTGTTGTGGGAGCTGTGTTGGGTCAAAGAAGAGATAAGGTATTTTTCTCAATCTACTATGCTAGTAAAATGTTGAATGATGATCAAGTCAATTATACTATTACTGAAAAAGAGATGTTGGTGGTGGTGTATGCATTCTACAAGTTTAGATCTTACTTAGTTGGCAATAAGGTAATTATTCATACTGACTATACTGCTATTGAGTATCTTGTGAACAAGAAGGACACAAAACCTCAATTGATTAGGTGGATTCTGCTATTACAAAAATTTGATCTTGAGGTTCGAGATCAGAAGGGAGCTGAAAATCAAGTTGTTGACCACTTATCACGGCTGGAAAGTCGGAACCATATTGTTGATGAATCTCATAGTATAAAGGAAGAGTTACCTAATGAAAAGTTGTTGTCTTTAGATGCAGTTGAGTTCCCATGGTATGCTAATATTATGAATTTGATAGCTTGTGAGGTGTACCCTCGTGATGCCACCACATAATAATGGAAGAAATTGCTCCATGATTCACGTGCCTATATTTGGGATGAACCATATTTTTTAAGCAGGGTCCATATGGAGTCATTTGTAGGTGTATCCCAGAGGATGAATTTTCAAAGGTTCTTGAAGATTTCCATTTATCTCCTTATGATGGACACCATAAGGTGAGATAACTGCAAGAAAAGTGCTACAATCAAGTTTTTCTGGCCTATGTTGTTTAGGGATGCAATTGCTTTCATAAAGAATTATGATCAATGTCAAAAGTTGGGTACCATATCTAGGCATCATGAGATGCCCCTCAACAATATTTTAGAAGTCGAAGTCCTTGATGTTTGGGGGATCAATTTCATGGGCCCATTCCCACCTTCAAAAAAAATTTATACATTTTAGTAGTGGTTGACTATGTCTCTAAATAGGTGGAAACTGTGGCGAGTCTGACTAATGATGCAAGAGTGGTGATGAAATTTGTGAAGAAGAACATATTTTCCTTATTTAGGTACACCTAGAGTGATAATTAGTGATGGAGGTATGCATTTTATCAATACTTGATACATAAATCCTCTTGCTAAATATGGTGTTAGGAACAAGGTTGCTACTGTGTACCATCCCCAAACCAATGGACAAATTGAGGTGTCCAAATAGGATATTAAGCAAATACTCTAGAAGATTGTGAATGGGCAGAGAAAATATTGGGCGGAGAAGCTAGATGATGCACTTTAGGACTACCGAACAGCTTACAAGACACCCATTGGGACATCTCCATATCTTTTAGTGTATGGTAAAGCATGTCATCATTCTGTGGAGTTGGAACACCAAGAATATTGGGCCATGAAAAAGCTAAATCTTAAGATGACTACGGCAGGAGAAAGATGAATATTGTAGTTAAATGAGCTTGATGAGTTTAGGCTTTATGCCTACGAAAATGCTAAACTATACAACCGAAGACCAAAAGATGGCATGATAAACAAATCAAGAGAGAGTATTTGAACCTGGATAACTTGTTTTGTTGTTCAATTCAAGGATTAAGTTATTTCCAGATAAATTGCAATTGAAATGCTCTGGATCTTTTGAGGTGGTATGTATGACACTTTATGGAGCTATAGAGTTGTGGAATAAATAAAAGACAGAAAAGTTTCTGGTAAATAAACAGTATTTGGTTCTTTATTTGCTTTAGTTGGATAATTGTAGATATTGGGTGGTGTTGGTTGATTGTTTGGCCAATCACAATTGTCGGTTATAGACATGTTTTGAATTTCCTTAAGCATATTGCATACTATCTTTTTATACATTGAAAATTCATCCAACCTTGGAGGATGTTATGTTTTATTTGGTTAGGTGTAAGCGGTGATCTCTGGTCTACATGGGACTTGAGATTCCCATCATAGCCAGGCCCTTATTTGGGTTATGATAAATATGGTATGTAATGTTGTCAGGTAATAATCATTTTCAAAATAATATGGGTCCAAATGTATAGGGTGACCAACCTCAGGCAAGCAAGGCTCAGTCAACTCCATCATACCCTTTTTGTAGATTTTGTGGTCAGGTGCATATGATGTTTATGAAGAAGAAAGGAACAAGTGCTTTATATGTGGTCAAATCGATCATATACAGAGGGATTATCCTCCTAGGGTTGTTTCTGGAGCAAATAAGATTTCTATCGCTATTTAATCATCTCCTGCACCAAAAGATGCTACTTCTACTTCTGGCTCCAACACTGGATAGAATCGTCTGTCCGTTCTTACCACTCACTAGGATTCTGAGGCATCCCCCAATGTTGTTACTAGTACGCTCTAACTTTTCTCTCGTGATGTAAATTGTCTACTTGATCTCTAGTCTATCCTTTTTTATGTGACCCCTTATGTGGATATCAATTTTGGTTTTGATCCCGAGCATATTTTAGATCTGTTCTTTGTGTCCACCCTAGTGGGTGAGTCCATTATGGCTAGAAAGATCTATAGGGGTTGTGTAATGTCTGTCTGTAATAGGGAGACCTTGGTGGATCTGATAGAGTTGGATGTATTAGACTTCGATGTGATTTTAGGGATGGATCAGTTGCATTCGTGCTATACGTCTCTTGATTTTTGAACTCGAAGGGTAAGTTTCCAATTCCTTAATGAGTCAATGATCGAATGGGAACGTAGTTACCTAGTACCAAAGGGAAAGTTCACTTCATATCTTAGAACTCAAAAATTTATTTCTAAGGGGTGCTTTTATCACTTAGTGCATGTTAAGGATTCTAGATTCGAAGGTCCTTCTTTGTAGACTATCCTTTTGGTCTATTATCTTCGTGAGGTATTCCCTGATGATTTTCTTGGTGTTCCTCCCAATAGGGAAATTAATTTTTGAAATGATCTTCTTCAAAACACTCATCCTATTTTTATCCCTCCTTGCAGATTGGCTCTGGATGAGTTGAAAGAACTCATAGATTAATTGAAAGATCTTTTATATAAGGGTTTTATCCACCCTAGTATTTCTCCTTGGAGTGCTTCGGTTCTAATTATGCATAAAAAGGATGGATCACTTCAGATTTGTATTGACTACCGCCAATTTAACCAGGTGACCGTCAAGAATAAGTATCCCCTTTCAAGGATTAATAATCTGTTCAATTAGCTTCAGGGTGCTAAGTTTTTTTCTATGATTGACCTTCAGTCGGGTTACCATCAGTTAATAATTAGGGAGGTGGATAACCTTGAGACTGCTTTTTGAACCCGATAGTCATTTTGAGTTTTTGGTGATATCCTGAGGTTTGACTAATGCCCTGGCAACATTTATGGATCTTATGAACTGGGTTTTCTGTTATTTCTTAGATTTGTTCATGATTGTGTTTACTGATGATATTTTGGTGCATTCTAAGAGTGAGGCGTATCATGCCAATCGCCTCTGCTTTGTGTTGCAAACTTGAAAGATCAATGGTTGTATATGAAGTTCTCAAAGTGTGAGTTCTGGTTGAATGTTGTGACTTATATATGTTTTGTCATTTTTATTGAAAAGATTATAGTGGATCCACAGAAAGTTGTGGTGGCTAAGAAGTGGCCTAGACCCGCAACTCCAACCGATATTTGAAGCTTCTTGGGTTTAGCTGGGTATTATAGAAGGTTTGTAGAAAGTTTCTCTTTTATTGTTACTCTATTGACTAAGTAGACTTTGAAAGAGGTAAAGCTCTTGTGGTAGGCATCTTGGGAGGGTAGTTTCGTGAAATTAAAGGATAAGATGAATTTGGTCCTGGTTTTTACCCTACCCGAGGGTATGAATGGTTTTGTTATCTTTTGTGATGTATCTCGGGTGGGACTAGGTTGTGTGTTGATGCAGCATGGCAAGGTGGTCGTATATGCTTCTAGACAGTTGAAGGTTTATAAGAATAATTATCTGACTCATGATTTTAAATTGTTATCCATAATGTTGCATTGAATAAATGGCGACATTATTTGTATGGGGTCCACATAGATATTTATTCTAATCATAAGAGCCAATAATATGTGTTCACTCAAAAAGACCTAAATCACAAGCAAAGGAGGTGGCATGATTTGCTAAAGAACTAAGACATAAGTCTCTACTATCATCCGGGTAAAGTTAAAGTGGTTGCTGATGCTCATAGCAGGTTGTCCAAGGGGAGTTATTCCCATATCTACGAGGAGAAGCAGGATTAGGTAAAGGATATTCACTATTTAGATAATGTTGAAGTCTGTCTCATGAATTCCAAGGATGGTTGTGTGATTGTTCAAGTGGTAGAGAAGTAATCTCTTGTAACTTAGGTAAAAGAAAAGTAGATTTTGGACCCTATCTTGATATAGATAAAGGATTATGTGGGTCACCAAAAGGTAATGGCTTTTGAGATTGGTGGTGATGGTATCTTGAGGTACCAAGACAGGTTATGCATTCTAGATATTGATGGGTTGTGAAAGAGGATTTTGACTGAAGCTCATGAGTTGAGGTACACTATTTATCCTGGTTCTAAAAAGATGTATCATGACTTAAGAAGGATTTATTGGTGGAATGACTGGAAGTGGGATATGACAAATTTTGTGGCTAAGTGCATAGTATGTCAGCTAGTGAAGGTGGAGAAATTGAGGTCTGGTGGATTATTCTAAGAAATTGAGTTGCCTGTGTGGAAATGGGAAATATTTAATATGGATTTTTTTACTGGCCTTTTGTGGCCTCGCTAGCAATTTGATTTGATTTGGGTCATTGTGGATAGGATGACCAAGCCGACTTTCTTCTTGCCAGTGAGGACTAATTTCTCTTCTGAGGATTATGCCAAGTTGTTCATTGAGGAGATCATGAAATTGCATGGTGTTCTAGTTTCTATTGTATCTGATTGAGGTACTTAGTTCTCTTCTCACTTTTGGCATTCCTTTCAGAGAGTTTTGGGGATTAAGGTGAGCCTTAGTACCATTTTCCATCTGCAGTTAGATGGGAAAGCAAAGAGAACTATTCAGACATTGTAGGATATGATCAAATATTGTAAGGTTGTCTATGGTGATAGTTGGGTTGACCACTTTTCTCTCATAGAATTTGCCTACAACAATAGTTATCACTCTATCATTGGTATGGCTCTACTTGAGGGCTTGGATGGTATGAGGTATAGATCTCCTATTAGATGGTTTGAGCTTGGTCAAAATAGGTTATTTGGCTCTGATTTGGTTCACCAAGCCACGAAAAAGGTGAAGGTGATTCAGGATAGGCTTAAGACCATCCAAAGTCGCCAAAAATCCTATGCGAACATGTGGCAAAGGGTGTGTGAGTTTAATGTTGGTAACTGGGTGTTCTTAAAGTTGTCTCCCATGAAGGGCATGATGTGGTTTAGAAAGAAGAGGAATCTCAGTCCCCGTTATGTTGGTCCATATTTGGTTTTAATTAGGGTTGGAATTGTTGCATAAGAATTGGAATTGCCTTCTAGCTTGAGCTACATTCACCTGGTCTTCAATGTATCGATGTTGAGAAAGTGAATGGGTGATCCCTCATTGATTGTTTTCTTAGAAGGTGTGGGCATTTTGAATTCTTTGTCTTATGAGGATATTCCAGTGGAGATCTTAGATCGGCTAGTCTGTCGATTGTAGACAATGAATGTGGCTTCGATAAAAGTTCTTTGGAGGAACCAAAAGTATTAGAAAGCTACTTGGGAAGCCGTGGAGGACATGAAGTCCAAATATCCATTCCTATTCTCTATTTTTAAAAATCATACTTAAGGTAAGTGTGATCTTAACGTCTTTGTTTTATGTCCTTGTTAAAGGTTAGTGTGGGTGCATTTCTGTGTTAAATCATGCTGAGGGATGCCTTGACTCTTCATTCAAGGATGAATGATTATAAGGGAAAATAATGAAATACCACAGGTGCTGATCTTTGAGAATTTCTTAAATTTTAACCTCACCGTCCTGACTATGACTTAACCTACGAGTCATAGGGATACTTGATGATTCATTGGATTCAAATTGTAGCCTAAACAGTATGTGTGTGGCTAAGTTTTGTTCTGAGTATGAGTGGCTCACTATGAGTCATAAGGACTCGTTACGAGTTATTTTGTGCAAATTGTAGGATGTCTAGTGTTTACTCCGAATAGTTTCTGTATTGACTACGACTGGACCCCACTAGTCGTAGGGTCCCATTACAAGTCGTATGTGTTGAGTCATAGGATTCACAATGTTTGTGTGCCATTGAAATTGTCTTAGCTACGACTCATAGTGACTAGTCTTAACTAGTCCCTACGAGTCATATAGTGACCCGTAGACACTAACGACTAAATTTCAGCTTTTAATTTGAGGGCACTTTGGACAATTCCCTTCTTACCCATTTAAAAACGCACATTCATAAATCAATCAAGGGTGTTATTTCTCATTCCTAACATAATTAAACACTCTCTCAAACTCTCTTATGAAAGATACTTAGGGTTTCCTAGAAGTAGGTCATCTAAGGGCTCAAGGGTTGAACTCTCTCCATAATGTTGGGTATTTCAGGCATGTTACTCGTCCCTAATTTCTATTTGTTTAAAATTATGTGTTTTAAAGTATTATTCATATGATTTTGGCATTGGTTTTGAAACATTGGTTGAGGGTTTTGAATGTTTGTTGTTAAACAATATTTTCCATGGTTTACCTATGACTATTGGTTCTTTGATTATGGTTTTGGACAAGTGGGGTGTATGTGTATGGTGGACAAATGAGGGGATTGTGATTTCCCCCAACTTATGACTTTTTAAGTGGTAATGACCCCAACCCGATATTGCGAAATTGGTTTTGAATATAAAAAGTATGTATATTGAACTATTGTTGAACTATTGCATAATGTGAAAAGTCAATGAAGCATAATGATTTTGAATTGAACCTTATGTGGTTGTGTAATTCCCTAAGCTAATGCATATTAAACCAAGGGGGTTGTGAATTTCCGTAAATAATGAAATTGTTTTAGCATGTTGATGTTACCTTGCAAGTGTAGTTGATATGATGATACCAACAATGTATGCCTAAATGTGTATCATGGTTCAATGAAAAGGAATGTGTGATAATTGTTTTAATTGGGTGTTAATAAGGTTTGTGTAGATGAGTCATGAAAGTGGAGGTCCCGAGGGATCACTACTGGAAACCGCGATTGCCAACGTGGGGGTTTGAGTCCTCCTTATTATAATCATATGATTGGGAAGTTTGAGTCCCCTATATTACATCACATGATTGTGTGCTTGCATCACCTTGATATACCGGGAGGTTCGAGTCCCCCATAGTGCATATATATCCTCTTTGGTTCTTGCAGCCACATGTACTGGGACCCTACCAGCTTGGGGAGAGATGGGCACATATAGCCCGTGGGTGCCTTTTTATGTTATTACAGTTGAGATTCTAGGCTAAAGTTTTAAAGTGCATGTTAAGCCTTGTTCCCTATCCCGGCATGTGATATATATATGTATGTATATGCATCTAGGTATGTGCATTGGAGTTTAGCTGATTTTGACGTTTGATAATGTCTTTATTTTTCTCCCTTACATCTGAGTTATATGTTAGTGCTCAACCCACTAACCTTCTTCAAATGTTGTATCCCCACATGATGCAGGCACCGTAGATACCCCTACATTTCCTACACAGAGTTAGGTTGATTGGCTTGGTTCATTAGTTCATTATGGTGAAGTGGTGAGCTTACATTCTCCGTATGACTTATACATTTCATCAGCTCATATCATAGATTAGAATTGAGAATTGTCATTATCATTTCTATTGTCAGAGTCGGGGACATATCCTAACCAAGACTGGTTTTTGGTTCTTTTTTGCATAGAGCGTTTGTTGGATTACTGTGGACTTGGGTGATGTTGGTAGGATGTGTTTGGTCGGTTGTCGGTCATAGGTTATGGACATATCTTTTATTCTTTGAACTTATCTTGCGCTAACTTGTTATATGTTTGAAATTTAGCCATTGTTGGGCAGTGTGTGGTGTTTGGTTAGGTTCAGGGGGTAATCTCCAATCCACGTTAGGTTGGAGATGCCCGTCACAGCTAGGCCCTGGTTAAGGTCGTGACACAACTCTTCTAAACTATACCCTTTATCCTACAATCGAGAAAGATGGTCCGCTACTTTATTTTTACACTATTTTTTGTCTTTGAATTCAAAGTAAAACTCTGAAAGCAACAACAACCATCTAATTAGCCTTGGTTTAGAATCCTTCTTCGTCATTAAGTATCTTAGTGCTACACGATCTGCATGCCCCACCACCTTTGTTTCCAATAAGTATGGTCAAAAATTTTTGAAAGCACAAACCATGGCTATGATCTCCTCTCTGTAACATTATAGTTATTTTGTGCTCTATTCAATGCTTTACTAGCATAATAGATGATAAGAAAGAGTTTCTCCTTCTTTATTCCAAGAACAACCCCATGTGCCACCCCACTTGCATCACTCATCACTTCAAATGGTTTGGACCAATCTAGAGCAATAATTATGGGAGCAACAACTAATTTTTCTTTAAGGCATTGGAAGGCCTTTTAACAATCATCATGAAATGCAAACTTGGCTTCCTTTTCCAATAATTTGCAAAGTGGATTTGCAGTTTTGAAAACATCATTGATGAATCTCTGGTAAAACCCTGCATGGCCGAGAAAACTACATGCTCCTTTCACTGAGATTGGAGTAGGAAGTTTTTCAATGACTTTTATATTAACTCGTTTAACCTTAATTCCTTGCTGAGATTTTATGCCCCAATACTATGCCCTCCTTCACCATGAAGTGGAATTTTTCCCAGTTAAGGACAAGTTTGAACTCCTCACAACATTGCAATGCATTTCCTAAGGTCACCAAGAAACTATCAAATGAATCACCAACCACTGAACAATCATCCATAAATACTTCCAAAGTGTCTTCCACCATGTCCGAGAAAATGGACATTATATACCTTTGGAAAATGGCAGGTGCATCACATAACCTGAATGACATTCTCTTAAAAGAAAAGGTTCCATATGGACAAGTGAATGCCATTTTTCTTAATCTTCAAGTGCAATAAATATTTTATTGTAACCTGAGTATCCATTTAAAAAGCAGTACCCCTTCCGACCAGCTGGTCTAGCATTTGGTTCATGGAGGGCATTGGAAAATGATCCTTAAGTATCCAAGATTTTAACTTCCCATAGTCCATACATACCCTCTACCCGATCACCACCTTGAGTGAACTTAACTCATTTTTCTTATTGGCTACCACCATCATACCTCTATTCTTAGGAACTCACTGGACTGGGCTTACTTATTTGCGATCACAAATCGGGTAAACCACTCCTATAACTAAACACTTTATGATTTCCTTCTTCACCACTTCTTACATTGGTGGGTTGAGTCTGCGTTAGTGCTCAATAGTGGGAGTGAAATCTTCTTCTAACTGGATCTTATGAGTTTAGATCCCCAATAGAAAGCCTATGATATCGATAATCGTCCACCCAATGGACCTCTTGTATTACCTTAGTAATGAAATAAGAGCATCAACTTGAAACTCTACCAAATCAGTTACAATGATCACTGGTAGAGTGTTACCTTCACCTAGATACACATATCGAAGATATCCTAGTAATTTCTTCAATTCCAACACCGACGGTTTTTCAATAGAAGGCTTTGCAGATGGTGTTAGGTCTATTTTTAGGTCCAAATCCAACTTCTTAGGGGCATATGAATATGATCCCATTCTAGTCAATGCATACACTACCTCATTATATTTATTAATTCCTTCAATGCCTAAATTCATTTATACTGTAGCTAAGGTCTCCACAACAAACCTTTTTTAACTGGTACAACTAGATTAGCTTCATCAAAAATATCAACAATTGTTACCACAGTTATCTCTCATGGTTGCTTCATTGATGGACAGACATCAAAACCAACTTCTTCATCATCGAGCCTAAACTTTAGCTCATTTTGCTCCAATCAACCAATACTCTCCCTGTGGCTAAGAATAACCTACCCAATATTATGGGTACTTCAAAGTCTACTTCATAGTTGAGAATTACAAAGTCAGTAGGGAAATAAAGTTGGCCACTTTAACAAGATCATAGAGAATACCCACCGGTCTCTTGACTGATCAGTCTGCCATTAATAGATGTATCAACATCGGTTTAGGAGTCCCTAAACCCAACTTATTGAAGATTTCTAATGGCATGAGTTTGATACTTGACCCTAGATTACAAAGTGTTTTAGCAACACTAAATGATCTAACCGCATACAGGATGGTGAATGCTCCCAGATTAGCTATCTTCTACAATAGTTATCTAGTACTAATGGAACTATAATGATGAAGATTGTCCACAGTCTCATAACTAAATTTTCTCTTTTTGTAACAAGGTCCTTCATGAATTTGACGTATCCCGGCATCTGCTCTAATGCCTCAACCAAAGGCACATTCACTGACAATTGTTTAGCATAGCCATAACTTTCTTAAACTTTCCCTTATCAGCTTTCTTCTTTAACCTATATTGAAAGGGAGGTAGTGGTCTTGTAATTCTTGTTAGGGTTACCTCTACCTCTTTCCCTTTTCCATGCTCTACTTCAGTAGCATTTTTGACTTAGATGGTTGCTCTACTTCTGCAGTCTTCTCCTATAAGTCTCCTAGCCTCTTAGACTCAACTGGTGTAACATCATTCACTGCATCCTCCAACTCAACATCATCAACTTGAGAGGGTTTTCTCAGATATAGGTCTGGTAGCATCTTACCACTTTTAGTGGTAATAGCCATACATAAACCGTCATTCCTTGGGTTTTGAACTATATCACTCAGTAAAGTCCCACTTTTTCTTTGATTCAACATTGTAGATAATTGGCTCATTTGCTGCTCCAAATATTTAATAAATATGGGGTGAGAGTAAACTAACTAGCTCATAGTTAAAACCTGCATCGGTTGACTCCACCCCTTTCATCAATTTTGCCATCATGGTTTCCATAGACATCTTCCCAGAATCATTTGTTGTAATGTTAGACGCCCCAGGTGGTACATATAATACTCTTTAATCACCCTTATTCTTCCATCTTCCTTGGTTATGATCTCTACAACCAACCTTATCATAATAATTCTCTCGCTAATAGTTCTGACCTTGGCTTTCTTGGATACAGGCCCAAAAACCTTCTTCGCTATTCAAATAATTCATCTCCTCCTTAGAATCAGATTTAGCTACTCTACTATATGATCTTGCAGCTTTGATATTTTCTACCTTTCCCCAGAGAAAATGCTTTGTGAGCAAATCTATCTGTGTCTTTATGTGAACCATATTTTGATCACATTACTCTTTTCTTTGGCATTGCTCCGTGGACATACCGCTTGAATAAGTGTTGCTTGCTACCTCAAAATCCCCAGTATGCCAAGATCTACTCATATTTATCAGTCTATCCAACATATCTGTAGACTCACTAAAAGTGTAATCCATGAAAGCTCCTCCTACAACATTATCCACGGTAGGCTTTGTATGTGAGTTCAAAACCCCATAAAATGTCTCCATCAAATGGTCATCAGTCAACTTATGGTTTGGGCACTGCATCAACATCTTTTTAAACCTCATCCACATTTCATGAAGAGCTTATTAGGTAGTTACCTAAATTTTCTGATTTCATCCCTCAACTACAATATCTTGGAAGGCAGAACGAACCTTTCTAGGAAAGATTCTTTCAGTTGCCTCTAGTTTGTTATAAAATTGGATGCCAGCTCATTCAGCCACAGAGTTGCCTCCCTAGACAGAGACAACAGAAATAGCCTTAAATGAATACCATTTTATCCCACTCTAGGATAACCAAATGGCTTGTAGATATTGATGAAGTTCACGAAATAAATGTTAGGATCATCCTAGGTAATGCACCAAATAATCCCTCCAAATTGAATCATCATGCTAGTGATATTAATTTTCAACCCATGATTTAACAGTGGAGGAATGATTATTCTTGTAGCATCATCTTCATCTAAATCAATATCATCATCATCTACATCAAATTACACCATCTTGCTTGTTCATTTTGATTTGCTAGTGCGAAAATTTTAGCATGTCACCTATTCATCGGGTTGACCAACTTATCATCTCCTATTTCCTCGTTATTCATATTTGACACATGTTTGGATGTATTGGTATTTTGTTAGTTGACCTGTGCATTAGCCAAAGCAGCCAGTCTTGCAGCCTCTTATTGATCAACCATATTCCTTCTTAGAGTCCTTTGAGGTAAGGATTATAGGGTAATAATGGATCGCCTGACCTTAAGGTCTATTCCATGCACAATAAATAGCATGCAAGTACCAAAAACAACAAATAAAAGTAAATTATGAAACTTGATTAAGAGTAAATTAATGCACATAAACTTAATTGACAACCGTATTCCTCGGCAACGGTGCCTAAATTTGATACACGTAGATTACAACTCTTGGAAAAGAGTGTAAAAGGTAGTTGCCAAATATATGATCCAACAAAGGTTGGTATTGAGTCCCATAGAGTATATAGCGTTAACTAAGTTGTATGTTTATTAATACACTTTTAATCATGAGTTTTCGATGATAAAAAAGTGTTTTATTGTTAAAAGTATCACTTAAGTAATTATTATATAAGAGATACCAATGCCTTTGTTGTAATGTTTAAACAAATATGAATTAAGAAACTAGGGTTATGATCACCAAGGTGTCTCAATGCAAAGGGTTGTGGGTTTTATTAAATCATGCAACACCAATTACAATTACGTAGAAATTTGCATAAGTAGTCCTATCCAAATGTTTTTCAACCTTCGAAGATAGATTCACATTAATTCTTTCAAACTTAAAGTGATAGATTAGTATAACAATTCTCCAAGAAATTAATCAAGTTAATACATCAATCTAAAAATAGAGAGTAGAGGGTCTAATCATCTCGTCACCATCCTATTTTCCTAATATTAACTCCTTTGTTCAAGCAACTTATGTTTATGGGCACATTCCTTAACTTTGCAACCAAGAGAAATAATAAAACTGAAGAGATGGTGATATAATTGTAATTGTTTTTCAAGAATTTATTAATCCCACAACCCTAATATTAAATTACTTCAAGGCTCCCATAACTCTAGTTATGGGAGCTTTAGCAACACATAATTAAGTATGAGATGAACAAATTATACTTCATAAATATTTTAGAATAAAATTACAAATGAGGGTGTGTTTGGTATGATGGAAAATGTTTTCTTATTTCCTCTTATTTGGTTATAGTTAAATGTTGGGAAAATGTTTTCCATAACAACTCATTTTCCTCCATTTGAGGGAAAAGGACTTCCCTCATGAACCAAGGGAAGTCATTTCCCAAAAATGGACAAATGTGACTTATGCCCCCACCCCCACCCCTCTTCCCAACCCCATCAGCACTAATATTCACATTTCTCAAAATATTAACATTACTCAAAAATATTTTTCACTGCACTTTGCTTCAATTTTTCACTGCTTGAAATAAAAATAGTGAAGACTGAATTTTTTTCTTTTCCAATGCTCATTGAATGTATTGTTATTTCTATATGCATAGAGGAAGACTTACCTATGTTACTTTTTCTAATTGCATATTTCATTTGGTCATCGGTGTAGCTTATTTCACAAGGCTGAATAAGCTTGTCGTTCCGTTGTATTTCTATTGATTGTAGTATCTTGAGATTGACTTAACAAAATATTGAAAAATGTCTCCTATATTTGTGTAATACCCCCAATCTGGTACTCGAAATGTGACACGGTGCTCATGACCCTGAAGGACCACAAGCTAACCCATGACTGATATTTGTACCTGTATACTACAAAAAATACTGAATAATGTGAAAACATCAACTAAAAGGCCATAAGGTTCAAAACTGAACATAATCTAAATAATATAAATATGTATGGGGTAACAGAATACCCAAAACAAAATTAAGAATACTGAAGTCTGAAACATGATAGTCTAGAAAGACTCTAACTGACTGAACTATCAGAGTAAGGAGTTGATGGGCTATGTCCCCAACTAAATCTAACTAATAAATTGATTAATGAGATAATAGGGAAATAATCATGTTCTCAAAAGATGAGGACTCACTTCTAACTCTATCTACGGATATTTGGAATCTACTGTTGTTCTGGAGCTCGTGTCTCTGAACCTATGGTCTAAGACACCATAGCGCAAATGAGTCAATACTTTAAATGTACTGGTACGCATGTGAGGTAGGATGAATTCATGGGGTTCATATGCATGAACAATAATAATAACTGACTAACTATCATGAGTGTGAGAATATATGCATGAGACATAACAACTGATACTAATACTATGATAACATGATTATTGAATCTGAATAAGACTGATAACATAAGTGATTGTATCAGACAGTCTTGAATCTGATGGAACTATCTGAGTTTCATACTATATCTGAGTTGACTGTATCTGCCAGTCCTAAAATCTGAAGAACTATCTGAGTTCTATTACTGAGACAGATTGATTGTATCTGACAATCCTAATTTTGTAACATAAAACTGTGAAAAGTAGTTATCTAATGACATGCCTCTGATACGCTATTATGGCAGAGGTTGGGTCCAATCTGTAACCCTAATTGGAAGGGTTTCAATACCGTGCCACCAGTAAGGACAAACTGTTGGTGGCCCTCATCTGATAGTGTCCCTTGTACGAGAATGGTGGGACCTTTATATGACAGTGCTTATCCACCTCATTATCCCTCATCGATAGTGTTGATGTCTCAACCTATGATGGCTACATGGTTCTAAAATGCAAGAATAACTGCCAAGGATCACACCCTCATCTGATAGTGTGTGTCCCTATCCTTGGGTTCACTCGATGCTAATTTCTACTCCTATCTAAATAGACTCTAAACATGATTTACTGAATTGAACATGGGCTGAATTACTAAATTCCATTGACTGACAGAATACTACTGATATCTGACAACTAACTGAGTTCATGAGATCATGGAGATTTCCTGAGTCATAAGACTGTCTGAAGTCTAAGGATTCATAGCTTGACTGAGAGTAACATGAATACATGACATGGCTCTAGGCACATAACTAATGTTTCGGGTACGAGTACCTCCAGGACTCGATGGAAGGAAATTGACCAAGCGTAACTTACTTAAACATATAACTAACATCATAATCCATAATACATTTATAGAAGCATTTCATCAAAACATGTGATAGGCATAACTTGTACATATATAGGGATTTCATGGTATCATGCTAGTTAGACACTTTTCCTTTATCTATGTATTTAATCAAACATATTGTAGGCATGGTACATGTAAACATCATTGTACAGTAATTAAACATCATGGTTCAATTCTAATTTCATCATTCAAGGGTTTAGTCATAGGTTTACATGAATCTATATCTTTAATAATTTAACCCACATAGAATTTATCACCCAACATGGAGTAGAATTCAATTTCTCATTATCCACATGAACAAGAGCAGCCCAATCATGAAATTCATGAGAAAATCCCTAAACTTGAATTTAGAAAAGGGATTCTTGGGTTTCATGGATGAAAGGAGTCCATGAATGAAGACTATGCATACCTTAGTATGTGATTTCGTGAAGATTGATGGAGAAACTTTCTTGGAATTGGATCTTTTAGGAAAACCCTAGCTTGTTCTTGAGAAAATTTTAAGAGAAGAGAGAGTATTTTGGGTGAAAAATGGTTGTATCACATATTAGGGGGCTTAAATAAGGGTAGGAAGTTGACCCTTTTAACCCTGGATGCGTCATTTAATTTCAGTAAAATTTTTCCAAACTGAACCCCTGGCAGTGCTATCGTGTCGTTTCACTAGAATTTGACAATTGGGAAATTGAGGGATGGCATGGTGCGGAGCCATCACGTTGCCCCTTCTTTTGCGACCTGTAACTTTAGGGAGACGCAGAGGAAATCGCACTAAGACAATGTAAAAGGACAATTCTGAATTTAGGCCCTAGCGCGACGCGCCATAATCATGGACCCCTACTAGAATTTTCCAAATGTCATTTCCTCCTGTGGCACGTCGTGCCACTGACTAATATGGCATTATTTTACGACGAGAACTTGAAATAGTCGTAACTTCTGATCCGATTATCGAATTTGGGTGAATCTTGTATCGATGAAAAGCTTATTGAATTTCCCACATGACAAAAAGAGAAAATCTTGAAAATTCCACACAAAATAATGATCATTCAATTTAGAAGTTAATACTATACATTCTTGAGATGAAATTAGCTAGGAAAAGTATGGGGTATTACAATATCTCCTCCTTGAGAGCATTCGTCCTCGAATGAGACTGACTAAGAGGGGAGAAAAGACAAATGATGGACATGCTAAGTATGAATAACTGGAACATGATCTCATGACTGACAAACTGAACATATAATACTGAACATGCATATCTGATGCATGTTTAACTGATTCATGAATGCATGACTAAGTGTTCTGAAGAACTAAGTTTCTCACAATGAGAATGCATGTCTGATGCGTAATTACATAACTGAACTGATACATGCATATATGACTGAATATGCAATGGTACTTGATAAAAAGTTTCTAATGGGAACATGAGCATGAAGCTACATACCAACTTTGTGATAAACACCAAACATTAAACTGAGTAAGCTTAAGGAGAACAGTTACCTTGAGTTTGATCTGAGTTGGCCAAGAAGAGGTGAGGATACTTGGTACTCATGTTTGCCTCTACTTCCCAAGTAGCTCCCTTGACAGACTGATTTCGTCAAAGAACCTTAACTAGAGGGAATTCTTTGTTCCTCAATCTACGAGTCTAATAGTCTAAAATTTTGACTGGAATCTTTTCATAAGAGAGATTGTTCTAAACATTAATACTCTGAATAAGGACTATAACTGACGGGTCACCTATGAACTTATTGAGCAAAGATACATGAAAGACTGGATGAACTAAGGCTAGATCTAAAGTCAATTAGAGCTCATAAGCTACCTTGCCGAATCGACTGAGAATCTTGAAGGGACCGACATATCAGGGACTGAGTTTCCCTTTCTTGCCTAACCGTTTCACTCCCTTCATGAGAGAGATCTTTAGATAGACATAGTCACCAATATTGAACTCGAGATCTTTTCTACAAACATCTGCATAAGACTTCTGTTGGCTCTGAGCAGCCCGGAGTCTTTCTTTAATCAACTGGACTTTTTCTAAGGCATCGAATACTAAGTCAAGCCCAATAACTGAGGCCTCACAAACTTTGAACCAACTAATTAGATATCTACATCTCCTACCATAGAGAGCTTCGAATTGATCCATCTAAATACTGGAATAATAGCTGTTGTCATATACAAACTCCATCAAAGGTAAGTGCTTATCCCAACTTCCCTTGAAATCGATTGCACATGCCCTTACCATATCTTGTAATGTCTGAATGGTCCTTTCTGCTTGACCATCTGTTTAAGGATAAAATGTTGTACTAAGATGAACTTAGGTACGAAGACCCTTTTAGAATGCTTTCCAGAAATGAGAGGTGAACTGGGTACCTCTGTTTGAGATAATGGGCAATGAAACACCATGCAATCTGGCGTAATCCTCGGTTAAATAAAAGGTATGAACTGGAAAAAAATGAGCTGATTTGGTCATTCTATCTACAATGACCCAGACTGAATCATGTTAATGACGAGTTCAAGGCAAACCTATCATGAAGTCCATGTTTACAACTTCCCTCTTCTAAGTAGGAATATTGAACTCCTTTATAGAACCACTAGGATTTTGATGCTCTATCTTAACCTACTGATATGTAGAGCACTTAACCACAAACTCTGCAATGTCTCTCTTCATCTTACTCCACCAATAGATTTCCCACAAGTCACGATACATCTTTGTGGCCCCTAGATGAATAGAGTAGCGCACACTTCTACAAGAATTCTCTGCCTTAAGTCTTTTACACCTAGAACACAGAGAAGACCCTGACAACGAAGAACACTATCTCCCCCTTGGAAGAAAACCTCTATTTTCTAATCCTGAACTGACTCTTTTAACTTGACAAGGCTGGGATCTCTATCTTGCTTTTCTTTTACCTCAAAAACTAGAGATAATTCAAAACTACTCTGAACCTATATATCACCCTCATCTAATTCGTCTAATCGAACGCCTAGTCTGGCAAGATGATGGACTTCCTGAGGTAACTTCTTCTTACTATCATCCACATACGCAACACTACCCATAGACAGTCAACTGAGAGCGTCGGCCACTTTGTTGGCCTTGCCCGAATGATAAAGGACACTCATGTCATAATATTTCAAGAGCTCTAACCACCTTCTCTAATAAAGATTGATATCTTTTTGAGAAATGACATACTGAAGACTTTTATAATCAGTGAACATATCTACATGAACACCATATAGATAATGTCTCTAAATCTATAAGGCAAAGACTACAGCTACTAACTAAGATCATGAGTAGGATAATTCCTCTCATGGGGCTTAAGTTGTCTAGAGGCGTAGCCTATGACCTTACCATGTTGCATGAGGACATAACCCAAATCTACTTTGGATGCATCACAATATACTACGAACCCATCTGAACCATCTGGGAGAGCTAAGACTGGAGCTAAGGTGAGTCGACTCTTCAACTCCTGAAAACTCTTCTCAAAAGGATCTGACCATTAAAACATGACTTTCTTCTGAGTCAATCTAGACATAGGGGATTCAATAGAAGAAAATCCTCAATAAACCATTGGTAATAGATAGCCAAACCCAAAAAACTCCTCATATCTGATGGAGAGACAGGTCTGGGCTAGTTTCTTACTGCTTTGGTCTTTTGAGGATCAACTCTAATGCCATCACCAAAAATGATAGGACCAAGGAATGCTACTGACCTTAGCCAAACTTCACACTTACTAAATTTGGTGAATAGCTGATTATCTCTGAGAGTCTAAAGTACTGTTCTGAGATGGTCTACAAAATCGTGGTCACTGTGGGAATAGACTAGAATATCATCTATGAAGACAATGATGAACATGTCCAAGTACTACTTGAACACACGGTTCATCAAGTCCATGAAAGCGGTTGGGCATTGGTAAGACTGATGTGTGAGCATATGCTAACACATTTGAGGCTTTTAACTTTAAATAATTACAAGGTCTTGAGAAACTTTAGTAATTTTCCACTTGTTTATGTTTGATTTTGCAGTTTAAGTTGATATGATAGAGAACCTAAAGTGGAAGTTGTAACATTATTTTGTGATAAGCCGTCAAGGGTATGATAAGTCATCAGGAATGTCGTCATCCTTAAACAGAAGATGAGTTTCAGCTGGAAGAGTTGACAACATTTTGTGATAGGCTGTCAGGATAGTGATAAGGCATCAAGGATACCGTCAGACGTAGATAGGATATGAGAATTGGAGCAGTAATATTACAATGTTCTTAATAAGCCATCAAAATTCTGATAAGCCTTTATCGTTAAAACAATGTTTTTGATAATGCTCAAACTACACTCTTGAATGGGTGTAAGCGATCATTGTTAATATTAAACCCAACTAAGTTGGGGTCGAAAACTCAAGTTGTTTGCGAATTAATCTACTGATAGTTTAATGTTTTCTGAAATGGGGGTTTAGGTTTAACAAGTTGTTGTTTGTCACTTTACTTTCAGTGTTTGTAAATTAAGAGTTTATGAAATAACCAGAATTATGTTCACTAGGTCTTCTGGTAAATGAAAGATGCTAAAAGTGGTTCAAGATTTATGTTCACTAGGGCGTTTGGTACATGACAGATGCTAAAAGTGGTTTAAGATTCTCACGGTGGGTAGGATAACAAGCTATATTTATCGATATTATGCTTAAATGTCTCTCAACCTACTTAAAAGTTTAACTCCCTAATCCTCTCGGACTTAGGAAATTTCTATTTACTGCCCAGATTTTACCTCAAGTTAACCAACCTTGTTATAGCGCTAATTATTAAATAAAATATTTTCAAGTCCCTAATGATAATTGACATCCTACTATATTTGATTTCTTTCTCAAGAAAATCAAAGCAGGTGTGTCTACTTTTTGCAACCAACAGACGTTAATTAAAAATTTAGAATTATCAAGAGATCCTACAACCTATTGAATCTTGAATACTTAGCACCTCATCAAGACCTAACCCTAGATCCCATAATTCGGATTAAGGGAGTTTAGCCACTCATGATGCAATGAATGAAACACATAATTGAATTCATGATTTGAAAGATAAACTTATAAAGATGAATAATAACCAGTGAATTATAGATTAGATCACAAAGGAAAATCTCAAAAATACTGATAATAATCTCTCAAAATAGTTGTGTTGTTAAAGTCTAGGAGTAGAGAGAGAAAATATCAAAGTATGTTGTCAAAACTCAAAGTGTCGAATAATGTCTGGAATCCCCCCAGAAAACCCTAAAACAAATCTTTAAATAGTTTACCCTAATTATGGAAACAAAATCAAGGTTACAGCTTTTCCTCAGAATAGACGACGACATCCGTGATAGCTTATCAGGAGTCTGACGACTTATCATGGATGTCGTCAGATCCTCTTCACTTTTGGCTCTTGCTGTCTAAGACTGACGATCACGATGATGGCTTATCATGATTTTGATGGCTTATCAAGAACATTGTCATATTCCTGCTCCAATTCTTATATCCTATCTACATCTGACGGTATCATTGATGCCTTATCACCATCCTGATGGCCTATTACAAAATATCGCTAACTTTTTCAGCTGAAACTCATCTCCTGTTTAAGGCTGATGGCATTCCTGATGACTTATCAGACCCTTGATGGCTTATCACAAAATGTCATCATAATTTTCACTTTAGGTTCTCTATCATATCAGCTTATACTGCAAAATCAAACATAAACTAATAAAAAATAACTAAAGTTGCTCAAGACCTTGCAATTGTTTAGAGTTAAAAGTCTCAAATGTTTTAGCATATGCTCACACTACAACACCCTCAACTTAAAACAATTGCTTGTCCTCAAGCAACCAAAACATAACTTAGAGAATACAAAGTACAATTTGGCAGCTAACTACAAATATTAGTTCAGAATAAATTTACCATGCTACTCACAAGAATCAAGATGCGGCAAAAATTCAGCAATAACAACCATGCCATACCAAGATCACACTATCTGAACAAGTCAGTGACTAGCAACATACCCAGAGTGCCCTCACAACAAAGAAATCCCTTTTTCACAAATATCAGAATTCACATACATAAACATAGGTACAATCACAAGACTCACTCTCAAAATGAAGTTCCAAACACTGCATATCAAATGCCATAGACTTGCCCTTGTAGTAAGTACCCAACTCTTCAAACAGGTCAGTTAGGATCACTATAGGACTTTTCTTAAGCTTGTAACGTAGGTTAGCGCTGGTATGATATTCATGGATATTTTTGAGTGACTATGCCTCCTTGATACTGCACTAAACTCTTAGAGTTTCACTTATAAACCTTATCATATATGCTCAAGATGGATGTGGTCTTTTCAATTATCAAATTATCTTTTTATCATTTTTAACACAGCTTTCTCTTTTCTTATTCCTTTCTCACCGCACCCAACTTTTACACCTAACTTTTTATTCTTTTCTCTTATTCTACCTCTCTTCATGATCATTTTGCATCACGCACCTCTATAATAGCCACCCTCAACTTAGGCTATTTGTGTAAGTCAAGGAGCACAGTATCAAAGGAGGACCAGGGTCAAAATAGGTTCATTATAAGGTAAATGGGAAGGTGAGAGGTTTTACAAAAAGAAATAGGCATATAGGCTCAAATCAGGGATCAAGGGATGTTATTCACATTGGTAAGGTCATTTAGGCTGAAAGTGGATTACAATCAAGCATGGCCTATGATCCTTTCCTAACCCCTATCTTATAACCTAGGCAGTACTAACAAGGCAAGTTCTAGATTCGGCAAACAGTAGGAGCTGAGTAAGATCTCACACACACATATCACACAAATACATCGCATATCACTACCTATTTGATTCATGCAATTTGTTCAGCAAAAATTGTCAAGTTCCCAGACTAATTCCATAAAAAGATGCATCGCAGTCATAGATGAATGCAATTCACACAGTTATAAACTCAGATCAAAAGTCACAAAACAAGCTAACTTCCTCAAGTACCTGTATTACTCCTAATTATCTACCAAAAATTATTATAACAACATCCTACCCTACACCCTCAACTTAAAATTAAAAATAAAGCTAAACTAAGGGTTAGAGTATACCTGGAATGACTCACGCATGGGGGTCATAGGTTTCTAACCATGCTGCTGCATCAGCTTCTACCTTTCTTCCATTGGGAGATTTTGGCCTTATAGTGGTAGGGGGTCTACTAGATGAGGCACCTATAACCCTAGCTTTCAAAGCCTTCTCTCATCTCTCATTGTCCGCTAGGGACTCCATTCTTGCTTTCTTTAACTCCTCTTTTTCACCCTTTTTTTTCTTTCTTTTTTACTCTTCTTTCTTTTTCGTTGTCAGGGTCTTCTCTCTTATGTTTGTCCTTCTTCTCCTCCTTCTTCTTCTTTTTATTTGGTGAATCTCCAATGAGTTCAAGCATTGGAATTTCTCTCTCTGATTCATGTATAGTGGATCTATTGGCACCATAAATTAGTGCTGCTACAACACCCCAACATCTGCCTTTACCTTGTTCAAAGTTGCTCTAAATTTAGATAGATCAGCCGCTGATATTTCTTTTACCCATGCATCAAATCGGTTCTCTAAATCTGCAACCTGTCCAGGCAAAGTCACAAAAGGATCAAGAGCAGCCTTGATTCTCTTGTCTACTGTAGTGGCAAATTATTTGGGAAAGTTATGTAGTTGTGCCTCACACCATTTGTCTTGGTTGGCCACTTTTCTAATATTGATCGGATGAAATACAAATACTTCTAATGCTGTAGGAGCTGAGGGATTGGGTTCATTCTCAGGCGCTGAACCTTCCTGTGATAAAATAGTTAGATGTGCAGCCTCAGAATCTTGTACTTCCACATTAGGTGTTGAACCATCATTTGTAATGGGAGGTTCTGCTGCTATCTCTGTACCTTTATCAAGTCTCAGTCCTAGCTAATTTTCATAATACCACATGGGGTTGTGAGTTTTTAGGTAGGGACGTTATTATCAACGCCTACAATCTATGGCATATTAGCAGCTTGGCACAACTCTATGATAAGACAAGGGAAAGGATAAGCAGTGTTGGTTCTCAACATTCTAATCTTCATCTCATCAACAATGATTTCCCCAAAATTTAGGGGAAGCTGCTGCACCATGCTTGCTATTAGGATAGCTCGGTCATCACTCAAAATATTGTCTCCATCAGTGGACATCTTCTAGATACGCACTATCCCTCACCAAAACTTTACCTCTTGAGTAAAAGAGGACTTATAGATTCTCTTATTGGGGTTGGTCACTCATGCTGGTTCCCCTTCGGCTATAATATTGGCCAACCACGAATGTTGATTTGACCAATTTTTAATTTAAGCATAGACTGATGGTGAAGTGACCTGAGTAGTGAAGTTGGGGCCATACAAGAACCTGTTGATGGTTCTAATTGAGATATCAACCCTTATGCCTCTTACCTAAACTCTCTCTAACAGGGGTTCTTCTGCAACTCTTTCTCCTGACCTACATATGTTTTCCAACTGAGCCTAGTAGTTAGCATAAAAATCTCGGACCAGTGCAGGGAAAAATGAGCTTCCCCTTTTTGTAATCCGTCCCAAGCCATTCTTTTGGAACTTCTATTCCACTTTAGGATACCTATGTAGACCTTTGGTGATAATCCTCTTTTTTTCCTGAATTAGCCTTTTAGTCCTTCTTCTATCTATTCTGCGGAGCCCAGCAGTGAAGATGCCCTCTGCCTTGGGAATTTTCCATCTAGCATTGTCTCAAACTTTGGGGTTCTTACATTTGATAAATGTTCCCCAAATTGGAGACTCCTCATAATCTTGTTATTTAGTGAAAGGGGATTCAGATGTTGTTCCCTCAGACTTAACATCCTCAGACTTTTCATGTTCTTTCTCTTCAGATTCAGTATGTTCAAACCCATGTTGCTCATGTTCAGAATGTTCAGATGCCTCCTACTCAGAAGTAGTTGTTGTTTTAGTATCCTCACTATCCTCCACCTCAACTAGTGGGGGTGGTAGAGGCTGGTTAGGACTTTGCTTCTTCTTTCGCTTCCTAAGCATAGGTTCTTCCTCTTCATAATTAGACTCATCATCGATGAGCTTCTGGCGTACACTTTTCTGTTGTTCCTTTTTTGTAAGCATGGGGCTCTTTCCTTCGGATTCCATTATAGTGTTCCTATAGCAATATAAATACTATTAGTCAATCCTCATGGACGTAAGCACAAACACATTAATCATTTAAGCTTCACATCCTTTGAAAAGGTTATTTATGCTTCAGATTCTAGGTGTGATGACATTTCTTGATAAGACATCATGAATGTGATAGCTTATCACAATTGTCTTCAACCTTAGATAGAACCT
This sequence comes from Capsicum annuum, assembly GCF_002878395.1. Lineage (NCBI taxonomy): Eukaryota > Viridiplantae > Streptophyta > Magnoliopsida > Solanales > Solanaceae > Capsicum > Capsicum annuum. Next base: position 173,562,934 of record NC_061111.1, read on the forward strand.
GCAAAACTTTATCAACTTCTGATGATATTTCTAATAAGCCATCACAAATGTGATAGCCTATCACAAATGTCGTCAGCTCTAAACAGAACTCACTTTATTCTTGGTGGCCTTTGACGACATTCTAATAAGCCGTCATAGTTGTGATAGCTTATCATAAATGTCGTCAGCTCTTATCAGAATCCCACTTTTGATTTTAACTCAATTTTTGGCCCCATTATTTCTCAAAATCCACTTGAGTTCCGATTTGTGACCTGATTTTTAAGCCTTAGGCTTGCACAGCAAACCTTAGTTCCGAATTTCAACCCCTTTTTCCAGTTGAACTTGGTTCAAGTCTCTTGGGAACTTGGGTTGTCATCAATTTATCCCTTACTACTTGAAAATAAAAGTCAAATTTAGATCATACCTGAGGGGATCCATCAATGTGATTACACGCACAAGAAGAAGTAGGAAGAAATTCTTGCTTTTAATTGCAAACACACATACAAGGAAACTTGTTTTTTGTTTTACTTGGAAAAAATTTTGAATAAGGAAATAAAATACTCTAAATATTGAAGGGAAATAAAAAGAAAGTAAAAACAAGCAAAAAGTAGAAAAGTTTGAGTGGGCCCTGGTCGGATCTTTATAATTGGCCTAGATTTGGTTGTTAAGTTACTTTCTAATGATATTTTATGATGGCTTGTCACAGGTGTGACGACCTATCATGGATGTCATCAGCCTTAACAGAACTTCAATTCAAAATTGGCCTCTATGATGATAATTCTAATAGCTTATCACAGTTTTGACAACTTATCATAATTGTCATCAGGACCTTCTCTATGGATTTCATCAGTTTTCCACCATATATGAACTAAATCCTAACTACAAAAATAAATACTTTATTATAATCTAAAATTTTGGGTTGCCTCCCAATAGCGCTTGATTTCCTGTCGTGGCACGACTTGGTTATCTTGACTACTCAGACTTCGTCAAGACAACCTGTTGATACCCCTTTATCATCTTCATATAATATATCAATGATTGAGAAAACACCCATCTCTTTTTGCTTAGTCATGGATAAGTGTATCTCGAAGCGTGCTTCTTTGTCATTTAGCCTGAACTTCAGCTCATTCAGCTCCATGTCTAGATCACTCTCCCGGTTGCAAGTAGTGGCCTACCCAAGATGATGGTCACTTCAAAATCCACTTTGCCATCTAGGACTACAAAATCAGCAGGTAGAATAAAGTCAGCTACCTTTACCAAAACATCGTGCAATATGCCCATAGGTCGCTTCACAGACCTATCTGCCATCACCAACCGCATATTCGTTGGGGTGGGATCCCCCAATCCCAGTTTCTTATACACAGTAACTGGCATTAGGTTTATACTGGCTCCTAGATCAAATAATGCTTTCGTGAATTTCATGGAACCAATAGTACACGGAATGGTAAATGTTCCAGGATCTGCCTTTTTCTATACTAAAGACCTTGTAGAGATAGTGTCACAATAGAGAAGGTTATCCTCCGGATCATGGCTAACCTTTCGTTTCTTTGTCAAAAAGTCTTTCATAAACTTCACGTATCCTGGCATTTGCTCAAGTGCCTCAACCAAAGGCACATTTATTGTCAATTGCTAGAGCATTGCCATGAATTTTCTAAATTTTACATCATCAATTTTTTTCTTCAACCGTTGAGGAAAGGGAGGTGGTGGTCTTGGGATAGTTTTCAACACTACTTTTTCTTTCTTCTCTTTTTTCTTCTCTGAATCATCAATAGGACTATCCATCTTCTCAGACTCCACTGGATTATTTTCTTCGAATTCAGCAACAACTACCTCACCATCTATAGATTTACCCCCTGATGGGCTTGGTAAGATCTTACCACTCCTAGTGGAAATTACTATGCATGAGCCATTATTTTGTGGATTCTGAACTATATCACTTGGTAATATTCTATTCTTTCTCTGGTTGACTGCAGTGGAAAGTTGGCTCATCTGCTACTCTAACTATTTGATTGTAGCAGAGTGTGAGTATACCAACTAACTGATGGATATTAGATCGGTCTTCATAGTGGTTACACCAGATTTGGTGGCCTCAACTCCCTTCAACAACTTCTCTATCATATCCTCCATAGACATCTTTCCTGAGCTAGTTGCAGCAGCTTCCCGATTTCCAGGAGGAACATATAAACCACTCCTATCATTATTGATTCTCCATTTTCCCTGCTCTCTATCTTTGTAACTAGGCTTGTCATAAATGTTTAGACCTTGATTCCCTTGGCTATTTCCTAAAAAAAAAAACCCTGATTATTAATATAATTTGCCTCTTCTTCAGGATCCACATCAACTCAGTCTTGAGATATTACAGCCTTCACATTCTCAGTCTTTCTCGATAATAAGTGCTTGGTGAGTAAGTCCATCTAATCTTTAGATGGTCCATGTATTGATCCCTTTCCTCATCTCTACTACATTTTCTAGCAGACATACCAGCAGAAACAGTGGGGGTTTCCAAGCCTGACTCTGTTTGGTCATCCTATTCAGCATATCTGAGGCATCATGAAAAGATAGATCAACAAACGAACCACCAACAGCATTATCTACAATCAACTTTATTATAGAGTTTAGGGCTCAGTACAAAGTATCTATCAAGTATAGGTCTGTCATATTGTGGTTCAAAAACTATGTCAGCTTCTTCTTGAATCTATCCCATGTCTCATGCAAAGCTTCAATAGGGATCTGTCTAAAGTTGCTAATCTCGTCTCTCAACTGTACCCTCTTGGGGGTGAAAAAAACCATTTTAGTAATGCTTCTTTCAATTCTCTCCAGTGGGTGATGGAATTAAGCGTAAGCTCATTCAGCCACAATGTTGCTCCCCAGACAGAGACAACGGGAACAACCTCAACCAAATAGCATTCTAGCCTACTACTGGGTTATTAAAAAATTTGTAAATGGTGACAAAATTTACCAAATGCAGGTTGGGGTCATCTCCAGGAAGGCCTATAAACAACCCCTTCAGATTTAGGAGTTGGATCATATTACTCGTAAGGTTGAACTTGGCTCTAGGTGCCAACGGTGGAGGAATAATTCCACCCGTTGCACCTGCCCCATCCATACCTCATCATCCTCATTCAGATCATACTGTACCAGCTGGTACTCTGGTCTTCTTTGGAATGGACGGTTCTAGCTAATATTATGTGGCACTTGTGTAGCTATCTGCTCTATATGCCTTGGGTTACCAGGGTTCAATAACTCCTCTTACTCTAAATCTTCATCCTCAGGGTTTGGATGTCATGCATATTGCCCGATGATATGTGAGCAAAACCTAACATATTTAATGCTTTTTAGCTCAAAATAATTACGATGTCTTAAGCAACTTTTGGTTGTTTTTGATTATTTTCTTGTGATATTGTAGTTGTAGCAAGGATGGGAGAAAAACATAGGAAAGATTAACAAAATAAGTAAAATCTGGTACAAGTGAGCTGATATGAGTCTGACTGAATTTATTGCAAGCCGTCAGAGATGTGTAAGATACCAAAAAAAGGCATCAAGAAGAACAGTGAAGAAGAGTTGCTGGATAAAGGTGATGACATTCTCAATATATCGTCAAAAGTGTGGTAACTCATCAAAAGATGTCGCCAAGTGGGACAGAACATGGTGAAATAAGCTGAAGGTCTGACGACATTTGCTATACATCATCACTCCTCTAGTAAGCTGTCAGAGGACGTCTTCAGAGTGAGGCAAATAGGTTAAGAAGGCACAACTTCTGACGACATATCTGAGTCGCTGTCAGAAGCCTGACTATTAACACCAATATGCTGTCACCTAAATCTGAGCCCAACTGTGATTTTGTTATTTTATTACCTTAATTAGGCTTTAGTATAAATAGCAATTTTCAGGGTTTTTAAATTATCAAGTTTTCATTATTCATAACAAGAACTTTGGAGAGAGAAACACATACATTGTTCTCTTTTGCCAATTATTCTTAGTTTTCTTTCTTATCAACTATTCTTGGGTTTGTAACTTAGGATTTAATTGAAGAATATGCTTGTTGTTTTCCATCTATACGTAAGTTGATTATTATCATCATGAATTCAACTTGTGATTTTTTTCATCAAATCATGAGCGGCTAATTCCATTAGCTGGGGTTATGGGATCCAAGGATTAGGGTTTGATATGATGCTATGTGTTTAATGGATTCAAGGAGTAGTAGAACATCTTAAAATTCTGTGGTTTCAACTGAAATCTAGTGGTTGCAAACATTAGATTATGCCTTAGGTATTATTTGCTTCTAACGGAGAAATAGATTAGAGGACGGGAATTGTCAACAGGGACTCGGAAGCTACCAACCTTCTGTTTAATGATTAATGTCGTAACTAGATTAATCTACCTGAGATAACATCCATTTGGATATAGATAAATTATCTAAGTTTGAGAGAATTAGATAATAAATTGTCTAGTGAGGTCGAGAGACAAGTCAGATAGTATAGTCGTCAGGGATATTTTGTTGTTCCTACTTACTTCAAGAGTCTTAAGCAGTACCTAGTATCTGTCAATTCCCGAAACCCACAGTGAACATAACTCTGGTTTTCCATTTATAGTGATTAAAGTATTAATACTAAAACCCCATTTTATCTTTTTGTATCATTTGTTTGAATTTAACTTATAGCTATAATTTCAAACTAGTTTAACCACCACTCATATTGTTCCCTTTGGATTTGACCCCAACTCCAAAGTTGGATAAATATATTGACGACGATCGCCTTACACTAATTTGAGGTGTAAGTTGAGTGTTATCAAAAATGGCACCGTTACCGGGGAACAATTTGGCGTATTGAGTTGGTTTAGAATTTTACCTTACTTTCTTGAATTCGAACTTGTAAATATTTGTTTGTGATTTCCTTTGTTTCGTGTGTTAGGTATATTTTCTTTATTTTTGCTTATTTCATACTATGGCATCATGGAATGAATGTGAGTTTGATAGTTGGAAATCTTATCTGGATGATCCATGTCCATATTGTGATGGATACCACTTTTGGCATGACTATAGATATGCTCCCCGGAGAGAGATGTGTGCACCATCTCCATCCTACCGGGAGTATAACTGTTCTTTATGTGGTGGTCAATATGGATATTAGAGTGATTGCTCAAATGCCCCCTCCCCCTATTGTGCTAACCCAAGATTTAGTTCTTCTTATGAGTATGACAGGTCTTATGATTAAGAATAAGAAGAACGCAGCACTAGAAAGAGTAACATTGAAGCTATGCTTCAACTAATGTTGGATCGTATAGACACAATGAATGATACCATATGTGAAATACATCAAGACATTAGGGCATTTAACGAGGGAAGAGAAAGGATAGAAGGGATGGATATCAAGGTCAATCATCTAAAATATTTTTCTACATTATACTTAGATGATATCTTGTCTGTGGAATCATTTAAAATAATGGAAGAGTGTGACAATGAAGATCAAGATTCCTATATCGATGATGAGCTTGATGTTGATCAACTCGTGGATATTTCCCAACCAACCGAGCCATCCATGAGGGATGATGCCAAGATTGAGGGAATGGTGATAGAGGCAAAAGAAGAAGCCAAGCCAATCTCTTAGAAAGACTAGCCCAATTTAAAGTAAAAATGTTAAGAAGATGAATAAAAGTGAGTGTGTAGAGGATAGTGTAAATTTTGAAGTAGGATTTGTTGGGCCACACTCGAAGCATTTTTCCACATTATGTTTAGATGGTATGTTGTCTGTGGAATTATCTAAAATAGTGGAAGACTATGAAGATGAGGAACAAAAATCCTACATTCTTTATTTTACACTTGATAAGCAACACAAAAACACATCTCACTTTAAAGCTAAGTTGTTTACCATGCATCATCCATTACACGGCTTTTTAATCTTTATACCACCTCCCTATGAGCAAAAAAAGAAGATGGACTCTAAGTTGGGGGTGAAATTCATATCCTCAAGGTGGAGGAAAAAGCTGAGTTAGGTCGTGCCACAACATTAAACTAGGCGCATCTTGGGAGTCAACCGAAGGTATTTTGTTGTTTGTATTCGTATTACGTGATTGACATTAGATCTTCGCACCCATGGTGCCATAGGTATGTTTCTAACTCTCTTGTTTTGATTTGACATTTTTGGAACAATGCATGATATTAAGTTAAGGGTGGGGCTACTTGTAGGTGTTGATGTCCTTCTGGGGTTTTTGTTGGTGTGCCTCTTTTCCTCGGAGTCTTGTTCTAAGTAAAGACAGCATGTTTAGGCGTATTGTGTTTTGTTTTGTGATGTGTTGTGGTTAATTGGGAGAAAAATAAGTATCTAGGATAGTTGATATATTTTTGTTGATTTTTGAGACTAATAAACACCTCTTCGTTGGGCTGTTTTATAACTGTGTGATATACATTTATGTGTGACCACTGTGCATCTTGTTATGGAATTAGTACTAGTGACATAATATCCACTGTTGAACAATTGCATGAACCATATAGGTAGTAGCTTGTGATGCATCTTTGTGCCATGTGTGTATGAGATACTACTTAGTTCCCTTTGTGTGTTAAATCCAGAACTTGCTCGGTTAGTCTTATTTTGGTTAAAAGATAGGGGTTAGGAAAGGATCATAGGTCGTTGTTGATGTTAGTCAACTTTTAGTCTAAATGACCTTCCCTGTTATGCATGATAACTCTTGATCCCTATTTTGAGCCTGAATTGACCATTTCTTTCTATGACACCTATCACCTTCCCATTTATATCATAATGAACCTATTTTGGTCCTGGTCCTCCTTGGACATTGTGTACCTTGACTTAGGCAAATAGCTTAAGTTGAGGGTGGCTATCATAAGGGTGCGTGATGTAAAATGAGTATGAGGAATGGTCGAATAAAAGAAAGAAAAAATAAAAAGTAGGGTGCTGTGGAAAAAAATAAGAAAAGAATAGTTGTGAAAAAAATGAATAAGAAAAGCCACATCCATCCTGAATAATGTGTGATCAAGAAAAAGAGAAAAAGAAGAAAAAAGCTAATAAGTGAACCCCAAAAGTTAAGAAAGTGCTAAGGAGGCTTAGTTACTCTAAATGCCATTGAATATCATACCAGCCCTTAGCCTACATTACAAGCTGAAGAAAAGACCTATAGTGATCCTAACTTACTTATCTGGACACCTTGGTAATGAAAATAAGGGCAAGCATATGGTATTTGACATGCATTGATTTGAATTTCTTTCTAAGAGTGAGTGTCTCTTGACCGTCCCCGCATTGACATGCTTGAGTTCATATATCAGTAAGGAGGGACTTATTTGTTGTAAGGGCACATCGGTTGCATTGCTAGCTGTTTACTTATTTGGGTAGTGTAACTTGTACATACACATGGTTATTGTTGCTGAATTGATGCCATATCTTGATTCCTTTGGGTCACATAATTAATTTTCATGGATATGCACAATTGTTTTAAACGTGGAGAGTGGCATGAGTTATGAGCCAAACTTGATAATCAACTATGATAGGTATCTTATGTGTCTCTTGGTTAAGCATCGTAGTATGGTGTTATGTAGTTTCTTGAGGACAAGCAATTGTTTTAAGTTGAGGGTGTTGATGTGTGAGAAAAACCTAACATAGTTAATGCTTTTTAGCTTAAAATAATTGCAAAGTTTTAAGCAACTTTTGGTTGTTTTTTATCGTTTTTTGTGATATTGCAGTTGTAGCAAGGATGGGAGAAAAACATAGGAAAGATGAACAAAATAAGTAAAATTTGGTACAAGTGAGCTGATATGAGTCTGACGGAATTTCTCGCAAGCCGTCAGAGATGTGGTAAGCTACCAGAAAAAGGCGTCAGGAAGAACAGTGAAGAAGAGTTACTGGATGAAGGTGACAACATTCTCAATATGTCGTCAAAAGTGTGGTAAGCCGTTGGAAGATGTCGTCAAGTGGGACAGAACATGGTGAAATAAGCTGAAGGTCTAATGACATTTGCTACACACTGTCACTCCTCTGGTAATCCATTGGAGGACATCGTCAGAGTGTGGCAGAATAGGTTAAGAAGGCACGACTTCTGATGATATATCTGAGACGCCGTCAGAAGCCTGACGATCAACACCAATATGCCGTCACCTAAATCTGATCCCAACTGTGATTTTGTTATTTTATTACCTTAATTAGGCTTTAGTATAAATAACAATTTTGAGGGTTTTTAAATTATCAAGTTTTCATTATTCATAATAAGAAATTTGGAGAAAGAAACATGTACATTGTTCTCTTTCGCCAATTATTCTTAGTTTTCTTTCTTATCAACTATTCTTGGGTTTCTAACTTGGGATTTAATTGAAGAAATTTCTTGCTTTTTTCCATCTAAATGTAAGTTGATTATTATCATCATGAATTCAACTTGTGATTTATTTTATCAAATCTTGAACGGCTAATTACATTAGTCGGGGTTATATGATCCAAGGATTAGGGTTTGATATGATGCTAGGTGCTTAACGGATTCAAGGAGTAGTAGAACATCTTGAAATTCTGTGGTTTTAACTGAAATCTAGTGGTTGCAAACATTAGATTGTGCCTTAGATTTTATTTGTTTTGAACGGAGAAATAGACTAGAGAACGGGAATTATCAACAGGGACTCAGAAGCCACCAACCTTCTGTTTAATGATTAATGTCGTAACTGGATTAATCTACCTGAGATAACATCTGTTTGAATATAGATAAATTATCTAAGTTCGAGAGAATTAGATAATAAATTGTCTGGTGAGGTCGAGAGATAAGTTAGATAGTATAGTCATTAGGGATATTCTGTTGTTCCTACTTACTTCAAAAGTCTTAAGAAGTACCTAGTATCTGTCAATTCTCGAAACCCACAGTGAACATAACTCTGGTTTTCCATTTATATTGATTACAAACATTAATACTAAAACCCCATTTTATATTTTTGTATCATTTGTTTGAATTTAACTTGTAGCTGTAATTTCAAACTGCTTTAATCACCACTCACATTGTTCCCTGTGGATTCGACCCCGACTCTAAAGTTGGGTAAATATATTGTCGATGACTTCCTTACACTAATTTGAGGTGTAATTTAAGTGTTATCACCCGACATTTTGCATATTCACCTAAGCTCTAGCTAAGGCTGCCAGTCTATTACCCTCTTGCTGTTCTGCCATTCTTCCTATTCGTTGAGGTATCGGATTTAGTGGTAGTAATGTTTCTCCAAAACTTCTGGTGCTTTTCATACACTATAAAACCCTACAAATAAAAAAAAACAACAAATAAACGTAAATCAAGGAAACTTAACTAATGGTCAATTAGCATATACAAACTTTAGCTCACAACTGTATTCCCCGGCAACGGCGCCATTATTGATAACGCTCAAATTACGCTCTTGAATAGGTGTAAGCGATCATTTTCAATATAAAACCCAACTAGGTTGGGGTTGAATCCCATAGGGAATATGGTGTGAACTCAAGTTGTTTGCGAATTAATCTACTGATAGTTTAATGTTTCCTGAAATAGGGGGTTTAGGTTTAACAAGCTGTTATTTGTCACTTTACTTTCAGTGATAAATAGAATTATGTTCACTAGGGCTTTTGGTATATGACTGATGCTAAAAGTTGTTCAACATTCTCACGGTGGGTAGGATAACAAGCTATCTTTATCGATATTATGCTTAAATGTATCTTGACCTACTTAAGCGTTTAACTCTCTAATCTTCTTGGACTTAGGGAATTTCTATTTACTGCCTAGATTTTACCTCAGGTTAACCAACCTTGTTAGAACGCTGATTATTAAACAAAGTATTTTCAAGTCCCTGTTGATAATTCACTTCCTACTATATTTGATTTCTTTCTCAAGTAAATCAAAGCAGGTGTGTCTATTGTTTGCAACCAACAGACATTTATTAAAACTTCAGAATTATCAAGAGATCCTACCACCTATTGAATCTTGAATACTTAGCACCTCATCAAGACCTAACCCTAGATCCCATAATTCGGGTTAAGGGAGTTTAGCCACTAATGATGCAATGCACGAAACACATTCATGATTTGAAAGATAAACTTACAGAGATGAATAATAACTAGTGAATCGTAGATTAGATCACAAAGGAAAATCCCAAAAATACTAATAACAATCTCTCAAAATAGTTGTTATTAAATTCTAGGAGTAGAGAGAGAAAATGTCAGAGTATGTTGTCAAAACTTCAAGTGTCGAATAATATCTGGAATCACCCCAAAAAACCCTAAAACTAAGCTTTAAATAGTTTACCCTAATTATGAAAACAAAATTAAGGTTACAACTTTTCCTCGAAATAGATGATGACATCCGTGATAGCTTATCAGTAGTCTGACGACTTATCATGGATGTCGTCAGCTCCTCTTCACTTTTGGCTCTTGCTGTCTAAGACTGACGACGACGACTGCTTATCAAGATTTTAACAGCTTACAAGAACATCATCATATTCCTGCTCTAATTCTCATGTCCTATCTACATTTGTCGGTATCCTTGACTCCTTATCACCATCCTGATTGCCTATCATAAAATATTGTCACAACTTCCACTTTAGGTTCTCTATCATATCAGCTTAAACTGCAAAATCAAACATAAACTAATAAAAAATAACTAAAGTTAATTAAGACCTTTCAATTATTTAGAGTTAAAAGCCTCAAATGTGTTAGCATATGCTCATACATCAAAGACCAAATGACATGACTAGAAATTCAAAGTGATCATACCAAGTTCGAAAAGCTGTTTTTGGAATGTCACATTCTCTAACTTTGAGTTGATGATAACCGAATCTGAGATCTATCTTGGAGAAATAACTGGTACCCTAAAGTTGGTCAAATAAGTCATCAATTCTTGGAAGAGAATACTTGTTCTTGAACGTGACCTTATTGAGTTGACGATAGTCTATACACATTCTGAGAGAACCATTTTTCTTGCGCACAAATAATACTGGAGCGTCCACAGGGAAACGATGGGCCTAATGAATCCCTTATCCAAGAGATCCTTCAATTGTTCTTTCATTTCTCTGAGTTTTGTTGGTGCCATTCTGTATGGCAAAATGGATATAGGCTAGTATCTAGAAGAAGACCAATGCCGAAGTCTATTTCTCTTTCAGAAGGAATTCCTAGAATATCTTCGGGAAAGACATCTGAATATTCATTCACTACTAGGACTGATTCAAGACTGGGAGTCTCAGAACTAGTGTCCTTAACTCGAAAAAGATAATAGACACATCCTTTAGATATCAATTTCCTTTCTCGAAGGTAAGAAACAAGTTGACCTCTGAAAGCGGATACATTACCCTTCCATTCTAGGATGGGTTTATTCAGAAACTGAAACTGGACTATTTTGTTTCTGCAGTCGATTGTGGTATAGCAGGAATGAAGCTAATCCATGCCGAGAATGACATCAAAATCAGTCATCTCTAATTCAACTAAGTCTGCTAAAGTGACTTCCTAAAATATCATAATCGGGTAGTTCCTGTATACCCACCGGGATATGATAGTTTTACCCACTAGGGTAGAGACTAAAAAGGGCTCTGCGAGAATTTTGGAACTAACTCCAAAATTGACTGCTATATAAGGAGTAACAAAGGATAAAGAAGCTCCTGGATCTAGCAAAGCGTAAACATGCACATGAAAGATCTGTAACGTACCAGTAACTACATCAGGAGAATTTTCCTGATCCTGTCAGGACTAAAGAGCATAGAGATGATTTGGGCATTACCCACTAGTAGTACTGGTGGTGGCAGCCTGCTGATTTGGGCGACCGAACTGAGCTGAGGAGCAGAGATGACTTTGATAACCTGACTGAGGGCATTCTATGACTCTGTGGCCTGACTTGCCATAACTGAAATAGACATCGCTACCAGCTCTGCAAGCACCCTTGTAATTCTTACCACAAGTCTGACAAAGGGGATTAGTTTGGGCATTGCTAACACTGCCCTAAGACCTAGAGCCTGGTGCTTTATCTATGCTACCCTCTCTGAACTTAGGAACTAGAGCAATGGATGAAGAAGGAGCTGGAACTGATGACTTAGGATAAAACTGGGAATGGTTTCCTCCTTCTGATTTAGGCTGAGCGAAGTTGAAACTACATATTTTCGCTCTCTTATTCTGCTTCTCCCTCTGCTTAATCTTCTACTCATCTATCTGCTGGGCATGAGTCATAAGCCTGGCTAAAGTCATTTCACTGTTCAGCATGGCAGATCTGCACTCATTTACCACGCTATCATTTATACCTGAAGTGAACTTACTCATCTTGGCTCTGCTGCCTACAACCACATGAGGGGCATATCTGGCTAATTGAGTAAACTTAAAAGAATGCTCTTTCATCATCATATTACCCTGCCTGAGGTTGATGAATTCTGGCACCTTAGCCTCTCTAAGCTCTTGGGGAAAGAATCTATCTAAGAATGCAGTGACAAACTCCCCCCACTCTATAGGACCTACATCATCTGACCTTTTTGACTTCTACTATTTGAACCAAGTATGATCCACATCCTGTAACTACTATGTAGTAAGATCATCACTCTAAACAGTAGTTTGCCCCATGATGTCTGTCACCTTCTGAACCTGATCAATAAATTCTTGAGGGTCCTCATCTACCTTATACTTGAGAAAGGATAGAGGATTCATTTGGATGAAGTCCCGAATCCTAGCTGCGGCTGAATTGGCCACTGGGTTGGACGAAATGACTGCTGGTCATTCGTTTCGAGTGGAAACTAACTGAGCAAAAGTAGTGAATACAGCCTTGAACTCCGCATGAGAAACATAATCGCCCAAAGAATCTTTGAGCTGAGGGGTTAACTAATTTCGTTTTTTCTTTTAGAAGGCGTGTTCTTTAGAAGAAAAGGAGAAATGGATCAGACTGAGAGATTAACTTGAAATTATGCTCACTGGAATGACATGAATACTAAAAGAAGGGAAACTATTCCTAAAACATATTATAGCCTCCTGTACATAAATGTGGCGCGCAACACACCTATGTATAAGACTCTACTAGATATGGCTTTCAGACTTACTAGGACTCTATTGAACCTTAGGCTCTGATACCAAGTTTGTAACGCCCCGGATCTGGTACCCAGAATGCTACACGGTGCTCATGACCCCGAAGGACCACAAGCTAACCCATGACTGATATTTGTATCTGTATACTGCATAAAATACTAAATAATGTTGAAACATGAACTGAAAGGTAGTAAGGTTCAAAATTAAACATAATCTGAATAATATAACATCTATGTGGGGTAACAGAATACCCAAAACAAAACTGAAAATACTGAAGTCTAAAACATGATAGTCTAGAAAGCCTCTAATTGACTGAACTATTTGAGTAAGTAGTTAATGGTACATGTCCCCAACTAACTCCAACTAATAAATTGATTAATGAGATAATAGGGAAATAATCATGTCCTTGAAAGATGAGGACTCACTTCTAACTCTGTCTGCGGATATCTGGAATCTACTGTTGCTTTGGAGCTCGTGTCTTTAAACCTATGGTATAAGACACCATAGCATAAATACGTCAGTACTTTAAATGTACCGGTATGGATGTGAGGTAGGTTGAATACATGGGGTTCATATACATAAACAATAATAATAATAACTGACTAACTATCATGAGCGTTAGAATACATACATGAGACATAACAACTAACATTAATACTGTGATAACATGATTACTGAATCTGAATATGACTGATAACATGAGTGACTGTATCTGACAGTCCTAAATCTGATGGAAATATTTGAGTTCCATATTGTATTTTAGTTGGCTGTATCTGACAGTCCTGAAATCTAAAGAACTATCTGAGTTCTATTACTGAGACTGATTGACTGTATCTGATAGTCCTGATTCAATAACATGAAATGGTGGGAAGTAGTTATCTAACCAACATGCCTCTAACAGGCTATTATAGCAGAGTTTGGGTCCAATCTGTAACCTCAATTGGAAGGGTGTCAATACCGCGCCATCAGTAAGGACAAGTTGTGGGCAAACCTCATCTAATAGTGTTCCCTATACGAGAATGTGGGGCCCTTATCTGACAGTGCTTATCTACCTCATCAACCCTCATCGGCAGTGTTGATGTCTCAATCTATGTTGGCTACATAGTTTTAAAACTCAAGGATGACTGCTAAGGATCACACCTTCATCTAATAGTGTGTCTCCCCATCCTTGGGTTCACTTGGTGCTAATTCCTACTCCCATCTAAATAGACTCTAAACATGATTTACTGAATTGAACATGGGCTGAATTACTAAATTCCATTGACTGACAGAATACTACTGATATCTGACAACTAACTGAGTTCATAAGATCATGGAGATTTCCTGAGTCATAAGACTGTCTGAAGTCTAAGGATTCATAGCTTGACTGAGAGTAACATGAATACATGACATGGCTCTAGGCACACAGCTAATGTTTAGGGTACGAGTACCCCCAGGACTCAATGGAAGGAAACTGAGCAAGTATAACTTACTTGAACATATAACTAATATCATAATCGATAATACATTTATAGAAGCATTTCATCAAAACATGTGATAGGCATAACTTGTACATACATGGGAATTTCATGGTATCATGCTAGTTAGGCATTTTTCCTTCATCTAGGCATTTAATCAAATATATTGTAGGCATGGTACATGTAAACATCATTGTACAAAAATTAAACATCATGGTTCAATTCTAATTTCATCATTCAAGGGTTTAGTCATAGGTTTGCATGAATCTATATCTTTAATAATTTAACCCACATAGAATTTATCACCTAACATGGAGTAGAATTCAGTTACTCATTATTCACATGACCAAGAGTAGCCCAATCATGAAATTCATAAGAAAATCCATAAACTTGAATTTAGAAAAGGTATTCTTGGGCTTCATGGATCAAAGCAGTCCATGAATGAACACTATACATACCTTAGTTCATGGTTTCGTGAAGATTGACGGTGAAACTCTCTTGGAATTGGATCTTCTATGAAATCCCTAGCTTGTTCTTGAGAGGTTTTTGAGAGAAGAGAGTGTATTTTGGGTGAAAAGTGGTTGTATCACATATTAGGGGGTTTAAATAGGGGTGGGAAGTTGACCCTTTTAACCCTGGAAGCGTCATTTAATTTCAATAAATTTTTCCCAAAATGAACCCCTGGCGCGACGTGGTGCTATCGCGATGTGTCACTGGAATTTGACAATTGACAAACTGAGGGATAGTACAACGCGGAGCCATCGCATTTCCCCTTCTTTTACGACCTGAAACTTTGGCGCGACGTGGAGGAAATCGCGCTAAGACACTGGGAAAGGACAATTCTAAATTTGGGCCCTGGCATGACACGTCATAATCGTGGAACCCTAATGAAATTTTCCAAATGTCATTTCCTCTTATGGCATGGCGCGCCACTGACTAATATGGCATTGTTTTACGACGAGAACTTAAAATAGTCGTAACTTCTGACCCGGTTATCGGATTTGGGTGAATCTTATATCAATGGAAAGCTTATTGAATTTTCCACATGAAAAAAAATGAAAATCTTGAAAATTCCACATGGGATAACCATCATTCAATTTAGAAGCTAATACTAAACATTCTTGAGATGAATTTATCTAGAAAAAGTACGGGGTATTACAATTTGGTAATTAGTAGTTGATTAAATTTAGTGATTGTAATATTTTAGTATTTGATATTAATATTATTTGCTATACTTAAATTAGTTCTTACAAATTGTTAAGTTGCTAGAGGCACTAATATACTAGTTAAGAGTTAGTAGTGTTTTCTAAAAAATATTTTTTTTCACTCACCAACCAAACACTAGAAAATATTTTTCTAAAAAATATTTTCTACACACCAACTAAACACCATAAAATATTTTCCGAAAAATATTTTTCACTCGCCAACCAACACATGAAAAAATAAGTAGAAAACCATCTTATATTCCAGAAAAACATTTTCCAAGAAAATATTTTCCATCATACCAAACACACCCTGAAAGAAAATTCTGAATTCCAAGTTCAAAAGATGAAAATCGTGTAAATTTCAACTCTCCACTTGTTTCTCAGCTAATTTTTACATTACAATTCTAGCAATAGTCAAAAGAAATCTATTATAACCCCATGTTAGGTATTTATAGGCTCCCAGAAAGTTGGGATTTGAAATTTAAATTTGGACTATCGTGTCACCACTGAAGGTTCACCAGACAGGCCATCGGGACTGTGATGGTCCTTCGACTGGACCATTAGTTGTTATCTAGTATCTCACTATCTTGCAGTGATTGGTTATGGACAATGTGATGGTCTATTGGGGGACTGACTGTATGTCATATCATCCATCCCTAGAGCCCAACACCTTACTGATTATGGTTAAGATGTGACAGTTAGGCCAATAGCCCATCACGGGTCCGATGGTCAGTCGCTTGGATCGTCGCTTATCTTATGATATCCTTTTATTCTACTTAGAGGTGGTAAAGGTCCATCGATTATTCTATCGTAGCCTTCCCGAATCTTGCTTTCTCTAATTTATCCCTGCTTCAAAGTTTTTCTCCTGAAAACAAGTAAAACAAGCATCAGATACATCAATAGTTGCTAGAAAACAAATAATTATCCCTTGTAAGCGATGTAAAATATACTATCCAAAGCTAAAACATCACTAATCCACCACCACCACAACTATTTCCTCCTCCTACACAGTCGAAACCTATTCTTCTTATTTCTCTTCCACTATCACCATTACCAATACCACCATTACCAACACTACCACATTCTTCTTTAGCGTCACCACCAGCACCACCATCTCCTCCTTTACCATAACTATCATCTTATTCGTTGAACTCCTCTTCACTACATCTTTTTATAGAAATTAAACAAATATCAAAGTTGGTGCAATAATAGTCAAAGTTCCTACATCAACTAAGATAGTTGTAGCAACTATCAAAGTTAAAGAAGCAACAATCAAAGTTGCTGCAGCAACTTCGATAGTTGCTTAATTTCTAGAAAAAGATGAGGTATAACACAATGACTAATTGTAGTTGCTGCAATAATTATCATTACTGTTGCAATAATTAATTGTAGTTAGTAGAATAATTGTAGCTACAGTAGCAACTACCACAATTGCTGAAGGAATAATTTCTTCAATCATTTAAGGAAATAAAAAATATCAAAGTTTTTAGAATAAAAAAATTCATAAAAAATTTTTTTAAAAAAATAATAAAGATAAAAGAGAAAATAAAAAGAAAATAAATGACCAAGAAAGAGGAAAATCTAGAGAGAGAAAGAAAAAATATAAAGAAGAAGAAGATGGGGAGAAAGAAAAAGAAGGAAAGATTGAAAAGATAAGTAGGGGAATTTTCGATTAAGAAATTTGGAATTGGAGGGAGAAATTTTTAAAAATTTATAATTTTTAAAAATTACACTCCATAGCTTAATTACTTTGATCAGAATTTAAGTGAAGCTTTGACCTTTCTTGGTCAAAGTTGTCACCACTTTTAATTTAAAGATTTTTTTGTCACCCTTCACTCAATTTTCTCGATACACTATATAATTTGAATATATATAGATCATAAAAAATGGGAATAAGTAGAGAAAGAAAGTCCTTAAAGATAATGACCCACCACACTACTTATAGAAGAACATGATGAAAAAGATTCAGGCTTAACTACCACTGTAATGACTCTCAATTTATAATTTTTTGTATTTTGATCATTTTTTCCCTCTCCGTGAATGCCTTATATGATTTATAAATTGCGTGGATGGTTGACATGATCTCTGTTATTTTTGAAAAAAAAATTATTTAAGTTTGTGGTTTTGTGTATCCTATAAAAGATATGTTTGACTTCGATCAATATTTTGTGATTCGAGCCTTAATTATGATTCTGACAGTTCTACTAGCTCCTAAATGTCAATTTTGAATTAGGAGCATGATTATTTTAGATCTCGAACCTTTATTTTTTATTGCGGTCCTCTATTCAAAAACTAGTTAACTTTGGCCTAAAGGGGTCCAGGGGTAAATTTATTGAAAACCATTCTTTTTTATAAATCTGACATCTCTATTGAGTTTGAAATGTTTAAATTAGCCTAATTGCATTATTGATTTATTTCTATGGGATCACAAAAGAATCTCGAGAGTTAGTTCAGAGATTTTTAACTTGTGTTTTTGATGGTTTTTAGTTGTTTTTAGTGTAGATATTCACCCTTCATCACATCGTGTCCCTAGCCTCACAATCATGATGAAATAGTTCTCTATGCGTCATGACCACAAGAAAGATAGGTTGTATTCATGGAGAAGGATTTTATTGGGTGTCTCAATAATGGTGGAGGGCTCATGATCGCGATGGTGTAGAATTTAGGTCATCACGACCGCAAGGAAGGTGACCTCATTCACGATGATTCGATTTGGGTTGAGTCATAATCATTACATAAGTAACTTCGATCGTGAAGAGCAGGTGGGACCTAGTTTGATTTAATTCCTTTTATCAACCAAAAAATTTACCATATTTAACCTTTGAGAGCTTGGCCTATGGCCATTTCAAAAGGGGTTTCACAATTTCTCTTGTGGGTAAGCTCCTAAATCATTATTTTATCATATCCTATTGAATTTTTTACAAATCCATCCTTAAATTTTTTATTTTAAAAGGAAATTTTGTGGTTTTATTGGTAGATCCTTAAAATAGTTTTTCTTTGATTTGTACCTCATTTAACTCATTTTCACATGGATTTTCAAACAAAACTCCTATGATTGTTGATAAAATTATTTTTAAATAAAATTTCAGTTTTACCCCATTTATTTTTTAACTCATTTTTCAAACCACTTATGTACCGTTTAAGTAGGGTCAATATTGGTACCATTAGATTTGTTTTGACATGTAGATGACATATTTGCTTAAATTGGACACTTTTGGTGTTGATTTGAAGGTGTCAAGATTTCAGTTGGGGGCTTTGGATGTTGTGCGGACATGTAGATCTTTATTTAAGGCAAGTTGAGATGTACCTTGACTTCTTCCAAAATATTTATATTGTGTGCTTGTTTGTTTGTATTTTGCATTTTGATTAGGATATCGAATACTGCTTAGGTGACATGGCGAGCATATTCACGGATACCGAAGTCCTTTGATAGATTGTATTTAGATAAATGCCTATACTAGTTAGTTTTGTTACTTGTAAATATCTCTAAAATAGATTGTAAATGGATAACTTAATGTTCTTGAATTATTAATAAGGATTACCTATATTATGAGCTTGTATCAGACTTTGTGACTTTTGAGAGGATAGTTAGGATATTCTTACCTTGTTATGAAATGGTTGAGGTTTAGTAAGCACTTAAGTATAAATGGCCTTGTAATAGTGGATGAGACTTAATGAATGGAACAAGATACATTTGGATAGTGTGCAATTTATTATTATTGGGATTTTTGTTTATTTTTGTTGATTGTGTGGGGCTTATGTGAACATAATTAAGGACTTGAGTAATTATTTTTGATCGTTTGCTCTAGTGGGAGCTTATATGCATATTGTTTGTTAATTTGAGAGGATATATTATTGTGATGCCTTGGTGGGGGCTTGACTTTATGTTCTTGGTTAAGTTTGTCCATTAAATTCCTTATTTATTATTATGTCACCTGAGTGGGGGTTTGACTTCATCATAGGCCTTATCTATGCATTTGAATGCCTTATCTATCATTGTGACGCTCGAGTGGGGGCTTGACTTGACATTGTAGGTCTTATTTGATCATTTAATTATATTATCATTATAGCGATACCTAAGTGAGGGGTTGAAAATAATAATGTTGATGACTACATGACAATTTATTATGGTGGTGCCAAGTGGAAACTAATATCATAAACTATTGATACACTGAGTTGAATCTAGGATAACTTATATATATGTTTAATGGACTTTGTTCTTCATACTAATTGGTTGTTACATCCTCATGTCATGCATGTATATTTATGTGCCATTTGTTACCACTGAGACATTCTAATTTTTGTAAGAAATATGAGACACCTTATAGAACGCCTATATTGAGGGATGTGCTAGTAAAATTAATTTGAGACATAAGATTAAAATAATATGAGTATATGGATTGTGAACACCCTATGGGTCCAACCAGGTAGCTGCGAGCTAATAGGTTTGCATAGAAAGTTATGTGATAACATTCAAAACACTTCATAATTATCCCATCATCATTACTATATAGCATTGCATTGTATTATCATCCTTGGTATGGTTTGATCTTGTGTTACTATTTACTTTTGGACTGTATTTTTGTGTTGGAACCTTATTTGTGATATTGTATTTGAGAATTTATTTTACTTTATTACATTATCTTATATCATCATATATTAATTTAGAGGTTGGAATATTTGAGTCCTGGGGTATGAACGAGGCTTGATAGGAGAGAGATGTATAGATCATACTGGTAGTATGAGATACATTCGTATATAAGAACTCTCTCACAATTTTCATCCTATATCACTTGTCTTATTATAATTTTTTTATTGTCAAATATAAATGAATAGTGTTAAGTCACCTAGGGTAGTGTGCCTACCCTATTTTGGTGAATTTGTTAATTATTGTGTAATTTTACCCTAATAGGATGAAAAGATGTAATTGTGAGATACAGATTAATTGGGAGGAAATCTTGGATAGTTGGGATGGTGGTTCTCGCCATCGCTTTGAATTAGTATCGGTTAAAGACGATGTTTGTTAAGTACATACGGTTTGTACTCACCCTTGGTTTACTTTCTTTTTTTTGCTTTTCTACAACTCGTATAGGTATTGAACCGCACAGCAGCTTGCATATTTTTTCTTCCAATATAACTTTATAGAGATCGAGGTAGTGCTGGCGAACTCTAAGCTTACCGAATTTGTCATTATTTATCTTATATCTTCTCACATATAAGATACTTTAGCTAATTTTATCACTATATATTTAGAGGCTTGTACTGATAACAACCAGACATGAGATATATCATATAGACTGTGTCTCATATTTGTATGTATATATATGTATAGGTTTATTCTCTCTTCTTCCGCTTTTATACTTCCATAATTTTGAACTTATGTTGGGCTAGGATTCTTGTCTAGAGGGTTTAACTAGTTCCATCACATGCCAATTTTAGATCATGATAATTTGGTATCAGAGCCCAGGTTCATTGCTTTTATTAGTACAACTTGAGTCTAGCAAAGTCTTATGAATTGTTGGAGAGATGTTCATTATATATCTTTATGAGTCTACATGACTTTAAGAGATTTTTATTTTTCATTCCGTTTTAGGCATTTGGATCTTTGTATCACTCAAAAACTTCTTATTCACTCTCTCACAAATAGTAAGCACAAGTTTTTCTATGGCTAAAGATTTAGAGCTCATTCTTTTGGTGAAAAGAAAGAGTAGGGTTCAAGGTGGAGGTCGAAATAATATGTTTAGACCTACTAAAGAACATATTAGAGTTTTCTCATCAGGTTCTAGAGTTTCTGTGGGTGATAGTTCTAGTGATTTAAAGGGGTTGGGCTAGTGCAAACACTATCTGTGGCCATACCTATAATTAAGGATTGTTTGGTTTGAGTTTTGGGTTTTCTTTAGAGAGTGGCTTCAATTTTAATTTAGTATGCTACTTCAGGACTTCAGACTCTAAATACATATGTGACAACTACTGTTCTCCTAATGTTGATGAGGTATTATCATAGTTTATTCCACATTTAGTAACTTTACCCTTTATGTCTATGGAAGGACAGATTAGATTGGTAGAGTTCATGAGTACTACGTTCTTGCTTGGTTGCTATAAGAGGTTGCACAAGTTGGGTTTGATGGATTCTAATGAATTATACTTTACTTTTTTTTTAATTTTTTAGACTAGACAGACAGTACTGGGGGACCTTTGTAGAGGGCAGACCAGTTGAGTTACCTCCTCTTCTATGGTATCAATTTTCTTGAATGTTTTTAGAGAAGTTTATGTGGAGATACGAGAAGATTATGGATCAAAAATCCTAGACATTTGATGAGTATCCTGATATGTATAATAGAGGTTATGATCTTCAGGGTTATGCTTGGAGAGGGTTAGATTAAGGTGGTCCTTTGGTTTTTTAGGCCTAGTTTAGTAGGCTTTGACTTCATCGGTTTGCTTCTAGTGTGGAGGTATCTACAACTATACGAGGGATTTCCCACAACTTAGACTGGAGATTCTTCATCAATTGTTTTAAGATATTACATGTTTTGATATCAGGTTTCATATGATAGACATGAGGCAGGATTTTTTGGTACAATAGCCATAGGTATGATTTTAGTCTAGCTTGAATTTATCTTGGTAGTGTCTGATTATGGGTTTACTACCTCCTATGTATTTGCTTTTTGACATTGAGTCTTGATATAATTCGTGGTCTTTTATTAGGTCTAATGACACCATTTCCCCATAAGTGATTCTTTAGTGGCAGATTAGGTATATCAATCCTATGTCACGACTCACTTAGAGTGCATAGCTAGATTAGGTTTGATTCTCAAGTTTTATGGATTTTAATATAGTTGGGTATGATTTCTTTGATGGGCATGGTATGAAGTGGTGGTGGATCAATTGTGGTTTGACATATTTTGATTATAAAAGGTGCTCCAAAGCTTCTCTAGAAAGTAGTAGGTCAGTTGGGATCAAAAAATTATTTTGATTACTAAGATCGCGAGCTGTGAGTTAAAAAAAAAAAGTAGGAAGGCTAGTATAGAATTTCTTAGAAGTGTTATTAACATTGTGTGTACATGAGTTAGTTATTGAAAGTGGGTCACTTTGATGTAATTGTGGTTTGGATTAATATTGTATTGATGTTAACAACTTCGTAGGGTGACAAGTGGTGCTTATTAGACTATGCAAGAAGACCTTGTGGTGGAACAAACTTGGTACAACCAACTTCGAAGGATTGTCTTTGAAAGATGCTAGTTGGATAAGGAATGTTTTCTAAGCATTCGTGACTTGTGTATCGATTACTTTCTTAGTGATTGGACTTTGTTGCATGCTAGGATTAGATAATATTGAGGCACTCCTTAGTTAGGTTTGGATTTCAGCTTTGAGGGTTCCTTGCTTTGTTTCAAGATGAATTTCGAATGAAAAGGAAAAATTTATGTGTAACAAATGTTAGTTCTATAGCTAAGTGACTTAATGGAATATTTTTTGCTCATAAGTTTTGATTTTTGGATTATGTGTTACGATTTTATAATTCATGTATTGAAGAAATACTAAATGGAAAATTAGGTTAAGGAAATTGTTCATAAGGATTTTTTATATATTTTGAGTTTAGTTATGGGTTCTTATTGAGAATTTAAGGTCCTGATAGTATGGTTTATTAGTATCTTATTTAGAGTTTAGGGGTGGATTTTCTAAGTTTGATCCATATTTAAGTGTCTGTCAGTAAGACATAGTGATTGTTGCACTTCTTCTATGAGTTGATTATTTCCTAATACTATGGGTTGTATATGTGTGTGTAGTTTAAAAGACTTATTATTCTTTCAGGTTAATGAGGACTCCAGGTTGTTTGATGATCTTGCATATTGAGGACTACACATATTATTATGATGAGTATCTTGAGTTTTGGTGTTCTTTTTAGATTTCATTTCTATGGTTTACAAAGTGTTATGGAGATCCTCAGTTTCCTCAAAGGGTTGAGTTATAGGTTTTGGCTATTGAGTGGTGACTTAGTGTGATGAGTGTGGATTTTAAGGTTTTGTGTATCTTTGATACAAGTTTATAGCCTAGTAGTTGTAGCCTAAGGTTGTGATGTAATTTGGGTTAATAGTAATACTATCAACCTTAGGTGCACTTATTTAGTGTATGGTGGATAGTGATGTGATTTATGGGTTCCTTGGCTTTTGGTAGGTCCGAAGATAAATTTTGGTCTTGTAGTTGTAGCCAATGTCTTGTGGTGTCTGGGTCAGGGTTAGATTAGCCGGGTATGTTTAGAAATTTTGTTGTGTTTGACACAGTTTTTGGGTATAGAGGAAGTTTAAAAATATAGAAATTCAACTTCATTGATGATTTAGCTAATGTCTTCTTCCAATGTGTTTGTGTTGTATACCTATTTGTTTGTATTTTTTTTTATTTAGTATTGGAGGTCCTGCTTAGGTGATATGGCAAGTATCTCTACAGTTATCGGAGTCCTTTAATGGATTATATTTAGACAAATATTTATTCCAATTAGTTTAGCTTCTTGTAGATATCTCTAAAATGGATTGTAAATGGATAAATTAGTGTTCTTGCATAATTGACAGGGATTACCAATATTATGAGCTTGTATCGGACTTGTTGAATTTCAAGAGGATAGTTACCTTATTATGAGCTTGTATTGAGGTTTCGTAAACACTTACAGTGTAAATGACCTTATAAAAGTGGATAAAACTTAATGTATAAAACAATTTAGGTTTGGAATAGTACGTATTTATTATTATTGGGATTATGGTTTATTTGTGTTGCCCTTATGGGACTTATGTGAATATAATTATGGACCTGAGTAATTATTAACGATCATGTACCCGAGTGGAGTCTTATATGTATATTGCTTGTTTATTGAGAGGATGTATTATTGTGAGACTCAGGTGGGGGCTTGACTTCATGTTATTGGTAATATTTATATATTTTAAATGTCTTATTTACTATTATGTCATTCAAGTGGGGGATTGACTTGTGATCATAGGCCTTATCTGTGCATTAGAATGTCATATTTATCATTGTGTCACCTCGAGTGGAGGCTTGACTTGACATTGTAGGTTTTATTGGACCATTTAATTGCATTATCATTATATAAATACCTGAGTGAGGTGTTGAAAATGATAATATTGATGACTACATAATTGTGTATTGTGGTAGTGCCAAGTGAAAAACTGATATGATGAATTTATTAATACATTGAGTTGATTCTGAGCTTACTTATACACATATTGAATGGACTTTAATCTTCATACTTTTTACTTGTAAGTAATAAATCCTCATGTCACACATGCATATTCATGAGACATTGTTACCACTGAGATATTCTGATTTTTGTAATAAAATGAGACGCCTTATAAAATGCTCATACCGAGGAATGTGCCTGTAAGGTTGTTTTGAGACATAAAATTGAAATTATATGAATATATGGGTTGTGAACCCCTTATGAGTTCTACCTAATAGTTGTGAACTCTGTGGATGTGTATAGAAAGTTATGCGGTAACTTTCAAAACACTTCATCTCATCCCATCACATCACTACATAGCATTGTATTATTTGTATTGCATTATCATCTTTGGTATGATTTGATGTTGTGTTAGTATTTACTCTTATATAATATTTCTATGTTAGGACCTTGTTTGTGATATTGTGTTGGAGCATTCATTTCACTTTATTACATTATCTTAGATCATCATATACTGATTTGGAGGTTGGAATATTTAAGACTTGTATGGCTGAGGCTTGATAAGGGAGATAAATGTGTAGCCTCTAATAGTAGTATGAGATACATTCATATATATGTGCACTCTCTCCCTGTTTTCATCCCATATACTTAGTTGATTATAATTGATCTCCCTTATTGTCGAATATAAATGAATATTATTGACACATCTAGGTTAGTGTGTCTATCCTGTTTTGGGTGAATCTGTTGATCGTTGTGTTGGATTACCTTGATTGGATGAAAAGATGTAATTGCAAAATACAGATTGATTGGGGGAAACCTTAGCTAGTTGGGATGGTGTTTCTCGCCATTGTTTTGAATTAGAGTCAGTTATCGATGATTCTTGCCGAGTGCATGTGATTTCGCACTCACCTTTTCTTCTCTTTTCTTTTCTTGTTTTTCTGCGTCCCGTGTAGTTATTGGATCAAGTAGCAGCTTGCAGATTATTTTCGCTATTGATGTTGCAAAAATTGAGGTAGTGCTAGCAGACTCCAAGTTTACCTAGATCTCTCCTTATTTATCTTATGCTTACCCATATTCAAGATACTTTGTCGGAGCTGGGATACACACACGTATGAGTTTATTCTCTCTTCTTTCGCTTCTATATTTTCATAATTGTGAATTTGAGTTGGGTTAGGCTTAATTTTCAGAGAATTTATCAAGTGTCATCACATGCCTATTTTAGATCATGACAACCATGCCATTGCAGAGTGGTTTTCCAATGAAAAGCTTGAAAGTTACTTTGGAAAAGGGATCTGAAGGGAGAAAAATAGGAGCTTTTGGAGGAAATTAAAAATTTAAATTTAGGGTTTAAAAAAATTGGAACCGGATAAAAATGATGGAGAACTAAGGGATAACAATGACTGAAATTAAAAAAGCTTTCCACGACTGGAGAGTGTTTTTTTTTTAATGAAAAGGCTGAAATTTAAGGCACAAGGCCACAGAGGTGGGGTGGGGTGGGAGCGGTGGGGGACGAGAGCTTTTGGAGATTTTAGAGGAAAGAAGATTATATTTTTAAAAATTTTTGGGATGACCGTTTTATATTTTTCAAAACTTTAAGGTTGAAATGTATTGAAGATTTTGAAGATGACATTTATTTTTCAAGACTTAAGAACTAGAATTGAAGACTTCAAAACTTATTTGACAGGTATCACAATAAGAGACTATTTCACCAATTTTTAAGTCTCCTTCTAGTGTATTTACCCAAAAATTCAAAGAGGATATTTTGCAAAAAAAAACCCTATTTCTTTTGATTTCAATAATAATGTCACAACATTCCCACTATTAGAAACAAGTTATTTCCTTTCTTTAGTTGAGTTATTGATCACAAACTACATACGGACATGGCCAAATTTTTTCTTGTCCCATCAATAGCTTTTTCAAGCATCTGCATTAACTTGCGATAAGTATTTCATTTTCATATATAGGTCCACTTTAGGGTTATTGATGTGTTTGGAAAGATCTTATCTTTGATTTATGTTGCCATCAAGATAAGGAGTTAACACTTCTCTACCATTCTTTAGCATATTAGTGGGACATATATGTTAATGCTCATGAATTGGATCTCAATATTATCTTGTATAGTTGATTAACTCTCATGCTGCTAACAAATAAAAGAAAGCAACAAAAAGGTTTACTGCTTAGTGCGGTTTTATAATAGTATATATTAGCACTCCCTTTGTCCTTTTCATCTGTTACTAAAACAAAAAAAGCTTTCTCTAAAATAATTGCTCCTTTAAAAAAATCAGGAAGATATTAGTATTTTCGCTTTGTTAGTCACTTTTGATTGTCAACTTCTCATCCCCGTATGCACAAAAATTTGTTTTCAAAAATAAATAAATAAATAAACATAGGAGCATTATTTGTAAATGTTATAATACATTGATGGACCAAAGCATTAAGCATGCACCGTTTTAGCAGAATCACAGAACGTACACCGAGGAGATGAGCTATTAACGACCCAAACAAGCTACCTTTAAGGAAATGTTCAATTTGCCCTCGTGCTATTTAAAATTGTTCAATTTTACTTTTAGGGTGTGGCGGGTATTGCAAAAAATATATTTTTCATAGAAAATGTTTTCTAGGAAATAATTTCTTCGAAAATAAGTGGGAGTCGGAGGATGGAATCGAATCGAAATCAGACCCCGATTCCCATCTCAAGGTTGGATCACGAGTTGGTGTCGAGACTTGTTCCCAAATGGGGTTCAAAGTCGGATAAAGTTTCAAGTCCCAATTTGAGGTTAGGATCGCGGATCCAGGTCGAGTTTGGGAGTCGGGTCTCGAGTCGAGGTTAGATTTCGTATCCTGTTCATCTTAGATCAGGGTTGAGAGTTGGGTCTCTGATCGGGAGTCTGGTGTCAAGGTTGGGAGTTGGATCCTGGATCAAGGTCGAGAGTAAGAGTTGGGAGTCGGATCTTGGGTTAGTATTAGAATTGGTACTCGAGACTCGAGTTAGAGTGAAAAATTAGGGTGTGAGGTTAAAAGAGAGTTTTGAAAAATATTTTCCTTACTTTTTGGAGGAAAGTAATTTTCCTTAAATACGAGGAGAATAAGTTTCCTTAAATATGAGGAGAATAAGTTAATTTGGAGAACATTTAAGTCATCCAAACATGAGAAATTAAAAAATATTTTTCTAAAAAATATTTTCGTTCGTACCAAACACACTCTTAGTCTAACTATGTAGAATTAGCAAAAGGTTTCATAGTTTCCCTTGTTATATTGCAGAAACTTCAATGTGAAATTGGTGGATTCCACATATCCAAATTCTCTGACAGGAACATGTCGTTTTTTACCCTCAGTTATTTTTACTATAATTTAGAATTACCTTGACATTGAAGCCCGTCTGGGTCAAGTAGTAGACTGAGACTAGCGATAGGGGTAATATTATATCAAAAGCGCTCAATTTCGAATAACGCAGAGACATATTTAACATTTTTTCCTTCAAATAAATTGAACATGCGAAGATAAGCAAGAAGAAGAGAAGATTACACTTCTCTGGTAAATTTAACTAAGGATTTAACTAAGGGTCTTAAGTGGGCCTGGCCGGGTCAATCTAGAATCGGCCCGTGAATTTTAACCGGATTGTGGGCTGGTCCGAATCTGGGCTTGGTTAAACAGGCCGGTGCAGTTCTGGGTCCAACAGTAATTTTTTTTAAAACAACCCTGAATCGGCCCACTTAATCTAACCCGATCAAACTCACCTAACCTGGTCAAAACCGGATCAAAATTCGTCAAAACCCAAAAAAAAAAGTTTTTTCTCCAATATACACTATATATATACACCTACATACATTTTAAATACGTTAAACAATATATAGACACTATATATATTGCATATACTACATTAAAATTTTAAAAATATATACACAATTACACATGTAATCGTGTATACGACTATACATTAGTTAAATATATATATTACTCTAAATAAAACATATACTACAAGATATGTACTACAATATAATGATATATATACTAATTTATAAAACATATACACATGTATATGTTAAATATATACTACTTTAGAGTCCATAGAAAATATATACACATATATACGTATCATTCAATATATAGGTACTACTTTAAATAAAATATACTACAATATATAGACTACAATATATACACACACTATATATATAATAATTATATACTAATTTATAAAACATATACACGTGTATACGTTAAATATATACTACTTTAGAGTGTATAGAAGATATATATACACATATATATGTATCATTCAATATATATGTACTACTTCAAATAAAATATATTACAATATATATACTACACTATAATGATATATATACTAATTTATAAAACGTATACACATGTATACGTTAAATATATACTACTTTAGAGTCTATAGAAAATATATACACACATACGTACCTTTCAATATATATGTAATACTTTAAATATAATATACTACAATATATACACACACTATATATATAGTTATATACTAATTTATAAAGCATATACATATGTATACGTTAAATATATACTACTTTAGAGTCTATAGAAGATATATACACATATATACATACGTTCAATATATATGTTCTACTTTAAATAAAATATACTACAATATAATAATATATATACTAATTTATAAAACATATACACATGTATACGTTAAATATACACTACTTTAGAGTCTATAGAAGATATATAGTGCACATATATACATACCATTCAATATATATGTACTACTTTAAATAAAATATACTACAATATACACACACACTATATATAGTTATATACTAATTTATAAAACATATACACGTGTATACGTTAAATATATACTAGCTACTTTAGAGTCTATAAAAGATATATACACATATATACGTATCATTCAATATATATGTACTACTTTAAATAAAATATACTACAATATAATGATATATATACTAATTTATAAAACACATACACATATATATGTTAATTATACACTATTTTAGAGTCTATATTCTATATATACACATATGTACGTACCATTCAATATAAATATACTACTTTAAATAAAACATATACTGCAATATATACACACTATATATATAATTATATATTAATTTATAAAACATATACACATGTATACGTTAAATATATACCTTTTTAGAGTCTAAATTCTATATATACACATATATACGTACAATTCAATATATGTACTACTATAAAAAAATGCTAGAAGATATATACTACAATATAATGATACATAAACTAATTTAGAAAACATATATACATGTATATGTTAAATATATGTACTCCCTCTGTTTAAAAAAGAATGACCTACTTTCCTTTTTAGTCCGTTTAAAAAAGAATGACCCCGTTCCTTTTTTGGTAATACTTTAATTTAACTTTTCACATGGCATGTTTAGGACCACAAGATTAAAGGGCATTTTGGTACATTTAACACAACTTTAGTTTAAGGCCAAAAGATTCAAAAATCTTCTTTATTTTCTTAAATTTTGTGCCAAGTCAAAGTAGGTCATTTTTTTTTTAAATGGAGGGAGTACTACTTTAGAGTCTATAGAAAATATATACACATATATACGCATCATTTAATATATGTACTACTTTAAAAAATATGCTACTTAATATAATAAATTAATAAAATATGCTACTTGATAGTAAATTAGTAATATATTAAAACTAATTATTTAATTTAAAATCTCAATTTTTTTTTAAAAAAATTGTTATCTGGGCCGGGCCGGTTAACCGACGGTGTGGACCAATTTTGATCCAGACTGGATTAACCGGGCACAAAAAAAATTAATCCAACTTCGAAATCGGTACCTTACAGCCCATGGCTGATCGGACTGGGTCAATTCAAGCCGAGTTTACTTAGTGGGTCGGGTCGGGCCAGGTCAATCCAGCCCCTTTGACAGCCTTAAATTTAACTCAACCCCATCATTGATCTGCGAAATACACGTGTACATATATAAAATATCACAAAATTAACTTCAATAGTAATTAAGGTTTGAATCCTTAATTTTCAAAATACGATATCTTCATGTTAATAGTCTCAAAAATTAAATCCGTCAAATTTTAATTTCAAATTTGCACCTCATGCATGTTGAGGTTGTCACGTGAAGGTAATGTTGCATGGATGGGGACAATCTGATCAAACTAGCTTTTGAGTTCCTCATATGTATCCCTTTTATAAGTGTATAGGAAAGCATATATATTCTGTTCATTACTAGAAGACAGAAAAGTGGGGCTAATATCCCACATGGAAAATAAAGTTTTGCTGTTATCAATTAGCTTAAAACAGTACACGGGTGGCAATGATGCTGTCAAAGATTATTATACATCATTAATATTACTCTCCACTCTGAAACCACAAAATAATTTTCAAACAGAAAAGGGCACATGACATGAATGTTATTTCAGGGTGCACTATGGCCCCACCAAAATGACTTTCAAAATTTATGCTGAAGTTGCAAGATTCAAGGTTTAATAAGTTTAATGTCTTTAAGATTTGGATTTAATGAGTTCAGAATTCATAACTTATATTAATACTTATTCTGTCTCATTTTCTCTATTTGAAGCACATAAGAAGAACGTGATTTTTTGAAAAAAAAGTTAGTATTTGATGTTAAGTTGAAAAAATTATTTTGAAATTAAAGTTATGTTTGAGTATACATTTAACCTTGAAATTTTATGAGCGGAAAGATTGTTCAATTACAAAAACTGGTTAACCTGTTTTTAAATTTAAAATTAATTCATCTTCAACTATTATTATTTTTTCTTAAATCAATCCAATATATAACTAAACATTGTATTCAAATTTGTTTTTCTGAAAAAAAGGAAAGACAATTCTATGGACAACCAAACTTTCTTAGTCTTGGCATTCAGATTTTACCCTTAGAACCTATTGGGGCCGAATTGATGAAACAATCATCTTTTGTTAGGAAAATAAATTGAAAAAATTGGTTGAACTCTCATTATCCCTCATTTAAAAGAATATTTATTTTGGTAATTTGCATATACTTGACTTATATGTCAGAAGTCTTCTTTAATTAAGTAACCTTTTAGTTAAACACTTTCATATAAAATGGGATAGATGAAATAACTTGCAGAGTTTTTCACATATATAAACCTATAATCTCTATGAAGAAAATGATGGGTTATAAGTCCCACTTTCAATACTCCATATATGTCCCACTATACCTCTTGCGTGTTCGATCTTCGCTTAACTTATTTATATATCTTCATGTATAAATAGAAGACTAGCTCCTTGGAACTTTCGTGTACTTGCATGCATAAGCGTAATTATTGAAAGTTGGGTTAGAGAGATCAAAGGGCATTAGAGGAAAATATGAAGAAGCTACTGAAATTTTCAAAGTTAAAAAGAATGGTGAAACAACAAAAGGGGAAGCTCTACATTATAAGGATTTGTATAACTATGCTTTTGTGTTGGCACAACTATTCTTAGAATCTATACTATGATGGTTCAGATTAATTCATAGATTTCTTGCCTTTAATTTTGCTATTTCTTTTTCATCATTATGTAAATGGCGTTTTATAATTTTTTTTTTTTATAATTGTAAGACGAGTATTACATAGCCCTTTTTATGTTTTCCTAGCTCCTAGGAGTTTTCTAGGATCTTTCCTTTTGTTTTCTCAGTAATTTGTGTAAATAGACTGTTGATTAGGGGTGGACATGCTATGGTATATATCGAATTACCATATCGAATCGAAATTTTTGATATTGTAGTTTTTGGTATTATGGTATTTGATATGGTATATAATATACATTTTAAAAAATTTTGGTATATGGTATGGTATGGTATACGGTATTTACAAATGACATACCGAAATATCGAATACCATACCGAAGTATATATAGTTACATAAGTAACTTTTATTTATATATATATATACACACACAAAACAAAAATACTTAGTATTAGTATAAAAATATTTAGACTTTGAAACTTTCGCTACTTTATCTTGATTGAAATGTATTTTTAGTGTAATTGACTAATAAAGGAATTTTTTGTACTTCTTTTTCAATATTTCTACATGTGTAATGCATTTTTATGATACAATTAAGACATGCTTTTGAAAAGTCGAAGTAATAATACTCTAGTATACGAGTATATATTGTCAAAGTTAAACAAATTAACTATGGTTACCGATTACCATACCGCAAAATACCGAAGCCAAACGTCAAAATACCGAACCATACCAAATTAATACGGTATGGTAATGGTATAATATTTTTAAAAATTGAATACCAAAATTACCGTACCAAAGTTTCAAATACCGTACCATACCATACCATGACCACCCCTACTGTTGATAATCAATGTTATTAAGGACACTACAATTTTATTTATTTTAATTTGTCTACAACAAGATTCCATTGGCCTGATTCTTTTTTCATGAGCCAAGCACACAAAAATTTTATTTGATAATATGAGTGATGGTAAAACTCAAAGCCTGAATGGACCTCATCTTGCTTGCTCAGATACCATTGGAGTGTATGAATATCTCATCTGAAAAAACTTAAACGGTTTGAAAGATCACATAATTTTATTTATTTAATTTCTTTTCAAATCTATTTATTAAGAGAAGAACTAGGACAATAAGTAGATGGCTAAGGAAACATTGTACTTTTCATAATTGCAAGAAATCAAAGTTCATGCATTTATTTATCACCAATATTGATGATAGTATATTATTGGGGGTCTTTTCATCATCTTTTCCCAACAGTAAAAAGATTATCTTGAGAATAATTTAAAGAATCTTTCATTATTGGCCATCTCCAACTATACCTATTTCTATTTGTGTGAATATCCCCACAGGATGAAAAAACACTTGCTTATTGTAAGTGAAAATATGGGCTTGCTTGTGCAGTGCTGAAATAGTAGACAACTAGGGAGACAAGCTGTTCACTCTGCTTAGTCTTCTTGCCAATCAGTGGGACCCATACAACCTGGCACACACCACCCAATTACGAAACAACATCTGTCACTACCTCAAAATTTCTTGATTTTTTCTTGTTGTATTTTAAAAATTTCCAACAATATATCTTGGCTATGAAAGAATCATTGTTATTTTCTCCATTTATTTCTTGAATAGCCAAAGAGTTCAAACTTTTCATGTTTTTTTTCTCAACTGGATTTTGTTAGTTCCAACTTCGATCGATCCAATTTGTTGGGGATTGAAGCGTAGAAATAATTGTTGTTTCTATTTGAATACTACTATTTTATTTGATTAGTTCCATGAACATGGCAAGGGACATACTATTACTGCCAAGAAAATGTAACTTTAGGTCATGGCAAAGGTGTAGTAGGTACATTCAAGAACAGAGAACAAGGCTTTATATCATTTGGAGGTGCTCAGTGACTCTTCTTCTTTGGAATGATAAAATGATTGAGCATTTTGATGAAGAGGAGACATCAATCTAACATATGTTTTCTGGTAATTCATCCATCTTCTTGTTTTTTGGCAAAGTGAAGGGTCAAGGGCGTATGTACCCCAGCTTGGCTAGAAATTTCATTAAGAGTATTCAAAATCTAATATATACTTATAAAAAATAATTTTGACTTATATATACTTCGTATGATTTTTATATTGTACATAATATGTATAATTTTTCATCAAGGGTGTTCAACTAGCCACTCTTTATTTGTGGCTACGCCGGTGTACCAGCAAGTAAAACTAAAGAGCATATGCTATTTATCATTATGTCCTTTCATATCTTATGTATAGTTTTAGCTTCATGTAATGACCTTCAATTTTTGAAGGGAAAAGGCATTGTTTCTATTCCAAACTATATTCGAAAAATCGAAGTCACACCTAAATTATACTAGTGACCTATTACATACCTAAACTATAAAAAAGTGAAACTATTTACACTCTGTCAGGCTACCACCACTTGCATGTGGTGTAGTATTTTACACGCGCTGGCACGTCAGCACCACATCAGTAAAATGTATCACTTTTTTATAGTTAAGGTGTGTAATAGGTCATTTATATAGTTTAAGTGTAGATTCGACTTTTCAACTATAGTTTGGGGTGGAAACGATGACTTTTTCCTTAATGTTTTTAGCCGTTTACTTTTGTTATTTAATAGGCTGGACGCGTCTAAAATAAGTGTAACACACGCGCCTTAGAATGAGAGTTGCGGGGAGGTAATAATATCACTTTTTTATAGTTAAGATGTGTAATAAGTCACTAGTATAGTTTAAGTGCGATTTAGACTTTTCAGGTATAATTTAGGATGAAAACGATGCCTTTTCCCATTTTTGAATCCTATCCTTTCCCACAAAGGGAGGGAAGAAAGGTCTGTGGACCAATTAAGTTTGTAGCAAAGGTCAGTTGTGGTGATCCGACAATACTTAGTTGACGGATTTGATAGAAATCAATAATTATAATATTAACGGATCAATTATATATATATGTAGAGATAAAAAAAATTATTAATATATTTAGATGTACATCTTTGTAAATCTAACCTTTTTATTTAAACTCACAATTTTTAAATTTTGAATTGAACAAGTTAAAGTAAAAGAAAAATTTATCCGATATATACACTATATTCGTGAGTTACTAAATTGGGATTTAAATTCCATCTGCTCGTAATATTAGGTCTTTCTAATTCAATTTTTGAAATTGAAATTACATGGTATACCATCTTCAAAAAAGATCCGACTCTCATTTTAAAGGGACTCTATTTTAATTATATCCCATGTAGTTCAAATTTAACTTTAATTTACTGCCTTCTTTCTAAAAGCTATACATTTCAATAAAATGCGTAAAAGACTTTAATAGTTCCTCTATATTTTCTAGAGTTCCCGAATTCAATATTTGATTTCACCACTTTTTACCGAATCAAAAAATATCATCCAAAAACAAATTATATTCCTTTTTCATCTATTTTTTATTTTCTTGTTTTATCATTTTTTTTGGGAAGAGATTTTGATGAACCCATTGGACTCTAAGATGACTCTGCACCTTACTTTTTTTAGTTTATTTAACAAGAGACACATAAAGATTAGACTCATAGAAAACAAAAAATACGAAAGTAGAAGTTCGTGAAATTTGGTTTGCCCAAATTAATTTACTCCCCTCCTCTTGGATCGTCCTATAAGTGCATTAAATTAACATAACCTATATATATGCATCTGTTGTAAATGTTTAATTTATTATATTTAAAATACGATATATGCAAAATCACATCCTATAACATTCTTATAAATTGTTTTCTTCGTCTATTTTTACTTTTCAACTTTAGACTTTGCATGCCTACAGAAAACAGTAATTAATATTCATATTTTACCTCAATATTCATATTAATTGATGTATAGTCCTGGGTCTTCAAAAATGATTTGAAGAATAAACAATTAATGTTGAGGATAAAAAAAAAATAATTATCTTTTTTTGATATATTAAAAATGAGAACTAAAAGTAACAATACATTTTTGGAATTCTGTACAAGTAAAAGTGAATGACTCTTGATTGGTTTCCTTTTATTTCACTTTCCTAATTTAATAGTAAATAGAATCCCAAATAAACTACGATTAGAATTACTTTTACCTTCCTTTTATTTATAGCCCAAACCTATTGGAATTAGGATTAAAATAACTTATGTATAAACAACAGAAATCTAATTAACTTATTCGAGTTTACCAAATCTACAAAATTCTTCTCATACTTATTCGTCATTCTTCTCCACTAATATATATAGTTTTAAAGTCTACAAAATCTACAAAATTTTATGGCTACACATTATGTTCATCCACGTTACCGGCAAACTGGATAATTCCCGATACCACGACATTCGAATTGTCAAATTCAATCCATGAAATATCCGGCGATCAACAAAAAATCAATTTTCGTTAGCTGAAATGTTCCTCCCGAGGGGTACAGTAAGATCAACACCGGTGACAGTTTCATGCCTAATTCGAAATTAGCAGGGTTTGCAGAAGTTGTACGAGATGATGAGGGGAATTGACTAGGCGGGTTCTATGGGTGACTTTGCGTGAAAGCAACATCTAGTCTTACTGCGGAGTTATGAGGCTATACTTGGTGGTTTGACCCTAATGAAGAATTAGAATCTGAAGAAAGTCATCATCGAAACAGACTCAAGTGCTGCCATAATAATGTTTCTAACGGTAGGGGGTAACAACACCGCTGAAAGTCACCCTGATCACGCAATTATAGAAGAATGTGGAGTCTCATATCTGAACTTGGGATTACTCTAATTTATATTTTGAGACAAGGAAATAGTATCGCAGATCACTTGACAAAGTTGGGAACGATGCAGAAAGAAGAGTTGGTAATAATACATCATCCACCATATTCCGTTCAAAAATTGCGGATATGGCTCATTTTGCATATGTTAGGTATCCTATGTAACTATCTGCTAACGAGGGATAAGATAAATATTGTGAAGTTGTATTATTTGTAAAAATCGAAAACAATAATTGCAATGGAAGTTTTTTTAAAAAATGTCTAAGATCATATGAGTAATCTTTAATTTGTTATCCTGATTTATGATACTAGAACAATTGTTTTAACCTTTAGAAACAATTTAATGTCTATTGGACAATAGTTAATATTGTTTTGCGGGTACGATATCTGTATCTATAATAATGAACTTCTACATCAAGTTCAAGAATGATAAAAGAAGTTCAAATTATTTTTTGAAAAATAGTAAAACCAACGTTCATAAAAAGATGAAGAAAGAAAGAATCAAGTCCATCAAATTCATGGTGTGTCCTTGGGGAATTTATTTCCCTCAAGTACCCGAGTTTGTGGAATATATTCTCCCAGTATAAAAATGATTTACTTCAGCAAATAGTGGTACATCAAATTTGCTGAACTTCGAACACACTTAACAATTCGTAATCACACTTGAGTTTTTAGGATGAAGAAGATGTTTTTCACTTCAAAATTTCGTTCCTTTACCTGGAAAAAAAATTCAGGTATTTATAACCAAAATGTGTCGCTACAAAAAGAAAGCAATGGTTCTTGAAAAGACACACTATTTTGGACCGTCGTCGATATGTGGACCCATCTATTTTCTTAGGTGGCCCACATACGAATGCATATCGCTATTTGTCAAAAAATAGAATGTTCTATCTTCAATCTGCGTTGGCACCTATGTTCACAGGTGGCTAGATGCTCACGCAGGTCACCGTTTCATTTTCAAATAGTGCCTCGAAGGGTCGCATTCCTTCAAGGTGCGTTAATGTGCTTCTGCACATGCTCATGTGTGTTCGCAAATGTAGAAATTTTAGATTGAATATTTTGGATCATAAACTCTCAAGTTTTAAATGAATTTTATTCAAAAAGATAGTCTTTCAATGATCATTTGTCAAATATTGTCTTTTGATCATTCATTTGTCAAATTCAAAGCCAAAGCTGAAGTCAACATCAGAGCTGAACAGAGCGAGTGACGACGACGACAACGCGAGACTTGTTTTCTTCTTACCTTGCTATCCACATGAAGGAATGCTTCTTAATTTAAGAATAAGAATGTTCCTTTCTCCTACCAATGTGGGAGAACTCACATTTTTGCTTTTCCTTTTATTT
This sequence comes from Capsicum annuum, assembly GCF_002878395.1. Lineage (NCBI taxonomy): Eukaryota > Viridiplantae > Streptophyta > Magnoliopsida > Solanales > Solanaceae > Capsicum > Capsicum annuum. The sequence goes on from NC_061111.1 coordinate 173,601,344, forward strand.
CTATTCACAATCTACTTAAAATCTAATAACATCCCATATGAATGAAGAATGACTATTTTATATAAAAAAAAAAGGTCAAATTTACCTCTCTACTTTTAAAAATTGGCTAGATTTATCCTCTGTCATACTTTTGGGCTAAATAACCTGCTATTAAAAAGGTTTTCATCCATACCTTTTTATTTAACAAAAAAACAAATTCATCCTAAATAATTTGTATCCTAATATAACCCCTGACCTAATCCAATTAACAAGACTCCCAAATAAAATTGCTCTATAAGTGGACAACACTTTAAGAGAGCTACAAAATTTGAAAGAAAATATAGGTTCTTTAATGGAGTTTTTGAAAGAGAAGAGAGCTTTCTGATAGGGATTAGTCAAAGTTTCGATAAAGATTCTAATGAGCTTTTTGGAGGTGGCGGTGGCAGTGGTGGTGGAGTTGGGTTAGGTGGGTGGTGGTAGTATAGGTAATATGATAAAATTGACACTAATGATAATTTTTTATCCATTAGAGAAAACTTTGAAATTGACAACACCGAGGTTGGTCTTCTCTCGATGGAAAATATCGATCTTAATACAAATGGATCCCAGTTCTTCATTACATTTAAGCGAACTTTCCATGGCGGACAACTGACTGAGTACAACGGTGGAGAAAGCCATAGGAATATCATGTTTTGAGCTTTGGGTGGTGGTGATAGTTATGGGTTTCCAAGGTGATTATGAGAATATATATATAGTAGTGTTAACTATCAGAAGACTCTCGAAACTCCATTAAAGGACCTTTATTTTCTCTCGAATTTGTAGCTCTCTCAAACCATCCAACTATGGAGAAATTTTATTTTAGGGGTCGGTGTTAATTCAGGTCGAGGTTAATTAGGATAGGAGTTATATAGGTTAAATTTGTTTTTCCATTAAATTGAAGGGTATGGATGAAATTCTTTTTTTAACAACGGAAGCATATTTAGCCCAAAAGTATGACAAAGGATAAATGTAGCCATTGTTTTAAAGTAAAGGGGTAAATCACCCTCGTATACGTGATTCCTAAATATTCAATCCTATGGATCAAACTATTTGATCAAATCTGCCAAACTTAGAAACCATTATAAAGTTTCAAATCATAAGTTTTATACTTGTTTTCTAAATATTGTCTTCATCACGAGAATAAATTGAGTTAATTAACAATGTTGAACCGTCAGCCACAACTTTATTTAATCTTCTTGAACTTAAATCTTGGGATCTCCAGTCCGTTAGGTAGAGTTACTGTCATCATGACTTGTCCTCAGTCGTAAATCTATTCTCTTCGACGATCTCTCAACTCCCTCTATAGTTAGGTCTATTTTAAGTGGATTTGACACATTATTCTTTGACTTACATAGTCAATCGTGATAATTCCATTAATGAGTAGTTCTCTAATGGTATTATGTCTCCATCTTATATGCTGAGATTTTCTGTTATACATCATGATCCCTGCCTACATATTATGACTTGACTATCATAGTGTATGCATACTGGTGGCGAAGGTTTGGACCAATAAAGAATATCTTTTAAGAAATTCAAGAGCCATTCATCTTCTTCACCAATTTAGCTAATGCGATAAATTTAGATTCCATTATAAAGCGGGCAATGCATGTTAGTTTGGTTGATTTCCAAGATACTTCTTTTCCACCTAGAGTAAATACATATCTGCTCGTAGATTTTACTTTATTTGATTCGGTGAACCAATTTGCATCACCATATCCTTCCATTATTATTGGATAAATGCAAAGTATAGTCTTGAGTATGTTTTAAATACCCCAAAGCTCTTTTCATTGCCATCCAATAAGTTTGATTGGAATAACTCGCATGTACCTACTCAATTTACTAATAGCGCATGATATATCTAGTCTAGTGCAATTCATGATATACATCAAACTTCTTAACACTCTTGCATAATCCATGTAATATCCATACCATTAATTAATGAGTATTATTAGTTGAAATATATATATGTATCGATATATGTATATAAGGAGATAGGAGAATGGGATAAAGTTTATTTAAAAAAAGGGAAAATAAAAAGAGGAAAAAGAGAGATTAGGGGCTTAAAGCCCACTTAACTAAGATAATAATTAATGGATTTATAGGGCTTTGCCCAGTTTTAGCTGCACATTAGGCAACAATCAACAAACCAGCATGCAAATGCACAACACTAGCAACAAACAAAAAAAAAAATTTTAGCTTGCCTTTTTGGCTCGAGATAAAGTTTAAAGAAGGAAAAAAGGGGGTTTGACTGGAAATTTCTTTTGGGCTTAAAGTAAATATGTCTCTACATATTTATCATGATTTTTAGTCTAGGTAATTTATTTTGGGTACTAAAATTTAATTATCAAATACAAGAAATATGCATAGTAAGGTGTGATTTTAAGTATGAAATCCGATGAATTGAAAGTTATCCTAAAGTTCCAACAGTTTGGTAGTTTGAAGTATTTATGTTTTAGCCTAAACGAAGTAATTAATCTGATATTGATATGATATGATTATATATTCGATCAAAGGAAGTCATACCAATTGTTCGAGGTGACAAGTTGGTATTACGACAAGAGTACTGTGAGTGGTAACCTTACTATAATTTGTGTTTCTTCACTTGCATATTTTATACATGATTGATGAATTAAGAGTTACTGAATGCTTTGAAATTACACATGGGTCAAGTCTTTTACTTGATATGATATTGAAATGGTTATTTGAGATATGATACTGATATTGTGAAGGATATTTCATTTACTTTAGACATAAGTATCTTGACATGTGTTTATTCAAGTTTATATGTCATATAATTTGATATGAACATAAATGCTATGTACTATTTGAAAAATATTTTCATATGAGTATCTACAATTTATAAAGAAAGTATAAATGGGAGTATACCTTGATTTGAACTCCGTAGCTAACGGCGGGTTTGTTAGACCTGGTGCACCTTGTAGTTACTGATTACTGTTACAACCCTCGTTAGTCGGAAGGTAGAACTAGCATACTGTTACTGAGTTTCCTCGAGGAGGGATCTACTAATATGATATTTGACTCCTTTATGAGGGGTTCACAATTATTAGCTATTTTTGAAGTAGAACGCCACACTAATTACATGATTCGTTCTTGGAAACCTCCAAAATATGTAATATTTGTTATGATATAATTCCTATTGAGTTAATTTTTGAACAATTAGTTTATCTTGCTTACATGAAACAAATGACACTATTTATTATTACTGTTTTTTGAAAGAACATTTATTTCATGATGTTTTATGACTCATTTCCATTAAAACGGTTGTGGCTAAGTATTATTACTCACTGAGCTAGCGCCTCACTCCTTGCTATTATTTTTACAGAGAACACAGGTGACCTTGGTGAGGATTTTGTTAGCTAGAGAGTTCGATTGAATTAATCCTTGAGAGTCGCGCACTTATTCACGTGGACAATAGTCTATACATTTGTTATGATCTTGTCCTTGAAAACTCTTAAAGTCGCTCCATAGTCATGTATTTAGAGTTTGAACATTCTTTCATTATATTTGGACTTGTAGATTATTTACTTTCTCTCATTGTTGGAGATAGATTTCGTATTATTATTTTATGATATTGTTTCATTGTTGATGATTTTGGTGAATTGTGTTGATGTTGTTGTTGTGTTATTGATTTGAGATAGGAAATTTTATGGATAGGCCCAAAAATAGGAAAAACTCTGTCCGATTTTCTGTAGAATTCTAATGAGGCTTTCTTTGGAGTCCTAACCTCGTTATCATCGATAATGATCCTATTTTGGATCGTGATAAAGTTGGTATCAGAGCCTAGGCTATTTTTGTAACTATTGGAGCACACGACAGTCGTAGAATCTCAATTATGGTTATGTTGCTGGCCATTTCTATACTTGTGATTCTAAGAGAGCGCGATAGGATGTGTCTTGATTTTCTTTCTTATTCTTCCTTATGTGTGTGACATTTAGGATCAATTAGAGAAATATAAATATATTTGTTTTATTAATCAGATGGTTCACATTCGAGAAACTAATGATAGGGAAAGAGGCAAAGCCTACAGAAAGGGCTAAGATAGGGTCGTGGTGATATCGCAGGGAATTGCACTGCCACTCCAAGAAATTCAAGAGATCCTACTCCTAAAAGAAATGCTAGTCCACCTCCACCATTCTATGAGGGTAGTACTGCTGAGGTACTTTCTTCTATGCAAAGATCCATAGAGGGCTTGGCCAACTGATAGGATAGATAGGAGAGGGTTGGTCAATACAATTTTGCAGAGCTATAACCACAATTCTAGGAGCCTGTTCAGACTTACAAGTTTGGAAATAAAGAGGTATCCTTGCAGGAGTTTCTAAAGTTTAAATCCCCAAAATTTGCAAGTTCAGATAGTTCGCTGATCCTTAAAGCTTTTTGGATGGTACATTAAAGGTAGTGCGTATCCTAGGATGTTCTAGTGAGATAGATGTGGAGCTTGCATCATATAAATTAGAGGACATGGCTAACACTTGGTATGATACATTATTGCTAGGAAGGCCTGCTGGAGCAGCACTACTGACATGGGATGAATTCACTAAATTTTTTATGGATAACTTGATAGTCAGAAGCAAAAATATGCAGATTAGTTTAATAAATTAGTCCAGACTCCAAATATGGATATATCAACTTATAAAACCACATTTTGCAAGCTGGCTAGCTATACTCCGTAATTGGTGTCCATAGATGCAGCTCGAGTGTAGAGGTTCATTTATGAGCTAGTTTCTCATCTCTATAATATAGTAACCCCACAGATGAAAGTATTGACCTATTAAGAGATATTGGATCTTGTTAGAAAAAAGTGAGAAGGGTCATTAAGAGCGGAAACTTATGATGTTTGTAAGAAGGCTAAGATAGAAGGATCTTTCAGTGGTGACTTTAGTGCAAATCTCAAAATAAGAAATAAAGAAAAAAAATGACCATCAGATAGGGACAAATTTAGTTTCATAATCTACATATAATCCACCTTCTATACAAGTTACTCAGGGGTATTCAGCATCTCATGGATGTCGTAGCTGTAATTAGATGTATTTCTCTACTCCACCAGTCTTACGACAAATCACATATGGACCAGTGTTATATTTTGACTGAAGAGTGTTTTTGTTGTGATCAGTTGGGTCATCGTATCAGGAATTGTACTCATCCCCCGAGGAATGTTAGTTAGGGTTCTAGTTAGTTAGCTATACCTATTTAAGCTACTCATAATACTATAGGTACTGAAAATAAAGATTAAAGTAATGGAGATTGGGTTGCTGGAAATCAGGCATAAGAAAATACTGGTAGAGGCCAGTCAAGAGTTTTGCACTTACTAGATAGGAGGTTCAGGCCTCGAATACAGTGGTAACAGACATTCTTTTCATCTATTCATTTGATGTTATGCTTTGATTGATCTACATTCTACCAACTTTTATGTGTCCTCATACATTTCTGTGAGATTTGATAGACCGCCAAAGGTGTTAAATTGTCCTTTCGTTGTTGCTACTCCTGTGGAAGATTCTTTGTTAGTTGAGTATATATATCTTGGTTATCAAATTATAGTAGAAGGTAAAGATACTCTTTCTAACTTGATTGTACTTGATATGATTGACTTTGATATGTTGATATACATGGATTGGTTAGCTCTCTGCTATGCTACTGTAGATTGTCATACAAAGATAGTTCGATTTGAGATACCCAATGAATCTAATTTTGTATTAAAAAAGGGTCAAGTTCAAGAGGTTGGTAAAGCTATATCTTTTATGAATACCCAACGACTACTGAAGAAAGGTTTCATGGGTCTTTTGGCTATGATAAGTGATCATAGAGAGGGAGCACATAGTTTGGAGGAGCTACCTGTGCTGAAGGAATTTTCTAATGTATTCCTGATAAGTTTCCAGGATTACCTCTAATACGAAAGATAGACTTCATTATTGATTTGGCACCTGACATTGTGACAATATTTGTACCTTCAAATCATATGGAACCAGCCAAGTTAAAGGAGCTCAAACAATAGTTGTAGGATTTGCAAGATAAGAGTTTCATCAGAACGAGTATTTCACCTTGGGGTGCACCAATTTTGTTTGTAAAGAAGAAAGATGGGTCTCTAAGAATGTGTACTGATGGCAGGAAAATAAACAAGGTAACAGTACATAATAAATATCCATTGCTTCATATAGTTGACCTATTTGATCAGTTATAAGGAGCTGTCCATTTTTCAAAGATTGATTTCAAATTAGGTTATCATCAGCTTAGAATTAAGGAGAAAAATATTTCTAAGACCGCATTCAGAACTCATTATGAGCATTATAAGTTCCTTGTGATGCCTTTGGGGTCGAACAATGCTCCAGATACATTCATGGACTTGATGAATAGGATGTCCAAGTCATTTTTGAAAAAAATTATGATAGTATTTATTGATGATATTGTAATCTATTCTTGTAGACAGAAAGAACATGAGAATCAGCTGATGACTATATTGTAGACATTGTGGGAACATAATCTCTATTCTAAGTTCTCAAAGTGCAAATTTTGGCTTGACTCAGTATCATTTTTAGGGCATGTTGGCTCCAAAAATGGTATCACGGTGAATTCTAAGAAAATAGAGTAGTGTAGAAATGGCCTAGATCTACTTCACCTATAGAGATTCGTAGCTTTATGGGTCTGGAAAAGTACTATATGCATTTTATGCGGGATTTATCTAAAAGAGCAGTTCCATTGACCAAGTTGATATAGAAAAATGTGAAGTTCTAGTGGACGGAAGAATGTTAGTAGAACTTTTAGAAACTCAAAACATGTATGACCAACGTACTAGTATTAGCCTTACCATCAGGTTTTTGAGGATTCAAGGTATTATGTAATGCTTTAAGGGTTGGATTAGGTATTATCCTACACATGATTTGAAGATAGCCATTGTGGTATTTACTCTTATCATTTGGAGGCATTACTTATATGGTGAAACTTGGAGATTTATTCTGATCATATGAGTTTTAAATATATATTTCAGAAGAGAGATCTAGATCTTTGGTAGCGTTAGTGGATGGAATCACTCAAGAATTATGATTGTGCTATCTTGTATCATCCTTGAAAAGCTAATGTTGTGGATGATGCTTTGAGCAGGAAGTCTATAGGAAATCTGGTGCATATAGCTCCTAGAAAGAGAGAAATGGCGGAAGAAATGAAAAAATTTGAAGGCAAGAGTGTCAGTTGTGGTGTTGGAAAGTTAGGGGTATTGTTGGCTTGTGTTTAAGCTAGATATTCTTTGGTAGAGCGCAAAAAGGCCATTCAATATAAAGATGTACAGTTGTACAAATATCAAGAAGAGGTCCTAGCTAGTCAAAATAAGATGATAAGTATTGAATGTGATGGTATTCTTTGGTTAGGTAACCGATTATGTGTACCACATACAGATGGGTTGAATTCTTGAGTAAGCTCATAACTCTAGATATACCATACATCCTGGCTCTACTAAGATGTATCATGACCTAAAGTAATTTTACTAGTGAGAAGGTATGAAAAAAGATGTTGCTAACTTTGTTTCTAGTTGTTCGACTTGTTAACAGGTGAAAGAGGAGCATCAACACCTAACAGGATTATTTCAAGAGATCAGGATTCTAGATTAGAAATGAGAAAAAGTTACTATGGTTTGTAATTGGGTTACCATAAACCATTAAAGGTTGTGACTCTGTATGGGTAATTATAAACTAACTTACTAAGTCATCTCACTTCCTGTAAGTAAAGGATACATATATGTAATGCCTCGAAAATACACCCTGGATGCCACATAGTGCTTATGGTCACAAGTGACCCCAAGCTAATCCATGAGCTGGTATCTGCTGTGAGCACTGAATAAAACTGATAACAAAAGAACATGTGTGGAAATTTATTGAAAACGCCATAAGGTTTTAAATTCTGGGAACATGTCTAAATCATAAGTCTATAAAAAAACAACCATCTAAAAACTGATAAAATCTGATAATCTAATTGATTGTCTGAAATGTCTGAAAACCTCTAAGACTGACTAAAAATAAAGAGTTGATGGGACAAGCCCCAAATAACTCCAAATAACTACTGAAACTGAATACTGATGTACTGAAATAATAATTTATGGTCCTCGACATATAAGGACTTACCACGACTGCTGATAGGCTGATCTGGATAAGCACGGTCAGGGAACTGAGTATTCAAACCTATGATATAAGACATCATAGCATAAATAAAACATACGCGATCAATAATTTAAATGTACTGGTATAGAAGATGAGGTTAGGATAAAATGCATAGGCTTATGTGAATGAGATAATGACTGAGTGAATAGCATGAGACGACTGAGTTCAAATGCATGAAAACTGTAAAATCTGAGAATGCATGACCAAGCATATAACCTAATTCTGAATTAGTTTGTAAACTAAAATACCGAAATACTGATGACTGAATAACTGATAACTGTATGCTATGGTCAAACAAAATTGAACTGAGTTTTGAAATGAATACTGACTGAGACCGTTGGAGCTATCATCTAACTAACATTACCCAAAGAGCTAATTGGGGTCCAACCTATGACCCTCTTTGGAAGGGTGTCATACCATGCAACGGGTACTAACACTGGTTGTGTGGATCCACTATAATGAGGTCCTGGAGTACTAAAGAGTCACCCTCTACTAGAAGGTTCCCTAGTGATATATGTGTCAACCCTCACCTGGCAGGTCAATATCTCAAACCTAAGCTGCCTACATAGTTCTGGAATACGGGGATTGCTACTAAGAGCTACACCCTCAACTGATATGTGAGCTCCCATCCCTAGGTTGGCTCGGTTCTACATCCTACTCCCAACTGAACTGACTCAAATTACTGAACTAATCTAAGTTTAACTGTTTATGATAACTGACTGAAATGATAGTGCTCATATGTATTTGGGAACATTTTGAAAATATTGAGACTAAGTAAAACAACTAAGTTTTGGGTATTCATAACCCCCAGGACTCGATAGAAATAACAATAGGGCCACATGCTAAACTTTAAAAACAAAATAAGAGATCATTATTCGAAACCCCAATCATGTAAGAATTTCATCAAACACTTAATATTCATAGACTTGAGCATGGGAATAGTTAAAACATGTGATACTAACATAGCTACAACATAAAAATCATGGGTTAAAGATTAATCATATGAATATCATCCTTCAAATATGACAAGGGCTAATTCTAACAAAAACTTATTGAAATATAGTTGTAATCAAAGTTCACAACAGCCTCAGGTACATAATTCATAATAATATGTAAAAATCATAACTTCAAACTTTAAAATGTATTCTTAGGATCCATGAGTAAAAAGGACCCATGGGTGAACATCACACATACCTTAATTAAAGAATTCATGGAAGTTCTTGGTGATTTCTTGAAGTTTGAGCTTGAATTTTTAAGAGGCTAAAGTTTATTCTTGAGAGAGGATTACTTTCTCTTGAGGAAATTTTGTGTAAAATAATGCTTTTGGAACTCTAAATACCATGTTATAGATAAATTGGGTAAAGTAAAAAGACCCAAATACCCTTAGAAAAATATGACTGAAAGCTAAAAATTAAGGGGGGCCACAATGGAGTACGCGTCGCGGGCTCTGGTCCACTGGACTAGACCACGTGCCGCGGGCTCTGGTTCGCTGGACTGGATTGCGCGTCGCGGGCTATGTAGTGGGCACTCCTAGGGGTGAAACGGAGCGCGCATCGTGGGCTTATCCCAGTGCTACTACTGTTTTGGAAATCCAAATACGCCTTTATGCTCATCCAAAAATTTTAATACTCACCCGAGATGCACCCCTGACATCCCCGATTATGAATCAACTTAAAATCAACATTCTAAGGCCGAGAAGGTCAAAAATAAAATCATCAAAGTTTAGGGTCTTTAGAAATGACAGAGGTTGCTCATAGCTCAAAGTAGAAAAAAGTCTTATGCAGATAAGAGGAGAAGATATTTGGTGTTCACAGTTGGGAATAAGGTTTTTTCTATGAGTCTCTCCTATAAAAGGTGTGATGAGTTCTGGAAAAAGAGGTAAATTGAGCCCGAGATACATAGGAACTTATGAGATACTTGATCGTTTATATAAGGAGTGGCGTATTATTTGGCACTTTCTTCCGAGATGTCTTTCATTCATCCAGTGTTCCATGTGTTTAGGCTAAAAAGGTGTATATCAGATTCTTTTTGTGTTCTTGAAGCACCGATCTTTCAGTTGGATGAGAACTTAACCAATGAGGAGGAACCAGTTGCTATTATTAATCGACAGGTAAGAAAGTTGCGGTCGAAGGAGTTTATGTCTGTGAAAGTCTTATGGAAGAACTATACCGTTGAAGAGGCTACTTGGAAATCAGAAAATGGCAAGTGAATCAAGTATCCTTACTTGTTTCAGTCTACAAGTATGCACTTGTTTTAAAATTCAGGGATCGAATTTCTTAATATGGGGAGAATGTAATTCCGATACCATTAATTAATACTTAACAACTTCAGGAATCTTTCTTTCAATATAATATTAAGGCCTTAGAAATAAAAATTGAAAAAAAAACTTTGTGTTGATTTACCCACAACAGCATTCTGGAATCGCAAAAAGCACATGGTCAGGATTCCTTACGAACCCGACTTTGATGAAAAAACTATCCCCACCAAATCTCGACCTATTCAAATTGCGCTTACTTATGGGTCTTAAAGATTCAACGACTATAACAGGTGCCAACTAGAAGGATTTGATAAGAGATTTTTAGATCTTCCAGAAAATATTTTCAAAAGTGAAGGCCTCAAGCCACGTATTATCTTCTCATTTTGTGGTTGCTAAAAGCACCATAAAGGATTCAGTATAGGTAGAAAGCCCCATTAATTTTTTCCTTAATTTTTGATAAAATAATTCAAATGTTTGTCCTATACCAAGCAAAAAAATTTCTTCACCTATAGCACAACAAATTTCCTCAAGTACAGGATCCTCTTCGGAAGATCCAACTTATTTAAAAAATGATAATGTTTTAATACTAATCCAAATTGAACCTGAATTTAGAATTCGAACCCACAGGAGGTACCTAAGAAGATACTTAGCCCTTCAGTAAATTTTATCCAAAAAACTCCTGCCTATACCCAAAACTTATGTGAATTTATCCTTACAGATACCAAGTCCTATTTATTATGGGGAAAACAACTGGCTTCGAAATTTTCTCAGTGGTTCCTGCACTAATGGTGGCCGATTTATGGTCACAAGTTTGGGATCCTTCCTCTCCCAGTTTGAGAAGGATATGAATAATTTACACAAAAATTTCATAATAATTTTCCCACGGGTTCCACATTTCATGGATATTTTCATAAAAAATTGCCTTCCACAAATCGGAGGGACAAAAATGGCTTCCATGATTAGCTCTCCAAGGCCATTGCAAATGATACAAAATTGGGATTCAACTTAGGCTTACATGTCGGACATAGAAAAATGGTTTCGATGTAATCTTGGATATCTGGCTCCAACAGATGTAGTCCAAATCTCATTTTTACAATAAAAATCAATAGCAACTGCATAATTAGCAAAGTTAGGAAACAAAGGAGATTTTATTCAACTAATGGAAAAAATTCTCCAAAAAATAAAAGCTGAAGTTCCTTGAAATCAACGTTCATCGCAAAAATCTGACACAGATGATAAAGAAGAAATTCAATCAATTTGACATCATCAATTAGTCATCAACATTGGTGTCATGAATGACTTGTACAACCGATTGCTGAAAAATTATTGTGGATGTTACTGTAGTTTCACTGTAGCAATAAGTAAAGGTGTTACTGTAGCACTTTCACTGTAGCATATTTTTGGCCATAAATAGCCTACTTCTCCACTTGAGGAGGTCACATTATTTTTTTTTGGAAGAAACTCTCTCTTAGTAAAAATCTTGGTTAGAGTTTTGTAACGCCCCAAAAAACGAGTCCCGAAGCATCACACGGTACTTGAGGCTACGACTAGCCCCAAGCTAAACCTTTGAGCCATTTTCATTTAGTTTAACACAAATCAATGGGGTTTCCATAAATAACCCTCAAATATCAACAGAGTAATCATCATCCAAGAATAAAAGAATTTCAGAAAGATAACAAAATACGACTTATTAGTCAACTCCCAACATCTATACTAGTCTGACAAGCCTCTAAGAAAATCAATAAAACCAGCGAGCCATTGAGACATGCCCCAACTGACTCATACTCAGTTATCAAATGTAAATAATTCTGTGAAACAAATATCAGACATCACATCCTCGTAACATAAGGACTCACCACAAAAAAGGATATAGAACAGCGTGCCCGAAGAATCACTGTCGAACCTAGAACTGAGTACCTGAACCTACATTCTGAGAAAATGCAGCCCACATTCGAAAATGTGGGTCAGTACCATAGAAAGGAACCGAGTATATGGGGGTGTATGCAGTTTTATAAACATCATCATCATAAATATTTATAAGAAATATGCAGGATGTATGAAAGACTCACATAGCCCGAAAAAAATCATCATAATCATGAGAGGATGAAATAAGTACAATAACACATGTGAGTTATCATATAATTTGTCAATCACTTTCAGTTCATCAAGAATATCAATTCTCATAATGTAAATATCATTTAAATCTTTCGAAAGAATGACTTTCATAATTTCCAATTTCAAATCACTTCACCATTGACCATAGACATAAGGAAACACACACACACTGGGCGATCCTAAAACTGACATAAACCATGTGAGCTACATGGAGTCCAACGTACAGGCAAAGGTGTAGCTTCGTCCTCAGAGGCTTACCAACAGACAATGATAGGTAACTTAAATTTTAGACCATTAGAATCCCTCGAGACAATGGAACGAATTCATTTCGGCCCATTTAATTTAATCGCATACCCTGAGAGCAATATATCTTTTAGAGTAAGACCAGACTACGTCTTAGACAGACCTCAAAGGTGTTTAATAGATAATCTCTGGATTTCTTATAATAGACAAAACCTACAACCCACGTTGGGGTAAGCCATCCTATCCTTGCCATTAGAGTAGGACTATCGATATAAAATCCACACAAACTAATGATCACTATATAAATCAGCCTCAGGCTCACTCCTACGGGGTTACGTAGTTCTAGGGAAGTAAGGTCGCTTTATACCTCCCACTCGGTGCTAAAGATTTCTCCCGGACTTAGCTTAGATCATTTCAAAGACAATCCACAACAAAATAATTTCAGTAATATATAAAAATATACATCGGGAGCCATCATGCTTTCCATCTATCAAAATCAACTACGTTGTGGATTTCTTTCACTCTCAAGTTCAAAATAACTCCATTAAGACCAAAAGGTTAAATCATTCAAAATATCTCAAATATTCCACATCAATATGCTTATAACACATACTATCTCAAAAAAACACAATTTGCAATGGGGATTCACGACCCAAATATCAAATTCATGATAAATATCATTCAAGACTCATGCGTTATATCTCCACACATATAAATTCATCTTTCAAAATCATAAACATCAAGATTTCATAATAATCATCATAAGATATGGGCTCATGCTTCAAATTCATAAAAATTAAATAAAAATCATGCCTTTGTAAAGAAAATTACTTTTGGGCACAAGAACGAAAAAGAGTTCTTATTGAAAAACCCCATATACCTTGAATGATGAACTTTAGATCGATACTCATTTTTGAGATGTTAATCATGCCTTTGAATGATGGTTCTTGGAGTTCTTGAACTAGGAACTTGGAATCTTGAATAAATTTGCAGAATTAATGGTGAACTTTAGAGGTTCTTGAAGTTGGATGTAGGAGCTTAGGGTTTTCTTTTTGAGGGAATTTGATGAAATATAACATATAATACTTCTAATAGGCTTTAATAAAGGGTTTGGATGGATTTTGCGTGAGGGGGAATGACCAAAACGCCCCTAAAAATCAAATAATTCATAAGTCTATCCTTTGGTGGACTGTTTTGATAGTGTAAAGTAGATCAACCATAACGTTTTACTCCGATATCCAAATTGGATGAAACTAATTTCATTAGAAAGAGGACTCTCATATATTTCTATTGATATATAGTATCTCACCCAGATCATTGTGTACGAGGAGTTATGATCATTTGAAGTTGACCAAAGAATTCACTTTTGATAGGCTGAAGTAGATTGACCATAACCTTTTGCTTCGATAGACAAATTGGATGAAACTAATTTCATTGGAAAGAGGACTTGCAGAGCTTTCCGTTGATGTATAGTAGATCACACATATCATTATGTGCAAGGATTTATGATCGTTTAAAGTTGGATCAAAAATACACCAGGCCTCAGTACTTTTTCCTGCACGTTTTACTGTTCACTACTATTCACGGTTCGATAGGAATGTTCATAACTCATCGCTCGGGTGTCCGTTTTGGATGATCCACATATCGTTGGAAAGATTATTCGATACTCTTTCCAATGGTGGGTCATAATCTAAGACATTCGATATGGAAAATTTATAATTCATTCTAGAAGATAGAATCCAACACATTTACGCACAAAATTTCAACGAAAAATTTCCCGGGGTATTACATCATACCCCCCTTGGAAACATTCATCCTCGAATAATGCTAGACATGCCAAGATTAGATAGAGAATATAGAATACAGATGAAACTATTTGTTAGACTCATCACCGCATCGTTTCTCACTCTGAATGCAACATAGAATGCATAAATTCAAGAAACTACAGCTGAACACATAATAAATGATAGCTAAACTGCTACAACTTTTATCAAAAGTGCATGATTTAGGAAACAACGGTACCTTCGGCTTGATCGGAGTTTGCAAAAAATTGGTGCGGGTACTTGGATTGCAATCTGCCTCAGCTTCCCAAGTTGCACCCTCAACAGATTGGTTTCGCCACAACACCTTGACCAAGGGAACTTCTTTGTTCCTTAATCTTCGGACACTGAAATGAAGAATCTCATCAAAAGAAAGATTTTCTTGAATGTCAGCACTCACAGAGGAATCCACTACCACAACATCGCTAATATGCTTTCTAAGCATAGAGACATGGAATATTGGATGAACAGAGGACAACTCGGAAGGCAACTCGACCTCATATGCTACCTTACCAACACAGCTAAGAATTTTGTAAGGACCAACATAATGGGACTAAGCTTCCCCTTCCTTCTGAATCTCTTCACCCCCCCATGGGCAAAATTTCAGATACACTAGGTCACCAACTTCAAACTCAAGGTCTCTCCTTCTAATATCCGCATATGACTTTTGACGACTCTGCGCAATTTTCAACCTTTCCCTAATCAACTGAACTTTTTCCATAACCTCAAATACCGAATCTGGACCACTCATAGCCGCTTCACCCACCTCGAACCAACCTATGGGTGATCTACACTTCCTCCCATATAAGGCATTAAACGGAGCCATGCCAATACTAGAGTGGAAACTGTTATTGTAAGCAAACTCTATCAATGGTAAGTGATCATCCCAACTTTTCTTAAAGTCAAGTGCACAAGCTCTCAACATATCCTCTAAGGTCTGGATGGTCCGCTCAGCCTGACCATCGGTCTGCGGATGAAAAGTAGAACTCAAAAGCACTTGGGTACCAAGACCCTTTTGAAAAGTTTTCCAAAATTGCGAAGTGAATTGAGTACCCCTATCCGAAATGATAGACAAGGGAACTCCATGCAGTCCGATTAGATCTCGAATATACAATCTAGCGTAATCCTGAGCAGTATATAAAGTATGAACAGGCAAGAAATGAGCAGACTTAGTCAACCTATCAACCACAACCCGAATGGAATCATGATGGCATCGGGAAGGAGGTAAACCAATCACGAAGTCCATATTTAGCTCTTCCCACTTCTAGGTGGGAATACTAAACTCTTGCATTATACCACCAGGTCTTTGGTCTTCAACCTTAACCTGTTGGCATGTAGCGCACTTAGCTACAAATGCTGCTATATCTTTCTTCATGCCACTATACCAATAGATTTCTCGCAAGTCTCGGTACATCTTGGTGGCACCAGGATGAATAGAATATTGCACCCCGTGCACTTCAGCCATAATCCTCTGTCTCAGATCATCAACATTCAGGACATACAATCTACCCTGCAATCTCAACACACCATCTCCCCCTTGGGAGAAAACCTCTACTTTTTGGTCCTTGACTGACTCCTTCAGTCTGACCAAACTAGCATCGAAGTATTGCTTTTCCTTCACTTCCGAAACCAAGGAGGATTCGGAATTACTCTGAACCCCTATACTACCTTCAGCAAAGTCAAACAACCTAACCCCTAATCTAGCCAAACGATGTACATCACGAGCCAAATTTTTCTTACCTTCTACCACATGCGAAACACTACCCATGGACACTCTACTTAGGGCATCCGCCATAATATTGGCCTTGCCCAGATGGTACAACATACTCATATCATAGTCCTTTAATAATTCTAACCATCGTCTCTGCCTAAGATTCAATTATCTCTAGGTAAACAAATACTGCAGACTCTTATAATCAGTGAAAACATCAACATGGACACCATACAAATAGTGTCTCCAGGTTTTCAAAGAAAACACAATAGCAGCCAACTCAAGGTCATGGGTGGGGTAATTTTTCTCATAGGGTTTCAACTGTCTAGAAGCATAAGCTATCACCTTACCCTTCTGCATCAATATGCAACCCAACCCAACTCCCGAAGCATCACAGTACACAACAAAACCATCAACACCATCAGGCAAAGTCAAAATAGGGGCTGAAGTGAGTCGTGTCTTCAACTCCTGAAAACTCTTCTCACAAGATTCAGATCACAAAAAATTCACTTTCTTTTGGGTCAACCGAGTCATAGGAGACGCTATAGAGGATAAACCCTTAACAAAATAGCGGTAATAGCCAACTAAACCCAAGAAACTTTGGATATCAGTCAGAGAAATAGGTCTAGGCCAATTTCTAATAGCTTTGATCTTTTGGGGATCAAATCTAATACCCTCAAAAGAAATGATATGACCCAGAAAAGCAACTAACCTTAGCCAAAACTCACACTTACTAAACTTGGAAAATAACTTGTGATCTCTAAGGGTTTGCAAGACAGTTCGGAGATGATCAGAATGTTCATTCTCACTACGGGAGTACACTAGTATATCATCGATGAACACTATGACAAACATATCAAGATATGGTCTGAACACTCGATTCATGAGGTCCATAAAAGTTGCTGGGGCATTAGTTAACCCAAAAGACATAACAAGAAACTCAAAATGGCCATAAAAAGTTCGAAAAATGGTTTTTGGGATGTCACACTTTCTAACTTTGAGTTGATGATAGCCGGAGCAAAGGTCTATCTTTGAGAAATAACTTGCACCTTGAAATTGGTCAAGTAAATCATCTATTCTCGGAAGGGGGTACTTATTTTTTATGGTGACTTTATTCAGTTGGTGGTAATCAATGCACATACGCAAAGAGCCATCTTTCTTTCTCACAAACAACACAGGAGCACCCCAAGGAGGAACACTGGGCCTTATAAAACCCTTATCTAGTAGATCTTGAGTTGCTCTTTCTACTCCTTAAGTTCTGTAGGGGCCATATGGTAAGGAGGAATAGAAATGGGCTGAGTATTAGGAAGAAGATCAATCCTGAACTCTATCTCTCTATCAGGAGATATCCCTGGGAGATCATTCAAAACGACATCAGAAAACTCATTGACGACGTTAACAGACTGGAGAGTTGGAGTCTCAAACTTAGTGTCTTTAACTCTAACCAAATGGTAAATACACCTCTTGGAAATAAGCTTTCTAGCTTTGAGGTAAGAGATAAAATGACTCTTGGGTGACATAGAATTCCCAGACCACTCAAACACGGATGCACCTGGAATACAGCCAGTCTATACCTAGAATCACATCAAAATCTACCATGTCTAACTCAATCAGATCAGCCAACAAGACTCTATGAAGAACGGTAATAGGACACTTTTTATACACTTTCCGGGCAACAATCGAATCACCTACTGGGGTAGAAACTAGGATAGGCTCCGGAATAATCTCAGGACTCATTTTAAAATTCACAGCAATCATAGGTGTAACATATGAAAAACTGGATCCAGGATCCAACAAAGCATACACATCAAACTGAAATATACAAAGCATACCAGTAACAACATCGGGAGAGTCCTATTCCTGGAGGGATGGTAAAGCATAGAATCTATTCTGGGGCTGCCCACCAGCATTTCTATAAGAGGCGCCCTGAGCTGGGGCTCGTCGAGTCGCTGGAACTGGAGCACTAATAATCTGAGTCTGGGTCTGAGAGCGATAGTCATGACACCCCTGTCCATCCTGTGGACAATCTCTAACTCTGTGAACCATGTCACCATACCAGAAATAACCTCTCTTCTCACCCCAATACTCACCCGAATGAGCCCTACCATACTTAGGACACAAGGGATGATTTGGCTTACTGCCAGCACTGTACTAGGACCTGGATACATATGACCTTCTACCTTGCTCCTGCCTACCTCTAGTTACGGGAGCACTAGTAGATGACGGTGCTGGCATAGATGAATGATCCTGATACTAAGGGCGACTCTCTCCCTATGATCTAGTCTGACCCTATTCATGCTGTTTGGACCTAGCTTTCTTATTCCCTCTTATTCTATCTCTCTCCTTAATCTTGTTTGCCTCAATCTGTTGGGCATGAGTCATCAACCTGGAAAGATTCATCTCATTATTCAGCATAGCGGACCTGCACTCCTTAACCATATAACTGGATACTCCAGTTAGAAACTTACTCATACTAGCCCGATTATCAGCCACTAAGTCAGGAGCATACTTGGCCAACTAATTGAACTTTAGATAGTACTCTTTAACAGTCATAGAGCCCTATCGCAGGTTCATAAACTCTTCTACCTTTGCCTCTCTCATCTCCAAAGGGAAAAACTTATCCAGGAATGCATCCTGGAACTCTTACCAAGTTGTAGGGATAGCTCTCTCACCTTTACCTTTCCTCCAAGAAACAACCCAGTCATAAGCAAGGTCTTTCAACCTATATGCAACCAACTCCACACTATGTTCCTCAGATACATGCATTACCTGAGTAATCTTCCTTACCTCCTCTAAAAATGACCGTGGATCCTTATCAGACTTGGACCCACAGAATTCCGACGGATTCATCCGCATGAAGTCACGGATCCTGGTAGCATCTGAATCACCTCCCTACTGCTGTGGAGCTAGGGCCAGGTTGGCCTTAACATTTGCACTAACAGCTTAGGCCAGTGCTTAAAAGGTTGCCCGAAATTCAGCATGAGACACATTTTCATTTAATGAGTCAGCGGGTTGAGGTTGCTGACCATCATTATTTCTTGTCACCCGATGTGGAGGCATATTTCTGAAAGAAGAGAGCACGAATCAATAGCAGAGAGACACTTTAAGCATGATAGACTTCTGAAAGAAAGAATCACACTTTTTACTAAAACGTCTTGTAGCCTCTTGCTAATAGATGTGGTGCGCTACACACCGATAATCAAGACTCTACTTAACGCGTCTTGTTAGACTCCCTAGGACACCTTAAAACCTTAGGCACTGATACCAAGTTTGTAACACCCCAAAAAATGGGTGTCGGAGCATCACACGGTGCTTGAGGCTACGAGTAGCCCCAAACTAACCCTTTGATCCATTTTCATTCAGTTCAACACAAATAACGGGGTTTTCATAAATAACTCTCAATTATCAACAGAGTAATCATCATCCAAGAATAAAAGAATTTTAGAAAGATAACAAAACATGATTTATTAGTCAACTCCCAACATCTATACTAGTCTGACAAGCCTCTAAGAAAATCAATAAAACTAGTGATTGAGACATGCCCCAACTGAATCATACTCAGTTATCAAATATAAATAATTCTGTGAAACCCATATTAGACATCACGTCCTCAGAACATGAGGACTCACTACAACAAAGGATGTAGAACAGCATGCCTGAAGAATCACTATCGAACCTGGAACTGAGCACCTAAACCTATATTCTAAGAAAATGCACCCCACATCCGAAGATGTGGGTCCATACCATGGAAAGGAACCAAGTATATGGGGGTGTCTGCAGTTGTATAACTATCATCATCATAAATATTTATAAGAAATATACAGGATGTATGAAAGACTCACATAGCCTAAAGAAAATCATCATAATCATGAGAGGATGAAATAAGTACAATAACAC
>NC_061111.1:173621666-173621758 GCF_002878395.1 Capsicum annuum
CTCATAATCATGAGAGGATGAAATAAGTACAATAACACATGTGAGTCATCATATAATTTGTCAATCACTTTCAGTTCATCAAGAATATCAAT
>NC_061111.1:173624758-173651068 GCF_002878395.1 Capsicum annuum
TCATCATATAATTTGTCAATCACTTTCAGTTCATCAAGAATATCAATCCTCATAATGTAAATATCATTTAAATCTTTCAAAATAATAACTTTCACAATTCCACTTTCAAATCACTTCACCATTCACCATAGACACAAGGAAACACATACACACTAGGAGATCCTATAACCGACATAAACCATGTGAGCTACATGGAGTCCAACGTACAACCCACGTTGGGGAGAGCCATCCTATCCTTGCCATCGGAGTCGGACTATCGATATCAAATTCACACAAACTAGTGATCACTATATAAATCAGCCTCAGGCTCACTCCTACGGGGGCACGTAGTTCTAGAAAAGTAAGATCGCTTTATACCTCCCACTCGATGCTAAAAATTTCTCTAGGACTTAGCTCAGATCATTTCAAAGATAATCCACAACAAAACAATTTCAGTAATATATAAATATACATCGAGAGCCATCATGCTTCCCATCTATCAAAATCAACCACGTTGTGGATTTCTTTCACACTCGAGTTCAAAACAACTCCATTAAGACCAAAAGGTCAAATCATTCAAAATATCTCAAATATTCAACATCAACGTGATTATAACACACACTTTCTAAAAAAAACACAATTCCAATGGGGATTCACGATCCAAATATCAAAATCATTATAAATATCATTCAAGATTCATGTTTTATATCTCCACACATGTAAATTCATCTTTCAAAATCATAAACATCAAGATTTCATAATAATCATCATAAGATATGGGTTCATGCTTCAAATTCGTAAAAATCAAATAAAAATTATGCCTTTGTAAAGAAAATTACTTTTGGGCACAAGAACGAAAGAGAGTTCTTGTTGAAAAACACCACATACCTTGAATGATGAACTTTAGATCGATACTCGTTTTTGAGATGTTAATCGTGCCTTTGAATGATCGTTCTTGGAGTTCTTGAACTAGGAACTTGGAATCTTGAATAAATTTGCAGAATTAATGGTGAACTTTGGAGGTTCTTGAAGTTGGATGTAGGAGTTTAGGGTTTTCTTTTTGAGGGAATTTGATGAAATATAACATATAATGCTTCTAATAGGCTTTAATATAGGGTTTGGACGGATTTTGGGTGAGAGGAAATGACCAAAACGCCCCTAAAAATCAAAAAATTCTCGAATTTGTCCTTTGTTGGACTATTTTGATAGTCTGAAGTAGATCAACCATAACATTTTACTCCGATATCCAAATTAGATGAAACCAATTCCATTAGAAAGAGCACTCGCAGAGATTTCCGTTGATATATAGTAGATTACCCAAATCATTATTTACAAGAAGTTATGATTGTTTAAAGTTAGAGCAAAAATACACCAAGCCTAAGTACTTTTTCCTGCACGTTTTACTGTTCACTACTGTTCACAGTTCGATCAGAATGTTCATAACTTGTCGCTCGGGTGTCTGTTTTGGATGATCCACATATTTTTGGAAAGTTTATTCGATACTCTATGCAATGGTGGGTCATAATCTAAGACATTCCGCACGAAAAATTTATAATTCATTCTAGAAGATAGAACCCAACACGTTTACGCACAAAATTTCAACGAAAAATTTCCTGGAGTATTACATCATCCCCCCCTAGGAAACATTCATCCTCGAATGACGCTAGACATGCCAAAATTAGATAGAGAATAGAGCATACAAATGAAACCATTCGTTAGACTCATCAACACATCGTTTCTCACTCCGAATGCAACATAGAATGCATAAATTCAAGAAACTACAGCTGAACACATAATAAATAATAGCTGAACTGCTGCAACTTTTATCAAAAGTGCATGAATTAGGAAAGAACGGTACCTTCGGCTTGATCGGAGTTCATGGAAAATAATGCTGGTACTTGGATCGCATATCTGCCTCAGCTTCCCAAGTTGCACCCTCAACAGATTGGTTTCGCCACAACACCTTGACCAAGGGAACTTCTTTGTTCCTTAGTCTTCGGACGCTGAAATCAAGAATCTCAACAGGAATCTCATCAAAAAAAAGATTTTCTTGAATTTCATCACTCACAGAGGAATCCACTGCCACAGCATCGCTAATATGCTTTCTAAGCATGGAAGACATGGAATATTGGATGAACAGAGGACAACTCGGAAGGCAACTCGACCTCATAAGCTACCTTACCAACACAGCTAAGAATTTTGTAAGGACCAACATAATGGGACTAAGCTTCCCCTTCCTTCTGAATCTCTTCACCCCCCCATGGGCAAAATTTCAGATACACTAGGTCACCAACTTCAAACTCAAGGTCTCTCCTTCTAATATCCGCATATGACTTTTGACGACTCTGCGCAATTTTCAACCTTTCCCTAATCAACTGAACTTTTTCCATAACCTCAAATACCGAATCTGGACCACTCATAGCCGCTTCACCCACCTCGAACCAACCTATGGGTGATCTACACTTCCTCCCATATAAGGCATTAAACGGAGCCATGCCAATACTAGAGTGGAAACTGTTATTGTAAGCAAACTCTATCAATGGTAAGTGATCATCCCAACTTTTCTTAAAGTCAAGTGCACAAGCTCTCAACATATCCTCTAAGGTCTGGATGGTCCGCTCAGCCTGACCATCGGTCTGCGGATGAAAAGTAGAACTCAAAAGCACTTGGGTACCAAGACCCTTTTGAAAAGTTTTCCAAAATTGCGAAGTGAATTGAGTACCCCTATCCGAAATGATAGACAAGGGAACTCCATGCAGTCCGATTAGATCTCGAATATACAATCTAGCGTAATCCTGAGCAGTATATAAAGTATGAACAGGCAAGAAATGAGCAGACTTAGTCAACCTATCAACCACAACCCGAATGGAATCATGATGGCATCGGGAAGGAGGTAAACCAATCACGAAGTCCATATTTAGCTCTTCCCACTTCTAGGTGGGAATACTAAACTCTTGCATTATACCACCAGGTCTTTGGTCTTCAACCTTAACCTGTTGGCATGTAGCGCACTTAGCTACAAATGCTGCTATATCTTTCTTCATGCCACTATACCAATAGATTTCTCGCAAGTCTCGGTACATCTTGGTGGCACCAGGATGAATAGAATATTGCACCCCGTGCACTTCAGCCATAATCCTCTGTCTCAGATCATCAACATTCAGGACATACAATCTACCCTGCAATCTCAACACACCATCTCCCCCTTGGGAGAAAACCTCTACTTTTTGGTCCTTGACTGACTCCTTCAGTCTGACCAAACTAGCATCGAAGTATTGCTTTTCCTTCACTTCCGAAACCAAGGAGGATTCGGAATTACTCTGAACCCCTATACTACCTTCAGCAAAGTCAAACAACCTAACCCCTAATCTAGCCAAACGATGTACATCACGAGCCAAATTTTTCTTACCTTCTACCACATGCGAAACACTACCCATGGACACTCTACTTAGGGCATCCGCCATAATATTGGCCTTGCCCAGATGGTACAACATACTCATATCATAGTCCTTTAATAATTCTAACCATCGTCTCTGCCTACGATTCAATTATCTCTAGGTAAACAAATACTGCAGACTCTTATAATCAGTGAAAACATCAACATGGACACCATACAAATAGTGTCTCCAGGTTTTCAAAGAAAACACAATAGCAGCCAACTCAAGGTCATGGGTGGGGTAATTTTTCTCATAGGGTTTCAACTGTCTAGAAGCATAAGCTATCACCTTACCCTTCTGCATCAATATGCAACCCAACCCAACTCCCGAAGCATCACAGTACACAACAAAACCATCAACACCATCAGGCAAAGTCAAAATAGGGGCTGAAGTGAGTCGTGTCTTCAACTCCTGAAAACTCTTCTCACAAGATTCAGATCACAAAAAATTCACTTTCTTTTGGGTCAACCGAGTCATAGGAGACGCTATAGAGGATAAACCCTTAACAAAATAGCGGTAATAGCCAACTAAACCCAAGAAACTTTGGATATCAGTCAGAGAAATAGGTCTAGGCCAATTTCTAATAGCTTTGATCTTTTGGGGATCAAATCTAATACCCTCAAAAGAAATGATATGACCCAGAAAAGCAACTAACCTTAGCCAAAACTCACACTTACTAAACTTGGAAAATAACTTGTGATCTCTAAGGGTTTGCAAGACAGTTCGGAGATGATCAGAATGTTCATTCTCACTACGGGAGTACACTAGTATATCATCGATGAACACTATGACAAACATATCAAGATATGGTCTGAACACTCGATTCATGAGGTCCATAAAAGTTGCTGGGGCATTAGTTAACCCAAAAGACATAACAAGAAACTCAAAATGGCCATAAAAAGTTCGAAAAATGGTTTTTGGGATGTCACACTTTCTAACTTTGAGTTGATGATAGCCGGAGCAAAGGTCTATCTTTGAGAAATAACTTGCACCTTGAAATTGGTCAAGTAAATCATCTATTCTCGGAAGGGGGTACTTATTTTTTATGGTGACTTTATTCAGTTGGTGGTAATCAATGCACATACGCAAAGAGCCATCTTTCTTTCTCACAAACAACACAGGAGCACCCCAAGGAGGAACACTGGGCCTTATAAAACCCTTATCTAGTAGATCTTGAGTTGCTCTTTCTACTCCTTAAGTTCTGTAGGGGCCATATGGTAAGGAGGAATAGAAATGGGCTGAGTATTAGGAAGAAGATCAATCCTGAACTCTATCTCTCTATCAGGAGATATCCCTGGGAGATCATTCAAAACGACATCAGAAAACTCATTGACGACGTTAACAGACTGGAGAGTTGGAGTCTCAAACTTAGTGTCTTTAACTCTAACCAAATGGTAAATACACCTCTTGGAAATAAGCTTTCTAGCTTTGAGGTAAGAGATAAAATGACTCTTGGGTGACATAGAATTCCCAGACCACTCAAACACGGATGCACCTGGAATACAGCCAGTCTATACCTAGAATCACATCAAAATCTACCATGTCTAACTCAATCAGATCAGCCAACAAGACTCTATGAAGAACGGTAATAGGACACTTTTTATACACTTTCCGGGCAACAATCGAATCACCTACTGGGGTAGAAACTAGGATAGGCTCCGGAATAATCTCAGGACTCATTTTAAAATTCACAGCAATCATAGGTGTAACATATGAAAAACTGGATCCAGGATCCAACAAAGCATACACATCAAACTGAAATATACAAAGCATACCAGTAACAACATCGGGAGAGTCCTATTCCTGGAGGGATGGTAAAGCATAGAATCTATTCTGGGGCTGCCCACCAGCATTTCTATAAGAGGCGCCCTGAGCTGGGGCTCGTCGAGTCGCTGGAACTGGAGCACTAATAATCTGAGTCTGGGTCTGAGAGCGATAGTCATGACACCCCTGTCCATCCTGTGGACAATCTCTAACTCTGTGAACCATGTCACCATACCAGAAATAACCTCTCTTCTCACCCCAATACTCACCCGAATGAGCCCTACCATACTTAGGACACAAGGGATGATTTGGCTTACTGCCAGCACTGTACTAGGACCTGGATACATATGACCTTCTACCTTGCTCCTGCCTACCTCTAGTTACGGGAGCACTAGTAGATGACGGTGCTGGCATAGATGAATGATCCTGATACTAAGGGCGACTCTCTCCCTATGATCTAGTCTGACCCTATTCATGCTGTTTGGACCTAGCTTTCTTATTCCCTCTTATTCTATCTCTCTCCTTAATCTTGTTTGCCTCAATCTGTTGGGCATGAGTCATCAACCTGGAAAGATTCATCTCATTATTCAGCATAGCGGACCTGCACTCCTTAACCATATAACTGGATACTCCAGTTAGAAACTTACTCATACTAGCCCGATTATCAGCCACTAAGTCAGGAGCATACTTGGCCAACTAATTGAACTTTAGATAGTACTCTTTAACAGTCATAGAGCCCTATCGCAGGTTCATAAACTCTTCTACCTTTGCCTCTCTCATCTCCAAAGGGAAAAACTTATCCAGGAATGCATCCTGGAACTCTTACCAAGTTGTAGGGATAGCTCTCTCACCTTTACCTTTCCTCCAAGAAACAACCCAGTCATAAGCAAGGTCTTTCAACCTATATGCAACCAACTCCACACTATGTTCCTCAGATACATGCATTACCTGAGTAATCTTCCTTACCTCCTCTAAAAATGACCGTGGATCCTTATCAGACTTGGACCCACAGAATTCCGACGGATTCATCCGCATGAAGTCACGGATCCTGGTAGCATCTGAATCACCTCCCTACTGCTGTGGAGCTAGGGCCAGGTTGGCCTTAACATTTGCACTAACAGCTTAGGCCAGTGCTTAAAAGGTTGCCCGAAATTCAGCATGAGACACATTTTCATTTAATGAGTCAGCGGGTTGAGGTTGCTGACC
Organism: Capsicum annuum; assembly: GCF_002878395.1. Classification (NCBI taxonomy): domain Eukaryota; kingdom Viridiplantae; phylum Streptophyta; class Magnoliopsida; order Solanales; family Solanaceae; genus Capsicum; species Capsicum annuum. Next base: position 173,631,145 of record NC_061111.1, read on the forward strand.
ATCATTATTTCTTGTCACCCGATGTGGAGGCATATTTCTGAAAGAAGAGAGCACGAATCAATAGCAGAGAGACACTTTAAGCATGATAGACTTCTGAAAGAAAGAATCACACTTTTTACTAAAACGTCTTGTAGCCTCTTGCTAATAGATGTGGTGCGCTACACACCGATAATCAAGACTCTACTTAACGCGTCTTGTTAGACTCCCTAGGACACCTTAAAACCTTAGGCACTGATACCAAGTTTGTAACACCCCAAAAAATGGGTGTCGGAGCATCACACGGTGCTTGAGGCTACGAGTAGCCCCAAACTAACCCTTTGATCCATTTTCATTCAGTTCAACACAAATAACGGGGTTTTCATAAATAACTCTCAATTATCAACAGAGTAATCATCATCCAAGAATAAAAGAATTTTAGAAAGATAACAAAACATGATTTATTAGTCAACTCCCAACATCTATACTAGTCTGACAAGCCTCTAAGAAAATCAATAAAACTAGTGATTGAGACATGCCCCAACTGAATCATACTCAGTTATCAAATATAAATAATTCTGTGAAACCCATATTAGACATCACGTCCTCAGAACATGAGGACTCACTACAACAAAGGATGTAGAACAGCATGCCTGAAGAATCACTATCGAACCTGGAACTGAGCACCTAAACCTATATTCTAAGAAAATGCACCCCACATCCGAAGATGTGGGTCCATACCATGGAAAGGAACCAAGTATATGGGGGTGTCTGCAGTTGTATAACTATCATCATCATAAATATTTATAAGAAATATACAGGATGTATGAAAGACTCACATAGCCTAAAGAAAATCATCATAATCATGAGAGGATGAAATAAGTACAATAACACATGTGAGTCATCATATAATTTGTCAATCACTTTCAGTTCATCAAGAATATCAATTCTCATAATGTAAATATCATTTAAATCTTTTGAAAGAATAACTTTCACAATTTCCACTTTCAAATCACTTCACCATTCACTATAGACACAAGGAAACAGACACACACTGGGAGATCCTATAACCAACATAAACCATGTGAGCTACATGGAGTCCAATGTACAATCCATGTTTGGGGAGAGCCATCCTATCATTGCCATCGGAGTAGGACTATCGATATAAAATCCACACAAACTAGTGATCACTATATAAATCAGCCTCAGGCTCACTCCTATGGGGGAACGTAGTTCTAGGAAAGTAAGGTCGCTTTATACCTCTCACTCGATGCTAAATATTTATCCCGGACTTAGCTTAGATCATTTCAAAGAAAATCCACAGCAAAACAATTTCAGTAATATATATAAATATACATAGAGAGCCATCATGCTTTCCATCTATCAAAATCAACCACGTTGTGGATTTCTTTCACACTCGAGTTCAAAACAAATCCATTAAGACCAAAAGGTCAAATCATTCAAAATATCTTAAATATTCAATATCAACGTGCTTATAACACACACTATCTCAAAAAAACACAATTTCCAATGGGGATTCATGACCCAAATATCAAAATCATGATAAATATTATTCAAGATTCATGCTTTATATCTCTACACATGTAAATTCATCTTTCAAAATTATAAACATCAAGATTTCATAATAATCATCATAAGATATGGGTTCATACTTCAAATTCATAAAAATTAAATAAAAATCATGCCTTTGTAAAGAAAATTACTTTTGGGCACAAGAACGAAAGAGAGTTCTTGTTGAAAAACCCCACATACCTTGAATGATGAACTTTAGATCGATACTCATTTTTGAGATGTTAATCGTGCCTTTGAATGATGGTTCTTGGAGGTCTTGAACTAGGAACTTGGAATCTTGAATAAATTTGCAGAATTAATGGTGAACTTTGGAGGTTCTTGAAGTTGGATGTAGGATCTTAGGGTTTTCTTTTTGAGGGAATTTGATGAAATATAACATATAATACTTCTAACAGGATTTAATATAGGGTTTGGACGGATTTTGTGTGAGGGGTAATGACCAAAACTCCCCTTAAAATCAAATAATTCATGAGTCTATCCTTTGGTGGACTGTTTTGATAGTCTAAAGTAGATCAACCATAACGTTTTACTCCGATATCTAAATTGGATGAAACTAATTTCATTAGAAATAGGACTCTCATATATTTCTATTGATATATAGTATCTCACCTATATCATTGTGTACGATGAGTTTTGATCATTTGAATTTGATCCAAAATTTGCTTTTGATAGGTTGAAGTAGATCGACTATAACTTTTTGCTCCGATAGATAAATTGGATGAAACTAATTTCATTGGAAAGAGGACTCACAGAGCTTTCTGTTGATATATAGTAGATCATACAGATCATTATGTACAAGAAGTTATGATCATTTAAAATTGGAGCAAAAATACGCCAGGCCTCAGTACTTTTTTCTGCTCGTTTTACTGTTCACTACTATTCACGGTTCGATCGAAATGTTCATAACTCGTCGCTCGGGTGTCCGTTTTGGATGATCCAGATATCGTTGGAAAGATTATTTGATACTCTACGCAATGGTTGGTCAAAATCTAAGATATTCCACGCGAAAAATTTATAATTCATTCTTGAAGATAGAACCCAACACGTTTATGCACAAAATTTCAACGAAAAATTTCCCCAGGTATTATAAGTTTGCTCTCTCTCTCTCTCTTTGTTATTTTAAATTTAATTTTGATATTAATATCAAGGTTTAATTTTAATAATTATATTCAAAGAAATTAATTTGCTTTTGGACAGAATTTAAACATTCATAATAAATTTCTTTGATACTATTTCTCTCACCCTCTTTTGAAATTATTAAAAAACAAAGTTTATTTTAGAATAATTCCAGATGAATAAACTTCTGTTCTAAGTGTTTCCTTATCAATGTGAAAGTCTTGGCTTAAAACCATAGCTCTCTACCTAAGGTTGAATAAGTTGGAGATTGGTGTTGATCATTATGGATTTTAGTTGGAGGTGTTTCCACCGAATACTTGTCTTGAGGAGTCCTAGATTAGAAATTAAAAACCTTAATTCTATAAGGAAATAAGGAAACTGAATTCTTGGCATTTTGTATCTCTAGAAGAACTGATTGGAAGCTGGAGACTCTCTGGCTAAGAGATCTCAGGAAGGAGAGAGAGACAGTTGCCAAAGAGAACTGCCGTATCTAAAAAACCATTGCATTCTCAAGTATTTCTTCTGGAGTTTCACTCAACAACTTCTAGTTTTAAAGCAAGTAAAACTGGCAAACATTCTTGAAGTTGTTGTTGTAGCCTTCGAAATGCTATTTCTTCTTTGAGAAAATTGATTTGAGCCTATTTGTTTCTTAAAATGAACAACTTTTTGAATGGGAGGTTTGTCAAATGGGAGAAATATATTTTTTTCTTCAATAGTTATTTCCACTTAAGTAACCCTGAAAGGGATGGGACTTTCAATGAAAGGAGTGCCTAGTATTACAGGACTGGTTATATCCTTTTCAAGGACAAAGGAGGTAGAGAATGACTGATGTGCTTGATTTTTGTAGCACATTTAAGACTTTTTAACTTGAAATAACTGTAAGTTCTTAAGTAATTATTGGTGTTTTTGATATTATTTCTTAAGATTTTGTAGGAAAGTCAAGGATGGGAGGAAAACATAGAAAAGATGAACAAAATAAGTAAAATCTGGTACAAGTGAGCTGATATGAGTCTGACGGCATTTCTTCTTCAAAGATGTGGTAAGCTACCAAAAAAAGACATCAGGAAGAACAGTGAAGAAGAGTTGCTGGATGAAGGTGACGACATTCTCAATGTGTCCTCACAAGTGTGGTAAGCCGTCAGAAGATACTTTCAAGTGGGAAAAACATGGTGAAATAATCTGAAGGTCTGACGACATTTGCTACACGCCGTCACTCCTCTGGTAAGACGTCGAAGGACATCGTCAGAGTGAGGCAAAACAGGTTAAGAAGGTACGACTTCTGATGACATATCTGAGATGCCGTCAGAAGCCTGACGATCAACACCAATATGCCTTCACCTAAATCCGAGCCCAGCTGTGATTTTGTTATTTTATTACTTTAATTAGGCTTTAGTATAAATATCAATTTTGAGGGTTTTTAAATTATCAAGTTTTCATTATTTAGAACAAGAACTTTGGAGAGAGAAACACGTACATTGTTCTCTTTCGCCAATTATTCTTAGTTTTCTTTCTTATCAACTATTCTTGGGTTTCTAACTTAGGATTTAATTAAAGAAATTGCTTGTTGTTATCCATCTATATGTAAGTTGATTATTGTCATCATGAATTCAACTTGTGATTTCATTCATCAAATCATGAGCGGCTAATTCCATAGCTGGGGTTATAGGATCTAATGATTAGGGTTTGATATGATGCTAGGTGTTTAACAGATTCAAGGAGTAGTAGAACATCTTGAAATTCTGTGGTTTTAACTGAAATCTAGTAGTTGCAAACATTAGATTATGCCTTACATTTTATTTGCTTCTAACAGAGAAATAGACTAGAGGACGGGAGTTATCAACAGGGACTCAGAAGCTACCAACCTTCTATTTAATGATTAATGATGTAACTGGATTAATATACCTGAGATAACATCTATTTGGATATAGATAAATTATCTAAGTTTGTGAGAATTAGATAATAAATTATCTGGTGAGGTTTAGTCGTCTAGGATATTCTGCTGTTTCTACTTACTTCAAGAGTCTTAAGCAGTACCTAGTATCTGTCAATTCCAAAAACCCAGAGTGAACATAACTCTGGTTTTCCATTTATATTGATTACAAACATCAATACTAAAACCCTATTTTATATTTTTGTATCATTTGTTTGAATTTAACTTGTAGCTATAATTTCAAGCTAGTTTAATCGCCACTCACATTGTTCCTTGTGGATTCGACCCCTACTCCAAAGTTGGGTAAATATATTGATGACGACCGCCTTACACTAATTTGAGGTGTAAGTTGAGCGTTATAAAAAATGACACTGTTGGCGGGGATCAAACAATTTGGCGTATTGAGTTGGTTTGGAATTTTAGCCTGCTAGCTTGAATTCAAACTTGTAAATATTTGTTTTTAGTTTTTTGTTATTTCTTGTGTTAGGTAGATTTTTATTTAGTTTACTTATTATTATGGCATCTTGGAATGAACATGAGCTTGGTGGTTGGAAACCTTATCTTGATGATCCATGTCCATATTATGATGGACCTCACTTTTGGCAGGATTATAGATATGCTCTCCGGAGAGAGATGTGTGCACCATCTCCATCCTATAGGGAGTATGATTGTTCTTTATGTGGCGGTCGAGATGGACATTAGAGTGATTGCTTAAATGCCCTCTCCCTTTATTACGCTAACCTAAATTCTAGTTCTTCTTATAAGTTTGATAAGTCTTATGGTCAAGAAAAGAAAGAACGAAGCACCGGTAAGAGTGACATTGAATCTATGTTTCAACGAATGTTGGATATCCAAAAAGAAACATATGATATCGTATGTTATATGCATCAATACATGAAGCCGATCATTCATGAGAAAATGGATATAGAGGTCAATTATTCAAAGCATTCTTCTATATTATGCTTAGATGATATCTTATCTGGGGAATCATTTAACATAATGGAAGAGTGTGAAGATGAGGAACAAGAATCCTATACTGATGATGAGCTTGATGTTGATCTTCCATTGAAGATTTCCCAACCAACCAAACTATTCATGAACAAAGATGCCAAAGATGAGGAAATAGCACTAGAATTGAAAGAAGAAATCAAGAAAAATCCTTGTGAAGACTCTAGTCCATTTTGGGGTAAGGATACTAATAAAGACACTACTCCAGAATTGAGAGTCATTCCTCATTCGAACCATTTTTCAACATTATTCTTGGTGGATGAGAAGAAAGACGAATCACCCAAGAAAATGATGAATTTTGAAAATGAGGTTGAAAATTCTTACATTTTGGAGTTTATCTTTCCAAAAGGGTATACTACAACCCCAGTCTCGAAGGCCAAGAAGATTAAAGATCGATATCCATTAAGTGGCTTTTTAAGATCCTCATCGTTGCCCAATAAGCCCACATGAAAGTTCGATGTAAAATTAGGCAAGCGGTTCAAGTCTTCAAAGTGGCGTGATAGAACATTCCTTATCATGCCCTCATATTTGCCCAACAGACCTAAAAGATGTAAAGATTAAAAGATGGGCCGATAATTTAAATCATCAAAGTGGAGGGATAAAGGATGACTGGATATTGGATATTGTCGTGCCGCGACACTAAATTAGGCTCTTCTTCGGAGGCAACCCAAGGTATTTTGTTGTTTTTATTCGTCTTATATGATTGACATCAGATCTTCGCATCCATGGTGCCACAAGTATGTTTCTAACACTCTTGTTTTGTTTTGATGCATTGGAGACATTGGATGATTTTAAGTTAAGGGTGGGGCTACTTGTGGGTGTTGATGTACTCCGTGGGTTTTTGTTGCCGTACCTCTTTTCCCTGGAGACTTGTTCACAGTAGAGCCGGCATGTTTAGGCGTATTGTGTTTGTTTTGTGATGTGTTGTGGTCAACTGGAGAAAAATAAGTATCTATAGCAGTTGACATATTTTTGTTGATTTTTAAGTCTGATAAACACCTCTCCGTTGGTCTATTTTATAACTATGTGATATGCATTTATATGTGGCTACTGTGAATCTTTTTATTGCATTTGTACTAGGGACATGATAATCACTGCTAACAATTGCATGAAACAAATGGGTAGTAGCTTGTGATGTACCATTGTGCCATGTGTGTGTAAGGTCTTACTCAATTCCCTATGTGTGTTGAATCTAGAACTTGCCTGGTTAGTCTTACCTTGGTTGAAAGATAGGGGTTAGGAAAGGATCATAGGCCGTTTTGATTTTAAGTCACTTTTTTGCCTAAATGACCTTTCCTGTATGCATGATACCTCTTGATCCCTATTTTGAGCCTGAATTGACCATTTCTTTCTATGACACCTATCACCTTCCCATTTAGATCATAATGAACCTGTTTTGGCCCTGGTCCTCCTTGGACACTGTGCACCTTGACTTAGGAAAACAACCTAAGTTGAGGGTGGCCATCATAGGGGTGCATGATGTAAACTGGGTATGAAGAAGGGTAGAATAAAATGAAAAGAATAAGTGAAAAAGAATAAAAAGCTGAGTACTGTGGAAAAAAACAAGAAAAGAATAGTTATGAAAAAAAATGAATAAGAAAAGCCATATCCATCTTGAATAATGCATGATCAAGAAAAGGAGAAAAAGAAGAAAAAGGTTAATAAGTGAACCCCAAAAGTTAAGGTAGTCCCAAGGAGGCTTAGTCGCTCTAAATGCCATTGAATATCATACCAGCCCTTAGCCTACATTACAAGCCGAAGAAAAGACCTATAGTGATCCTAACTTACCTGTCTCGACACCTTGGTAATGAAAATAAGGGCAAGCATATGGTATTTGACATGCATTGATTGGAATTTCTTTCTGAGAGTGAGTGTCTCTTGACCGTCCCCGCATTGACATGCTTGAGTTCATATATGAGTGAGGAGGGACTTCTTTGTTGTATGGGCATATGCGTTGCTAGCTGTTTACTTATTTGGGTAGTGTAACTTATACATATGGATGGTTATTATTGCTGAATTGATGCCATATCTTAATTTCTTTGGGTCACATTGTTAATCTTCATGGATATGCACAATTGGATTGAACGTGGAGAGTGGCATGAGTTTTGAGCTAAACTTGATAATCAACTGTGACAGGTATCTTATGTGCCTCTTGGTTAAGCATCGTAGTATGGTGTTATGTAGTTGCTTGAGGATAAGCAGTTGTTTTAAGTTGAGGGTGTTGATGTGCTAGATTTTTGTAGCACATTTAAGACTTTTTAACTTGAAATAATTATAAGTTCTTAACTAATTATTGGTGTTTTTGATGTTATTTCTTAAGATTTTGCAGGAAAATCAAGGATGGGAGGAAAACATAGGAAAGATGAACAAAATAAGTAAAATCTGGTACAAGTGAGCTGATATAAGTCTGATGGCATTTCTTACAAGCCGTCAGAGATGTGGTAAGATACCAAAAAAAGGCGTCAAGAAGAACAGTGAAGAATAGTTGCTGGATGAAGATGACGACATTCTCAATATGTCGTCACAAGTGTGGTAAGCCGTCAGAAGATGCCGTCAAGTGGGATAGAACATGGTGAAATAAGCTGAAGGTCTGACGACATTTGCTACACGCTGTCACTCCTCTAGTAAGCCGTCGGAGGACATCATCAGAGTGAGGCAGAATAGGTTAATAAGGCACGACTTCTGACGACATATCTAAGACACCGTCAAAAGCCTGACGATCAACACCAATATGCTGTCACCTAAATCCGAACCCAGCTGTGATTTTGTTATTTTATTACCTTAATTAGGCTTTAGTATAAATAGAAATTTTGAGGGTTTTTAAATTATCAAGTTTTAATTATTCAGAACAAGAACTTTGGAGAGAGAAGCATATACATTGTTCTCTTTTGCCAATTATTCTTAGTTTTCTTTCTTATCAACTATTCTTGGGTTTCTAAATTGGGATTTAATTGAAGAAATTGCTTGTTGTTTTCCATCTATACGTAAGTTGATTATTATCATCATGAATTCAACTTGTGATTTCTTTCATCAAATCATGAGCGGCTAATTCCATTAGCCGGGGTTATGGGATCCAAGGATTAGGGTTTAATATGATGCTAGGTGTTTAACGGATTCAAGGAGTAGTAGAACATCTTGAAATTTTGTGGTTTTAACTAAAATCTAGTGGTTGCAAACATTAGATTATGCCTTAGGTTTTATTTGCTTCTAATGGAGAAATAGACTAGAGGACGGGAATTATCAACAGGGACTTGGAAGCTACCAACCTTCTGTTTAATGATTAATGCCGTAACTGGATTAATCTACCTAAGATAACATTCATTTAGATATAGATAAATTATCTAAGTTCGAGAGAATTAGATAATAAATTGTTTGGTGAGGTCGAGAGATAAGTCAAATAGTATAGTCGTCAGGGATATTCTGCTGTTCCTACTTACTTCAAGAGTCTTAAGCAGTACCTAGTATCTGTCAATTCCCAAAACCCACTGTGAACATAACTCTGGTTTTCCATTTATATTGTTTACAAACATTAATACTAAAATCCCATTTTATATTTTTATATTATTTGTTTGAATTTAACTTGTAGCTATAATTTGAAGCTAGTTTAATCGCCACTCACATTGTTCCCTGTGGATTCGACCCCGACTCTAAAGTTGGGTAAATATATTAACGATAACCGCCTTACACTAATTTGAGGTGTAAGTTGAGAGTTATCAATGACAAAAGAGAATTTTGTATTTCAATATTGGAAAGTTTGTAAATGATTCTTAGTCTACTACTATTTGCGGATCTAAGGGCTTCCTTAGTTATGAACTAACAATCCACTACCTGACGGAAATCGATGATCTTCTTCAAAAATAGATCATCTCGCCGAGTAAATCCCCCTGGATTTGTGATATTTTTTATGCCAATAAAAGTTCTAAAACCAAATGATGAGTCCCTAATTTGGTCATCAATTATAAGCCTCTAAATACCACTTTTTGATGGATTAGGTATCCTATTCCAAATAAAAAAGATCTACTCCAACGAGTTTATGATGCTATAATTTTCTCAAAATTTGATCTAAAATTAGTATTTTCGAAAATTCAAATTGATCCAAGATATCGATATAAATTTGCTTTTATAGTATGATTCGAGCAATATGAATGGAACATAATGCCCTTTGGCCTAAAAAATGCCCCTTCAGAATTTTAGAAAATAATGAATGATATTTTTAATCCTTTTTCAAAATTCATAATAGTCTATAGTGATGATGTTTTGGTGTTTTCCACTAGGATTGACTAATAGTTTAAACATTTAGAATTTTCTTCAATGCCTTCAGGGAAAATGGCTTAGTTTTATCCAAAACTAAGTATAGTCTTTTCCAGGATGATATTAGATTTCTCAAGAATAATATTTGTCAAGTTACTATCACTCCTATTCAACGGTCCATCCAATTTTTTAATAGATTTCTTAATCAAATTCTGGATAAAACTCAACTCTAAATGTTTTTAGGGTGTGTCAATTATATAGCAAATTTTTTTCCTAGGCTTAACAATCTATTAAAACCTTTCAATGGCAGGTTGGAAAAGCCTTATCCTCTATGTACTATCATCCACACCAATGTTGTTAAGGAAATTAAATTGAAGGAAAAATATCTCCCTTGCCTATCGCTCCATGCCCCTTCTGCATTCGAAATAGCCAAAACAGATGCATCAGACATAGGTTATTGTGGCAGATTAAAACAATAAAAATGATAAAGAAGATATTGTTGCATTTTCTTCTAAGCATTAGAATACAACTTTTAGCTATCTATTTATTAAAAAAGAAACTTTAGCAATTGTGTTATGCATTTCTAAGTTCCAATATAGGAAATAAAAGTTAGACAAAACTTAGATTGACTTGTCCTCCAACAATTTTTTGCAAAGGCTAAACAATCTCAGCTGGTAGACATCACTAATCCAATAGGCTAAATATCTTTTCGAAAAAAAGGAAAAAGAAAAAGAGGGAAAAGAGGATTGTGGATTTAAAGCTCACTTAACTAAGATAAGAATTAATGGATCGACAAAGCAGCATGCAAACGCATAGCAATAGCAACAAATAAAAAAAGAATTTTAGCTTGCCTTTTTAGTTTGAGGAAAAGTTTGAAGGAAGAAAAAAAGGGGGTTTGACTGGGAGTTTCTTTCGGGATTAAGGTAAATCTGTTCCTACATATTTATCATGATTTTGTAGTCTAGGTAACTTATTTTGGATACTAAAATTTAGTTATCAAGTGTGATTTTCCATATGAAATTCGATGAATTTTAAGTTATCCTAAAATTTCTGTAGTTGAAAAGTTTAAAGTTTTTATGTTTTAGTCTAAATGAAGTAATTAACCCGAGATTGATATGATGTGATTATAGATTTGATTAAAGGAAGTCATACCAATTGTTCGTGGTGACAAGTTTGGTATTATGACAAGAGTACTAGGAGTAGTAACCTTACCATTATTTGAGTTTCCTAAGTTACATATTTTATACATGATTTTGATGAAATAAGAGTTATTGAATTCTTTGAAATTGCACATGGGAAAAGTCTTTTACTTGATATGATATTGAAATGGTTATTTGAGATATGATACTGATATTGTGAAGGTTATTTTATTTACTTGAGACATAAGTATCTTGACATGTGTTTTATTTAAGTTTATATGTCACATAATTTGATATGAACTTAAATGCTATGTACTATTTCAAAAATATTTTCACATGAGTATCCACATCTTACAAAGAAAGTATATATAGGAGTAGACCTTGATTTGGATTCCGTAGCTAACAACGGGTTCGTTAGACCTAGTGCACCTTGTAGTTACTAATTACTGTTATAGCCCTCACTAATGGGAAGGTAGAGATAACTTACTATTACTGATTTTCCTCAAGTAGGGACCTACTTATATGATATCTGCCTCCTTTATGAAGGGTCTACTATTATAGGTTATTTTTGAAGTAGAATGCCACGTTAGTTACATGATTTGTTCTTGGAAACCTCCTAAATATGTAATACTGGTTATGATATAATTTTTATTGAGTTTATTTTTGCATAATTAGTTTATCTTTCTTACATGAAACGAATGGCTTTACTAGTTTTCTCAGTTTTTTCTTTACTAGAAACTATAAAACCCTCGGTGTAACACCCCAAATTTCGGTCCTTGAATATTTCTTTATCTTTAAGCTCACTGGCTAACCTATGACTCTCCTTATGAGTCATAAGGTCTTAATACGGGTCATAAGACCCTAATCGTAGCCTAAACAGTATGCTAGCCTAAAGTTTCTATTGTGACTACGATTGGGGGTCACGAGTCGTAGTGACTCTATTTGAGTCTTAAGGTGCTAAATGTAGGGTGGCTAGTGTGTTACCCAAATGGTTCTATCTTTGTTATGAATTTGACCCTACAAGTCGTAAGGTTACTTAACGGGTTGTATGGTCTGAGTCATAAGGTCAATAGTACAGACACTCCATATTTCTTCCTTGACTACGACTGGTGGTGACAAGTCAAGATGTGTCATCACGAGTTGTAGGGTGACCCATATTCACTGGCGACAACTTTTTAGCTTATAAATAGGGGCACTTTAAATATTCCCCTTTTCCAAAATAATAACGTTCGACTTAAAACCCTATTGGGGACCCCATTATCATCCATAATATAATAAAAACAACTCCCAAGGTTATCTCAAATTCTCTCAAGAAAAAACATTTAGGGTTTCTCAAGGTTGGCTATTAGAGTTTCCAAGGGTGATTCCTTCTTAAAATTTCTTGGTGATTAAGGCATGTGACTGTACCCTCAAACATGTTTTCTTTTAAGCATGTGTATAAAATAGTTATTGATATAAAATTGAATGTGGGTTTGCTAAGGGTTGGGGGTTTTGACATGATTGAGTCTTAAATTGTTTTCCCATGATTATTATGAATTGTTCATGCTTAAATTGAATGATTTTGAGCTAATTGGGTTCATGGGTATGGGAATTAGAATGGGGTCGAGGCTTTCTCCCAATTTGATGGTTTTGGTATAGAACTTGGTTTGGAAATTATGTTTCCTCAACCCATTTGTGAAATTTATTTTGAAACATAGATTTTTCACATAGTTTGACTTTCTTACCCTTACTATTGTATTGCATAAATGGTTAAGAGGTTAAACATGGATTTTAAAGGCTTTATTGGTTGTGTTTTGACTAAAATTGAAACCTTAGGGGTCGAGGCATTCCCTTGAGTTGATTTGATAAATTAAAATAGGTCACGGCATTCCCCAAACCTAATTTAATAAACAAAATAGGGTCATGGCATCCCCCCAATATGATGGAATTTAATTAAACATGGCATGAGTTTGAGCTTGCAAGTGTAAAGGTATGTAATACCTGTGGTATTCCATAATGTGTAATTCTATTGTTAAATGAATGGGTTATATGAAACATATTTTAAATAGGGCTTAAGGGGGGTTATGTAGCTAAGTTGTAAAGGTATGAGTCTTGAAGGACTTGTACTGGAAATTTATATTTGCCGACATTAGTATTGGTCTTGATGACTGTGTGCTTTCAACACACTTATTATATATTTGTGTATTGGATTAACGTGGGGTCAGTTCATTCCCTGATCTGCCTCGATACCTTCTATTCATGTGGCTAATACGTATTAGGGCCCTTTCAGCAGGGGGAGCTGAACCCATAAATCCGATGGGTGCTTATTTATGAAGATTGAGCTACATAGTCTAGGCTAATATTTTACTTCATGCTAAGCCCTATTACATACCCCAGTATGATTATATACACATATATATATATATATATATATGTATGTACACTGTGTGCATATGGATTTTACTATGGTTTTGACTTGGCATTAATTTATCCTTTATCCCTGAGTTACATACTAGCGCTCAATCCGCTAATCATTTTCACACATTATCTCCTCATGCAAAGTATGAACTGCAGACACTTTTACTTTTCCAGCGCAACATTATGATTTCTAGATTGTTGGCTGTCAGTTTTGAAGTAGTGAGCTTTTATTCTTCGAGAGAGGAATTATTTTGAATTTTTGTTTCTTTAATATCTTAGACCTACTTCTTTGGTTTTGGCTATAGTCGGGGGCATCTCCCAACTTAGATTGGTTTTGATTTTGTTAGAGGCTATGTGGATACTGTGTATTGGGATGGTTATTGACATTCTAGATTTCTTAAGTTTTGATTATTCTATATTATTGTATGTTTGAAATTCATCCACTGTTAGTGTATTATGTTCTGTTTGACTAGGAAAAGAGGGTGGTCTCCAATCCATGATGGACTTGAAATACCCGTCATGGCTAGGCCTTATCTTGGGTCATGACAAAGTTGGTATCAGAGCTTAGGTTCATGGTCAATTGGGTGTCCACAAAGTTGTGTCAAGTAGAGTCTCTTTTAAGGGTGTGTGGTCTGCCATACTTATAAGAGAGAGGCTATGAGACATTTAGCAATATTTCCCTCTTATTGTTGTTCTATTTCGGGCTATAGAGTCTAAGGTTTCAAACTTTTATAATTTTTATTTGTTCATATTTTATATCATGCCTCCAAGAAGATCTAATGCTCATGGAAACTTTTCTATCCTGCCTGAGGAAAATATGGATGAAACTCATCCTACCTATGGGGTACAGACCTGATCTAGGGTCCTAGCTCTTGATTGTACTGTCACTCATGGAGTTCCATCGGTCCCTACCAGTCCTTTCTGATCTCTTTGAGCGGATGATGATCATTCTCCACCATCCTATGGAGACACTTCTAATGCCGAGTTCTGACGTTCTATTCATCTATTGGCCCATTTGGTGACATCTAAATCACGTTAGTTGGGTCCTTCTAGTACCACCATAAATTCTTCTGAGGTTACTCGAGTTGGGTAGTTTATAAGGCTCAATCCTATGGCTTTTAATGGATATGATGTTGAGGAGGATCCTCAAGGGTTCGTAGATGGTACGGAGAAGACCTTCTGAGTTATGCATGCTTCTGACTCAAAGAGTGTAGAATTTTCTGCATACCATCTGCAAGATGTGGCATATCAATGGTATGAGGAGTGGGTTTAGTCTAAGGGTGATGATGTAGAGTTGGCATTGTTGGATTATTTTTCTAGTGCTTTTTTGGATATCTTCATTCCTCAAGACATGAAAGAGGCGAACGAGGAGGAGTTTTTGAATTTGAAACAAGGCAGGGTGAGAGTGAAGGAGTACACCCTGAAGTTTCATTACTTATCCCATTATTCTCTCTAATTGGTATCCTCTATAAGGGTTAAGATGAGGAAGTTTACTTTGGGATTGTCTCAGGACTTGGTATTGGAGTGTAAGGATGCCTTACTGAATAGCGACATAGATATTTCTAAACATGTGGTGTACATACAATAGGTGGGAGATGATGTTGGGTGTATTTATACATCTAAGCACCATTACTTACCCATGTTTTAGCTAAGTTTTGAGGATAGAATACATAAATCTTGCACTTTTGGTCTATTTTTAGTTAAGTGAGCTGACCTATGTGATTAGCATGCTTTTCAGGTACTAATGAGGAAGATTACAGTACTTTGGGGACCTGTGGATAGCAAAGGAAACTTTACATAAAAAGGAAAGAAGCTTTTGGACTGAATGTGATGTATGGGAACTTTTTCTCAGGCAAACTCAATATTTTTAAATAGTTAAGGATGCAGTAGCAATTTATTAGAGAAGGATGTTATTAAAAGCCTTATGGCTGAATTTTTAGGGATTATTGACACTCTGTATTATTTTGAAAACAAGAGAAAGCGGCTTAGCTTGAGGACGGAGAGAGAGAGAGAAACACTTTTCTCTCTTATTTTTGCTATTCATCTTTACCACCAAGATCGTTCTAAGTTCTGGTATTATGAATATTTCTATTGTGATTTCCGTTTTATTCATGAGTAGCTAAGTTTATTTGTTAGGGTTATGGAAACCTTGTAGTAGACTCTCTATTGCTATAGGTTTTTGAATTTATGATGTGTTAATCCACTTATATCATTACTCTCTTCATTTTGATAGAATTCTCGTGGTTGCAAACATAGGGAATGTGCCATTATAGCAATAACTTGTTCGATAGAAAAGTTACTGTTTGGAAAAGAGAGTGTGACAAGAAAATAGGGTTTCTAACCTCTATTTTACACGTTAATGCCTTAGCAGGATTAACTTCTTGGAGAGTTCGTATGATTGGTTGTACAGTTTGGATTCGAGAGAACTAAGGTGAATAAATCCTTGATGGTTGAGAAACACTTGGATTTAGAATTAGAACATGTCTCTCTATAAGTGCATGCATGTTTAAAATCCTTATTACTCATAGTTAATAGAGAAGTAGAAGCTACAAGGTGAGCATAACCCTAATTTGTCATTCTTTGTGATCAAATATTATTACACATATCATTTCATCGTTACACTGATAATATTATTGTGTACCTAAACTGAAACCCCCTTACCTTGGAACCTTCGATCAACAGTCTAATAATAATCGCAATACTTAGTGATCATAGTATTCCCTGTGGGATTCGACACCCAACCCAGTTGGGTTCTATATTTGACAGCAACCGCTTGCACTTTCTAACGAGAGTTGTAATTTGGGTGTATCAAATTTTGGCACCATTGCCGGGGAATACGGTTGTCAACTAAGTTTGTGATAGTTAATAGACCCTTTGGTCATAGATTCTCAAATTTTACTTTTTGTTTGTTGGTTTTGTTTTGTTCAGGTTGAGTGGATTGCATGCCAAATACACGGAGATCGGGTCAGCAATTACTACCTATAAATCCTAAACCACATCTCATTGGCAGAATGGATGCGCAACTAGACCCTGAAATGATGGTTACTCAACAGGAGTAGGCTAGATTAGCTGCGTTGGTAGTTGTACAAGTAAATCAATAGAATTCTGATAACCCAGGTCGGGTACCAAATCTTGATGATGAGGACCTGGGTGATGATGAGTTATTAAATCCAAGGCGTGCAGATGATATGGCTGCACCAGTGAATAGGAATGTCAACAGAGATCGTCAAGCTAGGATGAGACCCGAACGCCGAGCTGTGCCAGTTGCTTTTGATGATGATAATGATGACTTGGATAGGGCTGGTGCCACAGGGGCTATTATTCCTCCGCCCTTGGCACCCAGAGCCAAGTTCAATATCACCAGCACCATGATCCAGCTATTTCAACTCAAAGGGTTATTTGGTGGACTTGCAGGCGACGATCCGAATATGCATCTAATTAATTTTATCTCAACATGCAAATCGTTTGACAATCCAGGGGTTGGACAGAATGCGATCCGGCTGTGCTTATTTCCATTGTCTCTATCTGGAGAGGCAACTCTATGGTTAAACAGGCTAACTCCTGACTCTATTACCAATTGGAGGCAACTGAAAGAAGCTTTCCTAGAAAGATTCTTTCTGCCATCCAAGAGAGCACAATTAAGAGATGAGATAAGCAATTTCAGACAACTTCTAACTAAATCTCTCCACGAGACTTGGGAGAGGTTCAAGAAGAAGCTTATGTGGTGCCCAAATCATCAGATGACCAATGTCCACTTAATGGAAATATTATATAGGGCTTTGAACTCGGTGACTAAGCCAGTGGTAGATAATGCTGCGGGTGGGTCATTCATGGACCTTACTTTTATTGAGGCATGTGATATGCTGAATCGTATGACAAAGCAGAGTAGAGCTTGGCATACTAGGGATTCTAAGGTAGCAAGCTCTACTGTATCTATTGGCATGACGGCAGAACAGAGGCCAAGAGAAGAGGAACATAACCAGGATATGGCTTACATAAAAATACAGATGGACCTTCTTACTAAGCATTTATTATCAGGAAAGATAGAAAAGGTCAAAGCTATTGTATCACAGAGAAGAGATGACTCCGATTCTGAGGATGAAGCAAATTACTTGAATAATTAGGTGGGTTTCTGAGGCAATGGCCAAGGAAACCAAGGTAGGAACTATTATGAAAAATACGAATACAAGGATCGAGACCAAGGGAATTGGAAGAATAAGAATGACAGGAGCGGTTTATATGTCCCTCCTAGAAATCGTGAAGCTGCTGCACCTAGCTCTAGGAAGATGTCCATGGAGGACATGATGACTAAGCTGTTGAAAAGAGTGGAGGCAACTAACATGGGAGTAGCTGAGGTAAAAAATGATTTGTCTTCAATGAAACAATTGGTTGACTCGCATTTCACTTCAATAAAATAGCTGGAACAACAAATGAGTCAACTATCGGTGGCATTCAATCGAAGAAAAGCTGGCACTTACCAAGTAACACTATGCAAAATCCATGGAAAGATAGATTATGTTTGGCTATTACAACCAAGAGTGGTAAGGTGTTGGAAAATCCATCCAAGGGCAAGCCTGTGGTTAATAGTATGGAGGAGAATATTGTTGAAGCAGATTGGGATAATTCTGTAGAAGTTGAAAATCAGGATGAAAACGTTCATGATACTACACCTAGATGCCAGCAGTCTGAAAAGATTGATAATGGGAAGCACAATGAAAAGGAAGTGGTGGAGAAAACTCTTTCAAATCCACCACCACTTTTTCCTCAGAGACTAAAGAAGAAGGCTGATGACACCAGATTCAGCAAATTCATGACCATGCTGAAGTAGCTGACTATAAATATGCCTTTGGTGGAGGCACTGGAGCAAATGCCAGGGTACGCCAAATTTTTGAAGGACCTTTTGACAAAGAAAAGGGCAGCGAGCTATGAATCGGCAAATAATTTTCATCATTGCAGTGCAATTGCCATGAGGTCTTTGGTACAGAAGAAGGCAGATTCGGGTGCTTTCACTATTCCTTGCACGGTTGGATCTTTAGATTTTGCTAAGGCTTTATGTGATTTAGGGGCTAGAATTAATTTGATGCCACTAGCTATTTATAGATAGTTAGGGTTGAGGGATCCTATACCAGCCAACATGCGGCTTGTAATGGTAGATAGGTCGGTAAAATGACCTGTTGGTATATTATATGATGTATTAGTAAAGGTTGCTACCTTCATTTTTCCTGCATACTTTATTATTTTGGATTGCGAGGTGGATTTTGAGATGCCCATAATCTTGGGTCGACCTTTCCTCGCTACAGGAAGTGTGCTTATTGATTTGCGAGCAAATGAGCTTTTATTTCAGATGAATGATGAATTGGTACGTTT
This sequence comes from Capsicum annuum, assembly GCF_002878395.1. Classification (NCBI taxonomy): domain Eukaryota; kingdom Viridiplantae; phylum Streptophyta; class Magnoliopsida; order Solanales; family Solanaceae; genus Capsicum; species Capsicum annuum. Next base: position 173,649,922 of record NC_061111.1, read on the forward strand.
TGATGTATTCAAATTAATGAAGCAGCCCAAGGATATGAATGTGTTCTCTATAGTTGATGTTTATTATGAGTATGAGAAGGAATTATCTTTAGAGAAGCAGCTTACTATTGAGCCATTGGCTGCTGTGCTTATGAACTTTGATCGTGAGGATGTTAAGGAGTACGAAAAAACTATCTGTGCTTTGATAGGAATGGGGTCGTATTCTTATGCCCCCAAGAAGCTGGACCTTGACCTTAAGAATCGACCTTCACCACCGGCGATGCCATCCATTGAAGAGCCACCGGTGCTAGAATTGAAAGAGCTACCCAGTCATCTAAGGTATGTGTTCTTGGGTAGTGGAAATACACTACCGGTTATTATTGCTGCTGATTTAGGTGAACAACAGGTAGAGGCTCTCATCTCTGTTTTGAAGAGGTACAAGAGAGCTATTAGTTGGACTATTGCAGATATCATTGGTATCTATCCTGGCATATAAATGCACAAGATTCAGCTAGAGGAAGATTGCGTACCTACTATTGAGCATCAGCATCATCTGAATCCACCTATGCAAGAGGTGGTGAAGAAAGAAATTATCAAGTGGCTAGATGCAGGGGTGGTGTACCTAATCTCAGATAGTAAATGGGTGAGTCCTGTATAATGTGTGCCCAAAAAAGGGGGTATGACAGTATTAGCGAATGAGAAGAATGAGCTAATTCCACTCAGGCCTATCACAGGGTGGAGGGTGTGTATGCATTACCAGAAGCTAAACTCGTGGACGTTAAAAGACCACTTCCCAATGCCATTGATAGATCAAATGCTTGATCGATTGGCAGGAAAGGGATGGTTCTATTTCTTGGATGGTTATTTCGGATATAACCAGATTTGCATTGCTTCTGAAGATAAGGAGATCACTTTTACATGCCCATATGGTACTTTTGCATTCAAACGAATGTCATTTGGGCTATGTAATGCACCTGCCACTTTTCAGCGGTGTATGATGTCCATTTTCTCTGACATGGTTGAAGACACCTTGGAGGTGTTTATGGATGACTTTTCGATTGTAGGTGAGTTATTTGAGTCATGCTTGGCAAATCTGAGTATGGCTTTGCAGCGATGTGTGGAATTCAATCTGGTGCTAAATTGGGAGAAGTGCCATTTTATGGTTAAA
>NC_061111.1:173651168-173948590 GCF_002878395.1 Capsicum annuum
ATGCAAAAGTACCATATGGGCATGTAATGCACCTGCCACTTTTCAGCGGTGTATGATGTCCATTTTCTCTGACATGGTTGAAGACACCTTGGAGGTGTTTATGGATGACTTTTCGATTGTAGGTGAGTTATTTGAGTCATGCTTGGCAAATCTGAGTATGGCTTTGCAGCGATGTGTGGAATTCAATCTGGTGCTAAATTGGGAGAAGTGCCATTTTATGGTTAAGAAAGGCATTGTTCTCGGGCATAAACTCTGAAATAGAAATTGAAGTTGATCAAGCCAAGATTGAAGTTATCGAGAGACTACCATCTCTAATTTCTGTGAAGGGGGTTCGTAGTTTTCTCGAACATGCTGGTTTTTATCAGAGGTTTATTAAAGACTTCTCCAAGATTGCAAACCCATTATGCAAACTTTTAGAGAAGGAGGCAAAGTTTTACTTTGGTGAAGATTGCTTGAAGGCATTTGAATGCCTCAAAGGGAAGCTAGTTGAAGCCCCTATTATTGTAGCACCCGATTGGTCTCTACCATTGAAATTATGTGTGATGCAAGTGGTGTAGCCTTGGGTGCTATACTTGGTCAGAAAAGAGAAAAGCTATTTCATCCAATCTACTACGCGAGCAAGGCCTTGAATGGAGCACAGAAAAACTATACCGTCACTGAACAGGAGCTTCTTACGGTTGTTTATGCTTTCGAAAAGTTTCGTGCTTACTTGTTGGGAACCAAGGTAGTGGTTCATACAGATCATGTGGCTCTAAGATATCTAATGGCAAATAAAGATGCCAAGCTAAGGCTAATTAGGTGGGTGCTATTGCTTCAAGACTTCAATTTTGAGGTAAAGGATAGAAAAGGTTGTGAAAACCAAGTAGCTGATCATCTATCTAGACTTGAGAGTGAGCACACAGTGCAGACCAACCTTGATATTGATGATGCATTCCCCGATGAAGATATTCTAGTAACTATGGTGGAAAACTTACCGTGGTATGCAGATTTCACTAACTACGTGGTAAGCAAAGTGATTTTTGAGAATCTCTCATTTCAAACGAAATTATTTCCAATGAAACTTTCAGAAAGGCGATTTGGTACTTCTTTTAAACTCCAGACTGAAGCTATTTCCAGGTAAGTTAAAGTCTAAATGGTCTGGTCCATTCAGAATTAGCTAAGTCTACTCATCTGGAGTAGTGGAGTTAGAAAACAATGATGGTAGTGTCTTTAAGGTGAATGGCCAAAGAGTGAAGCTATATATCAATCCAACCAACTCGATAAAATGTATAGCCACCATATATCTTGATAAAGTCTGAGTAATAGAGATAACTGTGTCGTGCCGCAACAATAAATCAAGCTCTACATGGGAGGCAACCCATCATTTTACTAGGATTTTGTTTTTGGTAAATGAAAATTCAAAAAGAAGAGTCGAGCCACGACCAAAACTAAGGCGCTTGGTGGGAGCCAACCCATCCTTCTAATCATTTTTGTTGTTTTTCATTAAGTGTAGGTGCATGAAGTACAAAGGAGGAGATTAGTCCCAATTTTGATTTTGAAGTGAGCCATGTCAATGGTGGTAAGTCTGGGAGTGATAGAACAATACAGGTAAGTGGGAGTGGTCAAATATGTAAGGCTCAAGTATGATTTGCATTAGAGTCGTGCCTCGAATTATGTAGATTCGACCCAAAAAGTTTTGCAGTGTGACTTTATTTTGTGACTTTCAATGAGGTCTGTGGTGGTAGCGTAGGGATCGGGCCAATAGTGCACCGAATTTACAATCGCCTATGCTCACTGCCTCACTTAGGTGATAGGTTAGGCGCCGCCTATGTCAACACAGGCGATAGGTTACGTGCCGCCTATGACATTGCCTATGCTCACTGCCTCACATAGGCAATAGGTTAGGCGCTGCTTATGTCAACATAGGCGATAGGTTAGGCACCGCCTATGTCAACATAGGTGATAGGTTAGGCACCGCCTACTTATGCTTAGGAGATTCCATGGGCGCCACCTATCAACGTAAGTTTTGCCTACTAACCCATCTTTGAATGGATCAAACCGACCCATGTCTCATCTTTTAAATATATCCTCTACTATTAAACCCCACTCAATTTTTCTTAAACCTTAGCGCCGCTCAAACAACCTTTCCCTCTCCAAGCCCTTCTCTTTTCTCATCTAATCTTGTAGGCTCACCTTCATGATTCGTCATAAATTTATCACCAAGTAAGTTGTTCTTTCATGTTCCATAGTTGTTTCATTGCTACGCTCATAATGGTTAATTGGATTTTTTAGTAGTGCTTGGTGATAAGAGCATGGTTAGTTTGTTATGATTTTGGAAAAATACATCTCATTGAGTGAAAGGATTCTCGTGGATGATCTTGATTTCACTCCGGCATGTATTGATTGGTATTCACTATCATAATTTTTTATTATTATGAAGTAGAACTATTGAAGTTTAATGCATGATTTTGGGAGTTGTAAGCTTGACTATGTGAGTGACTCGTTCATCGATGTAATGATCATGGTTAACCAAAAGCATAAGATTGTGAAATGGTTTCTATGCTATAGCATGATAAGATTTCTATGTGGTAGTCTTGTTCAAAGATTGAATTGCTGAAATGAAATAAAGTTGGAAATGATAGTCAAGATTACAGGACCATTGTGTGCTGTTTTTGTATATCAAACTGAGAAATTATTATGTAAAGTGAAGGGTTGAAAGTGTGACTGCACTAATAATGTTGTTGGCACATACCATCTAAACGTATGTCGATGAAGTCTGAGTACTCGACAACACTCACTCAATTAGTTTGTGCAAACAAATTAAGTGTGGGGTGGTGCCATCATTATTTTCTTTATCGATTATAGTGAATTTTACGAAATGAGACTAACATGACCCTATTATGATCTCAGGTAACATGGCTCTGAAAGGACGACAGGGAAAGGAGAAAGCATCCACCTCATAAAAAGGTCAAAAAAGGGCAAGAAAGGACCAGGCTGATTTCTCCTCTCTTCAAGTGCCTCAACGCACTTTTGGGATCAAATGGGTTCTGGAGGAGAAAGGGAAGAAATGGTAAAGAAACAATAAAGTGAAGAAATATGTACATGTAGAGTCGATGCAAAAGGAAATTTTAGCAAAGAACTGCCCTCACATTTTGGCTAAGATTATGGCACTAAAACTTGGCTTTATCTTTCGAGACATGGGTGAATGTAATCTGGATTTGACTCGAGAGTTTTATGCCAACTGGTCCCCAAGGACTATAGGAAATGAAGTAAAGATTCGAGGGCATGTCTTGAAATTGAACGCTGATTTCTTCAACTCTTTCCTGGGTACTCCATGTGTGGATCAATCACCACTCAAAGAGCTCTACAACAGACCTCCCTACAGAGCCATCAGACATACATTGTATGGATCAAGGTCCATGACCTGGTGGACTCATCATAATGATAATGGTTGTCACAATACTTACCCATATGCTTGTTTGAACAGAGAAGCTCGTATATGGTTAAGAATAGTCAATTCCTGCTTGATTCCTGGGACACAATACACTAAGGTCAAGCGTGATCGTGTCTGCTTGGTATATGCTCTAATGATGAATGTTCCTATCAACATTGATGCAGTTATACAAACGTCGATGCAAAAAGCAAGGGTGCACAACAAGTCCCACTTCAGTTTTCGTAACTTGTTGACTGCAATTTTAAGGAAAGAGCACATTGAGGAGGAGCCAGCAGACCATAAGTTTCCAGAAAACCCAAAGAAGGTGGATCTCACGAAAATCAAAGATCCAGAAACTAGTCAAGGCATCAACCTTACCACTGCTGAGAGACATGATTGAGATGAGAGGTTTTTTTCCATTTGTATGGCATGACTAGGTTTACTATGATGAATGAGGGTCATGTGCTGACTGATGCAGAGCTTCAGCAGTTTGACTATGACTACCCGCTTAATAAACATGCTCGGGCCATGTATGGAGTGGGGGTAAATTTTGAAGAACCTCTAGATGATGATGTGCCGACAGACGATGATCACCAACTGCTAGACTCTGATATGGAGAACAACTCTGATGATGAAGACTCTGATGATGATTCTGACGCAGGGGGTATGACCCCAGATGTAGAGAAAGAGTTTGACTAACCAGGTTTTTGCTTATTTATTTACACTGAGGGCAGTGTGTTCCTTCTTAGTGTGGGGTGCGGGTATAAGTACGCGTATGCCTGGATTGCATTGTCTGTTGTATTGCCTACTGCTTGCCCACATTTATTCTACAATTATTTTGATTTAGTCATAGTTAGTTAGTTGTAATTAGTCATTTCTCTCAATGATGGATGGATGACGATCGTCTTAAGAGAGAATTAGTCAGATTTTTGCATAAAATTGTTCTTATAGATGGCATGGCATTATAACAGGAGTTTGAGATGAATCACTACTATTGAAATATTTAGTCTTTAAGTTGTGACTCATTCTGTAATAATTGTTTGTGGTTTAATTCATTTATCTGTTGGGTCAAGAATCTATAATGCTTATAATTAAGTTGACCATGTGCCATGTTTGTGTAAGGTTATTGTATATTCTTTGTTGTGACTGATGCTAGAACTTGCGTAGTGTATGTGTGAAGCGAAATAAAGATTGTGAGTTTAGGAGATGATTTAGGCATTTCTTTGGCAGCCCTGATTTTTTTATCTTTTTTTTTACCTACCTTTGTACATTGTCCTAGTGAACACCCATTGAGCCTTTAGCTATTTTCTAGCCTTTAGCTATTTTCTTTGGCAACATTATATGTAGCCTAATTCATTTTTTTTAAAAGACCATAATTTGATCCAAAAGCTCCTAAGCGCTTTAAATTGTTGAATCAAGTTGAGTAAAGAGTGGCAAAATTAGAGGAAAATGGTGAAAGTGATGCCCCAAAGTTTAGTTATTGGTACATTAAAATATTTTGATCGGGAGTGGCGCCCTGGTCCTTTCTTGGACATTATGCACCTCGACTAACGTAAATAGTCTAAGCTGAGGGTGGCTATCATAGGGATGCTTAACAAGAAATTGATGAAAAAAAAGAGTTGTATATTCCCATCATAGTGTTTTTGATTGAGTAATAAAATGGGTGAAGATTAAAAAAAAAAAAAGGTTGGTAGATGAAAGGAAGGTAGAGTGGTTGTTAAAAGTTGGTCTAAATGGCATAATGTATTGTATTAAAGCGCTTAGGGAACATAGTCACTATATCTGGCTAAAATAGTCCTACCCATCCCTTTAGCCTCCTTTAAAACCCGTAAAGACCTATTTGATCCTAACCTTAGCATTCTGATATTAGTGGAGCATTACACTAAGTGCAAGCATATGGTCATCAGTTGTAATCTAAGAATTCTTTGTGAGAGTGAGAGAAAGCAAGTTCTTATACCCATATTTCTGAAGAATGCAAAACTATGAGTGATTATGGGTAACTTTTTGTGTGAGCACACATGCTTGATAATTTTTGGGTAGTTTTATATAATATTTTTTTGGCTTAACTTGTGTATATGAATTAACCAACTTAATGAGTCTATGTTGGAGGGTGAGTTATTTCTAGTAATGATCAAGAAATCTACTCTTTGTTAATAATTGCAATGTATGTCTTGTTGAAAATTTTGTGTTGCTCTTGTGAAGTTTAGTTAGGTATTCACATGGATGTTCTATTTTGTTCGAGGACAAATAAAGCTTTAAGTGTGGGGTGGTGATGTTGGGCGTATTTATACGTCTAAGCACCATAACTTACCCATGTTTTAGCTAAGTTTTTAGGATAAAATACATAATTCTTGCACTTTTAGTCTATTTTTAGTTAAGTGAGTTGACCTATGCAATTAGCATGCTTTTCAGGTACTAATGAGGAAGATTACAGCACTTTGGGGACCTGTGGATAGCAAAGGAAACTTCACATAAAAAGGAAAGCAGCTTTTGGACTAAATGTGATGTATGGGAAATTTTTTCTGGGTAAACTCAATATTTTTAAATAGTTAAGGATGCAGTAGCAATTTATTAGAGAAGGATGTTATTAAAAACCTTATGGCTGAATTTTTAGGGATTATTGACATTCTGTATTATTTTGAAAACAAGATAAAACGGCTTAGCTTGAGGACGGAGAGAGAGAGAAACACTTTTCTCTCTTATTTTCGCTATTCATCTTTACCACCAAGATCGTTCTAAGTTCTGGTATTATGAATATTTCTATTGTGATTTCCGTTTTATTCATGAGTAGCTAAGTTTATTTGTTAGGGTTATGGAAACCTTGTAGTATACTCTCTGTTGCTATGGGTTTTGAATTTATGATGTGTTAATCCACTTATATCATTACTCTCTTCATTTTGATAGAATTCTCGTGGTTGCAAACATAGAGAATGCGCCATTATAGCAATAACTTGTTCGATAGAAAAGTTACTATTTGGAAAAGAGAGTGTGACAAGAAAATAGGGTTTCTAACCTCTATTTTACACGTTAATTCCTTAGCAGGATTAACTTCTTGGAGAGTTCGTACGATGGTTGTACACTTTGGATTCGAGAGAACTAAGGTGAATAAATCCGTGATGGTTGAGAAACACTTGGATTTAGAATTAGAATACATCTCTCTATAAGTTCATGCATGTTTGAAATCCTTATTACTCATAGTTTATAGAGAAGTAGAAGTTACAAGGTGGGCATAACCCTAATTTGTCATTCTCTGTGATCTAATATTATTACACATATCATCTCCTCGTTACACTGATAATATTATTGTGCACCTAAACTGAAACCCCCTTACCTTGGAACCTTCGATCAACAGTCTAATAATAATCACAATACTTAGTGATCATAGTATTCCCTGTTGGATTCGACACCCAACCCAGTTGGGTTCTATATTTGACAGCGACTGCTTGCACTTTCTAATGAGAGTTGTAATTTGAGCGAATCTGGAGAGAAAAAGAAGAAGTAGATAGAAGTGAGAGAGAGGCAAATTAAGAAATCCTGGTATTATGAGCATGGTGAAGGTCACCAGAATAGTGGTATAGATAGCAGACAATGGTCTAAGAAGAAGTAGGAAAATTTTAGTTCTTGTTCTACAGCTAGTGCTCCATATCCATAAGTCATCCGATGATCGCCGCTTGTAGAGCAACAACGGGTTTGAGGAACAAGGTGCCCAATCTCAAGCCAGTAGGGCCCAGTCAGTTCCATCATATCATCCTTGTAGTTTTTTTGGATAGTTGCACCGTGGTTATTGTGATGAGGGGAGAAAAAAGTGTTTTAGATACAACTAACCTGGCTATATTCAAAGAAACTGTCCTTCGAGCGATGTTGCTATTGGGCCTAATAATTCCCTGTGGCTACTTCTTTAGCCCCTGCACCAAATGGTGCTGCTTCTAGTATTGACTCTACCTGAAATCATCTGTATGCTCTTTCCACCCATAGGGACTTTGAGGCCTCTCCATATGTCATTGCTAGTATGTTACAACTTTTTTCCCATGATGTGTATTATCTTCTTTATCTGGGGTCTACTCTTTATTATGTGACCCCTTATATGTCTATTCATTTTGGTTTTGGTCCTAAAATTACTTCGGATCCCTTTTTTGTTTTTAATTTGGTGGATGATTCTGTGGTTGCTAGGAGAATCTATAAGGGTTGTGTGGTATCTATCAGTGGTATGGAGACCTTGGTAGATTTGATTGAATTGAACATGTTAGACTTTGATGTTATTTTGGGGAGTGATTGGCTCCACTCGTGCTATGCTCTCTTGATTGTAGGACCTAAAAGGTCAGTTTTTAATTCTCGAACGAACCTGCGATCGAGTGGGAAGGTAGCTCCCTAGTGCCTAAGGAAAGTTTTATTTCATATCTTAGAGCCTAGAAATTGGTTTCCAAGGGGTGCCTTTACCATCTTGTGCATATTAAGGATTCTAATACAGAGGGTACTTCTCTATAATCTATCTATATGGTCAATGAGTTTCCTAAAGTCTTTCCTGATGATCTTCTTAGTATTTCTCCCGACAGGAAAATAGGCTTTGGGATTGATCTTGTACCGGGTACCCATCCTATCTCTATCCCTCCTTATAGAATAGCTCCGATTGAGTTGAAAGAACTTAAGGAGAAATTAAAAGAACCTCTTGATAAGGTTTTATCCGCCCTAATATTTCTCTAAGCGGTGCTCCTATTCTCTTCATGCGAAAGAAGGATGGTTCCCTTCGGATGTGTATAGATGATCGCTAGTTGAATAAGGTAACGATGAAGAATAAGTATCCTCTTCCTAGGATAGATGATCTCTTTGACCAGCTTCAGGGTTCTAAGTATTTTTCTAAAATTGACCTTCAGTTGGGTTATCATCAACTAAAGATTAGGGAGGTAGATATACCTAAGACTGCTTTACAAACTAAGTATGTTCATTTTGAGTTTTTGGTAACGTGCTTTCGTTTGACTAATGCATCGACTACATTTATGGATCTTATGAACCATGTATTCCATCAGTTTCTTAACTTGTTTATCATTGTGTTCATTAATAATATCCTAGTATGATCTAAGAGTGAAGAAGATCTTGCCAATCAGCTCTGTATAGTATTGCAGAACCTTAAGGATCAACAACTATATGCTAAATTTTTGAAGTATGAATTCTGATTGAGTGTTGTAACTTTTCTTGGCCATATCATTTCTAGTGAGGGGATCATGGTAAATCCATAAAAAGTTGTGGCGAATAAGAAGTGTCCTAAACCCACGACTCCAACTGATATTCGTAGATTATTGGGTTTATCCGGTTATTATAAGATTTTTGTGAAGAGTTTCTCTATAATTGATGCTCCATTGACTAAGTTGACTTAGAAAATGGTAAAATTTATGTGGTCAGATACCTACAAGGGTTGTTGTAATAAGTTGAATGATAATCTGACTTCTGCTTCTATTTTGACCCTGCCCAAGAATATTGATAGTTTCATTGTGTATTGTGATGTATCCTGTGTAGGACTTGGTTGTGTTCTGATGCAGCATGGCAAGGTTGGCGTATGCTTCTAGGTAGCTGAAAGTTCATGAGAGGAATTATCCGACTCCTGATTTAGAGTTATAGGCTATGGTGTTTCCCTTTAATATATGGCGTCACTTCTTGTATGGGGTTCATGTCGACATATTCTCAAATCATAAGAGGTTGTAGTACGTGTTCACCCAAAAAGAGTTAAATATTTTACAAAGAAGATGACTAGAGTTGCTCAAGGATTATGATATGAGTCTCCATTATCACCCAAGTAAAGCTAACATGATTGCAAATGCTCTTAGAAAATTGTGCATGGGAAGCTTATGTAACGCCCTGAGAGTACACCATGGACGCCACACAGTGGTTACAACCTCGAAAGATCATAAGCTATCCCATGACTGATATCTGCTACGAGCATTGAATAGTAATACTGAAATAAATATGGAATTAGGCTGAATTTCCATAAGGTTCAAAATCTAAATACTGGTAAATAATAACATCCCGTAGAAACACCTGAAAACTAAACACTATCTGAATTAGTCTAGTCTGAAAGCCTCTAACTGAACTGTCTGAATATGAAGTTAATAAGACAAGCCACCAACTAACTTCGACTACTGATCTACTGATAAACTGAAATGCTAAAATAAAGTATGCCCTCAATAGGTGAGGACTCACTAGTAAATCTGTCTAAGCACGGTCAGGAACCTAAGCATTCGAACCTATGATATGAGAGATCATAGCACAAAGAAAGAGTATGCGGTCAGTATGAGGAATTTACTGGTATGCTAGATAAGGTAAGGCTGAATTCAAGGGTTCATATGCATGAACAGTAATTAACTGAATGATATAGAGTAACTGAATATAAGAGTACGTGAGTAACTGATACTACTGAAATCATTAAGTTTGTAATAATGTGGACATATATAAATATACACTGTATCTGAGCTTTTCTGTAGCTAAGTACTGAGTTTTGATAGCTGAGTAATTGATATCTGAAGTTACTGATAACTGATTTACCGATACTGACTGACTATGTCTGACAGTCTTGATTCTTTGAAACTGAACTAAATTCAAAACGGAAGACTGAAACAAAAACTGTGGGAGGTAATCATCTAACCGACAAGCCCCAAATCTGAGCTAATAGGGGTCCAACTTGTGACCTCAGTTGGAAGTGTGCTGATACTATGCCACAAGTACTAATACTGAAAAATTAAGATGCAAAGCCTAACTGACGGGTGACATCTGGGCGGAGCCAAGCCTAATCTAACGGGTGACTCCTGGGAGGTAGTCAAGCCTAGTCTAACGGGTGACTCCTCATCCTGCACCGGCTATGCAGTTCTGGAGTATAGGTACTGCTACTAGTGACTCGGCCTCTCTAATGAAGAAGCTGTCATCCATGCACTCGCTCAATACTAAATCCTACTCCTAACTGAAAGACACTGAACTGAGTATACAAAACTGGATTGGACTGATACTGAATTTTCTTGAGTTCTGTAATTGACTGAGTTCTACTGAGTTTTGTAGCTGACTGAATTCTATCGATCTTGACATAACTGATACTATTTTGTAACTGACACTGGCTCTAGGTAAACTACTAGATTTTCGGGTATTAAATACCCCCAGGACTCGATAGCGTAAAAAGAAAGACATAACATGATCATAAAGGCACAACAATACTTACTTGCTAACAATGCACTCATTTAGACATTTTGTCAAACACTTGATATACATGAACTTGTCCATGAATGGGATTAAATAATAACATGTCATGCTTTCACTAGTCTATTCACATAAGCACTTCATCAAACACTTGTAAAGCAAAAGCTTGTACATGATTGGGACCACATAATAATATGCCATGATTCTACTATTTACTTCACATAGGCAATTAAGCAAACACTTGGGGAGCATGGATTATTTATATGATAATGGACAACACATGAACATAATGGTACATTAATCAATTTGTAAATTTAAGGGTTTATCAAGATAATCACATATTTATCACACATGCTATTCAATTTTCATGAAACTTACAATTAAATCATGCATTAAAACCCAACTAATATCATAAACATGAATTCAATCTAATTCAAACATGAAAGTTCATAATTCAACAATCTTGTACTTTTAAAAATGGATTCGTGGACTCTATGGGTGAAAGGAACCTATAGATGAACACTTAACATACCTGAATCTTATGGATTCTTGAAGTTCTTGAAGGATTTCTTGCGGATTAGTCTTGATTCTTGAAGCTAGGGTTTTCTCCTCTTTGAGAGAGAATGCCTTTTGATTTGGGTAAAAATTGAATGATGTATGACTTAAATGTTTTTAGGGATTAAATTCCGTATCTGGGCATATAAAAATTATGGAAAAAGATAGTTTTAACCCTAGATGAAACATTTAATTTTAGTTAAAATTTCCTGATTTGGGCCCTTGGCACGACGCGATGCTATCACGCTGTGTCTCTGGAATTTTCTGACTAGGAAAGTGGCTGGTGGTGTGATGCGGTGATATCGCGTTGCCACCTTGGATACGACCTAGAAGTTCACCGCGACACGATGGGATCGCGTTGGTACACTGAAAATTGACAAATTTGAAAATAATCTGTGATACAATACGCCGGTATCGCGTTACCTAACTAGAAACTGACAATTGCCATTTTGACATACTCCGCGACGCGTTACTAGCCTGAATGATGGGGTTTAGCGACTGAAACTTAAAATAGCTATAACTACTTACCCGATTATCGGATTTAGGTGAATTTTATATCGTTGGAAAGATAACTAAATTTCCTACACACTGGCAGGATCTAAAATAAAATATACTGAGTATTTATCAAAATTTATATCGGATCACTCATGTACTAAGAGTTAATCTAGGCTAGAGAAATACGGGGAATTACAATATCTCCCCCTTGGGAACATTTATCCTTGAATGAGACTGATTAAGCTGAGAAACAATGATATATTGAGTTTACACATTAAACATGCATATCTGATATGTGAAATACATGACTGAACTGGTTCATGAATGCTTGACTGAATATGTAACACTAAGGAATACCAAGTTTACAACTATAACTGAATCATGGATCTAAGTAAATCTAAGGAAGATGTCTCCTTAAGATGAGAATACTAATGAACCTGGGATCATTTACTGAACACGTATGAATGGCAATATGAGAACATGATTGAGTCTGAAACATGACACATGGACTGAATATCACGAACTAAACTAATTTCTTGAATATATGCATGCCATGGAATGGTGATATGGCTGAGATTAGAATGAGAGAGTTAACTTATAAGTACCCATTATATCAAACAGGATCTTTTTAGGTGAAGATAAAATGGAAGGTTTAGGACATAAAATCTCAGGGTTTATAGTGCATCTTCTCCTTGGGACATTATGTGCACTAAAGAATGTTGACTTGGCTGGGATTCTGAGGAAAATTGAGACGATGCATGGGGCACTTACGAACTGATTCGTGACTGAATATCTGGCATCTAAAAATGAGGCATGATACATAAATTGAGCTAAAATCTCAACTACTAGGATGCTTTGTCTTGGAGAAGTCATATTCATGAAACTGCAGATAGTACGACTAGGTGGAAAGATGGGGAAACTGCATAATTATCTGGCTGACTACTAAACTGGATTCCTGTATTTACGGACTAACTTATACTAAAAACTTATACTTAACTAGAGAATTTGTTACCACTCTTTCTATAAAGTTCTACTGACTTTAGGGAGCAAGGAGATCTTGACATGGTCTAAATAAGGCATCTGAATGAGAATTCACCACATGGCTAAAATTCTATAATATGGGCACTAATAACTCTACCTACTGAGGTCTGATCTGGACTGAATTCTCCTACTATGTTCAAACCTACCTAAATCTCTAAAATACATTTGGCCACTTGCACATCAACATGACATTCAAGCCTATCTTCATAACTACAGCCTTATGTGAAACTAGCATACAACAATATTTTCTTAACATGAAACATTTACCCTCTCCCTTTTAAGCAACTGCTCATCACTGTATTATTTCATAAGGAGATTTCACTGAAGGTTAAAATATGGGGACCTGTAGAATAAATGAATACTATTATGAACTTGACACTTAACTAAGGCCTGAGGAATAGAATATCAGCCTTACGAATTTATCAAGAGATCTAGACTGAGGATATACTTACATAAATCTAAATTTAACTGATCATTAGGAGTATAGCATAAGTCATGGAAATTGAGCACACTATAAGGCATTAGTATATGAGTCATGAGCTGCATGACCTGAGTTTGGAGTTTCTGTATTCATGGAACATGATTTGTAATACTGAGGAAATGGAAACTCCCTATACTAAAAACTGCAAATATACATGATTTTTGATAATGTGCACAAATAGGAGCTATGATCATAGAGCTGACATATATTGTGTGAGTAGATATTATGATAGCTGAAGTGCAAAACTTTGCACTGAGGTAAGGATGGGTTGGGCATCAAATTCTCCCACTGCTTTTCTACACATATAGACATTACTACTAAAATTTGAAATTATGACTTAGTTACTTGTTCTACCATCTCTCTCTTAGCTTAAAATCGTTATTCTAAGCCTGTTAACCCTTAATAAACTCTAAATCAAACTGAAACCACTTTACTCTAGAGATTGAGATATAACAATACTCGTAAACACTAAATTCATTCTGAAGGACTACTCCTAACAATATAAGGTTCACTATTAGTGCTTCCTTCTGATACATGATTCTTAGCTTTCTATTGCCCCAACAATCATTATATAGCAACCTCATTACTGACTAACTTAGAATTCTCAATTTCTTTTTCTACTAGGTCAATCTAGATATTCAAACTTAAATCAACTGAAATAGAGGCACTACCCCTTCATTCAATAATTAGTCCATCAGGAAAGTGAAATGGAACGACTCCATTACTGAAATTAACTGAAGGGATTTTCTGGAATACTTTCATTCCTAGACTTAGGCACTGACGCTCTGACTGAAGGTGGAATTGGGGATGAGGATCTCTGACGCGATTGGGAGCAGTTACTAACCCCTGATTTTGGCTTAAACTACTTATTTTGACTCTCTTATTCTTTTTATCTTTCTTCCTACGCTTCTCTCCCTTGCTCTGCTGAGTATGAACCCCAAGTCTAGATAGGAAAACAACTTGTAAATTATTTTGAGCAACTATTGGATTGGATAAAATGGTGAATGCAACTCTAAATTCTACATGAGAGACATGATCATTCAGGGGATCTGCCTGAATGGGTGGAGGGGTTGACTGATTTCCAGTTCTCCTTTCATCAGTCTTTTTTGGGAGGCATATTCTGTAAATAAAAAGAAGAAATGAATTAAACTGAGAGTTTGAATTGAGCTAATTCTCACTCATACGACATGAATACTAAAAGAAAGGAAACTTTTGCTAAAAACATCTCATAACCTCCTATCCACAAGCGTGGTATGCTATACACCCATGCACAAGACTCTACTAGATGCGGCTTTCAAACTCTCTAGTAATCTGTTGAACCTTAGGCTCTAATACTAAGTTTGTAATGCCCTGAGAGTACATCCTGGATGCCACATGGTGCTTACGACCCTGAAGGACCACAAGCTAACCCATGACTGATATCTTTTGTGAGTACTAAATAGTAATACTATAATAAATACAGAAATAGGCTGAATTGCCATAAAGTTAAAAATCGAAATACTGATAAATAATAATATCTGGTAAAGACTTTTGAAAACTAAAAACTGTCTAAACTGGTCTAGTCTGAAAGCCTCTGATTGAATTGTCTGAATATGGAGTTGATGGGACAAGCCTCTAACTAACTCTGACTACTGATATACTAATAGTGCAAGAAAAGAGTATGTTGTCAGTACGTGGAATGTACTGGTATGGTAGATGAGGTAAGGCTGAATGCAAGGGTTCATATGCATGAACAATAACTAACTGACTGATATAGAGTAACTGAATATTAGAGTACGTGAGTAACTAATACTACTGAAATCACTGAGTATGCAATACTGTGGATATATATAAATATATATTGTATCTGAGCTTTTTTGAAGCTAAGTACTATGTTTTGATAACTGAGTAACTGATATCTGAAGTTACCAATAACTAATTTACCAATACCGATTAACTTTGCTAACAGTCCCAATTCTGCAAAACTAAATTGAATTCTAACCTGAAGACTGAAACTAAAACTGTGAGAGGTAATTATCTAACCGACATGCCCCAAATTTGAGCTGATAGGGGTCCAACCTGTGACCTCAGTTGGAAGGGTGCTAATACCGTGCCATGGGTACTAACACTGGAAAACTAAAATACCAAGCCTAACTGACGGATGACACCTGGGTGGAGCCAATCCTAATATAATGGGTGACCCCTGGGATGTAGTCAAGCCTAGTCTGACGGGTGACTTCTTATCCTCTGCTGGCTATGTAGTTCTGAAGCACAGGGACTGCGACTAACGACTCTGTTTCTTTGATGGGTAAGCCTTCATCCCTGCATTCGCTCGGTGCTAAATCCTACTCTTAACTTAAAGACACTAAACTGATTATACAAAATTGGACTGGATTGATACTGAGTTTTCTAACTTTTCCTGAGTTCTGTAACTAACTGAGTTCTGTAGCTGACTGAATTCTACTGATCATGACATAACTGATACTATTTTGTAACTGACACTGGTGCTAGGTAAAACACTAAATTGTTGGGTATTAAATCCCCCAAGACTCAATAGCATAAAACAAAAGATATAGCATGATCATAAAGGCATAACAATACTTACTTGCTAACAATGCACTTATTTAGACATTTTGTCACACACTTAATATACATGAACTTATGCATGAATGAGATCACATGATAACATGTTATGCTTTCACTAGTCCATTCATGTAAGCATTTAATCAAACACTTGTAGGGCATAAGCTTATACATGATTGGGACCACATAATAACATGTCATGATTCCATTATTTACTTCACATAGGCAATTTATCAAACACTTGGGGAGAATGGATAATTTACATAATAATGTCCAACAGATGAACATCATGATACATCAATCAATTTGTAAATTCAAGGGTTTATCAAGATAATCATATATTTATCACACATGCTATTCAATTTTCCTAAAACTTGCAATTAAATCATGTATTGAAACCCAACTAATATCATAAACATGAATTCAATCTAATTCAAACATGAAAATTCATAATTTAACAATCTTGTAGTTTTAAAAATGGATTTGTTTACTCTATGGGTGAAAGAAACCCATAGATGAACACCTAACATACCTGAATCTTATGGATTCTTGAAGTTCTTGAAGGATTTCTTGAGGATTAGTCTTGGTTCTTGAAGCTAGGGTTTTTGCCTTTTTGAGAGAGAATGCCTTTTAATTTGGTGAAAAGTTAAATAATGAATGACTTAAAACATTTTCAGGGATTAAATCCTGTATCTCGGCATATAAATTAAGGGAAAAGACAGTTTTAACCCTTGATGAAATATTTAATTTTTGTCAAATTTTTTTGATTTGGGCCCTTGGTGCGACGTGGCACTATCGCGTCGTATCTCTGGAATTCACTAACTGGGAAAGTGGCTGGTGGTACGACATGGTGATATCATGTTTCCACCTTAGATGCAACCTGGAAGTTCACTGCGACACGGTTGGTACACTAAAAATGAAAAAATTTGAAAATAATCTATGGCGCAATACGCAGGTATCGTGGTACCTCACTGAAAATTGAAAATTACCATTTTGACATACTCCACGCCGTGCTACTGGCCTGAATGACAGTGTTTAGTGACTGAAACTTAAAATAGCCATAACTTCTTATCCGGTTATCAAATTTAGGCAAATTTTATATCATTGGAAAGCTGACTGAATTTTCTATGCATTGGCATGCTCTAAACTAAAAAATACTGAGTATTTATAAAAATTTATATTAGATCACTTATGTACTGAGAGATAATCTAGGCTATGAAAATATGAGGTATTACAACTTATCTATGTGGATGAGAAGAAGCGAGGTTTGGTGAATGATATTAAACAATCAACTAATATTGGGGTTCATCTTTTATATTTCGAGAATAGTGGGGTGATCCTTTAGGAGGTGGTGAAGTCTTATCTCAGTACTGAGGTAATGATGAAGCAAGTTTTGGATCTTGTCTTAACGCAAATTAGGGATGATGTGGGTCAACATAAAGTGATGGCTTTTGAGATTGGTGGTTATGGTATCTTGAGGTACTAAGGTAGATTATGTGTTCCCGATATTTATGGGCTATGAGAAAAGATCCTGGCTGAAGCTTATGAATCGAGGTATAAGGTTCATCTTGGGTCAATGAAGGTGTATCTTGACTTGAAAGAGATCTATTGGTGGAATAATATAAAGAGAGATATGACCAATTTTGCTGCTAAGTATATGGTGTGGTTATAATTAAAGGTTAAGCACTTGAGGTCTGGTGGTTTGTCTCAAAGATTGAGTTTCCTAGGTGAAAGTGGGAAGTGATCAATATGGATTTCATTACTGGTCTTCTGTGGTCTCGTAGCCAGTTCAATTCCATTTGGGTTATCATGTATAGAATCACTAAGTCCACTTATTTCTTGTCGGTGAGGAGAAACTCTTTTACGGAGAATTATGCATATTGTTTATTCAGGAAACATTAAGTTACTTGGTGATCTATTTTTTATCATCTCAAATTGATGTACATAGTTCTCGTCTCACTTTTATCATTATTTCCAAAGAGGTTTGGGGACTAAGGTTAACCTTAGCACCAATGTCCATCCTCAGACAGATGAACAAGCGAAGAGGACTATTCAAATATTAGTGGATATGTAAGATATTTTGTAACTGACTTTGGTGGTAGTTGGGTTGATCATTTTCCTTTCATGGAGTTTGTGTATAATAACAGCTATTTTTCCAGCATTCAGATGGATCTATTTGAGGCTTTGTATTATAGGAGGTGTCATTCTCTTATTGGGTTATTCGAAGTTGGTGAGACTAGATTTTTTGGTCATAATTTGGTTCATCAGGATATAGAGAAGGTGAAGATGATTAGGTATAGGTTTAAGACCACCCAAAGTCACCAAAAGTCCTATGCAGATGTGAGGCATGGAGAGTTGAATTTTGGTGTTGGCGATTGGGTATTGTTAAGAAGTATCCTATGAAGGGAGTGATGCGGTTTGGTAAGAAGCAGAAACTCAGTTCCCGGCATGTTGATGCTTACTTAATTTTGAGAAGAGTGGGCAATATGGACTATGAGTTAGAATTGCCTTCTAGTTTGAGTTTCATTCATCCGATCTTTCATGTTTCAATGTTAAATAAGTGCGTGGGTGATCCTTCCTTGATTATTACTTTAGAGAGTGTGGGTATTTCGGATTCCTTATCTTATGAGGAAGTCCTAATTGAAATCTTGGGTTGGCAGGTCAGTCTGTTAAGTACCAAAGATGTGGCTTTGGTGAAGTTTCTATGGAGGAATAATAAAGATGAAGATGCTACTTGGGAAGCTAAAGAGGACATGAATTCCAAATATCCATTCTTGTTCCCCGCTTCGGATAATCGTGCTTAAGGTATGTTCTTTCCTTAACATATTTGTATTCTGTCCTTGTTAAATTTAAGTGTAGTTGTAATTTGTTTTAAGAACCATTCTAATGAATGCCTTGACTCATCATTTATGGACAAATAATGCGAAGCTCTTTCCCTTGGGATAAGGGACAAGATACGAAACTTATTCCTCCACAGTTTCAGCTTCTTATGGGTCTAGAGGCTCTTTGGTCCTTTCCCCACAACCCCAAACATCTAAGGCATGAATTATAACACCCAAAAGGGAATTATTTGCCCATCTTCTTCAAATCAACTCACATAAAATCCCTTCCCTATCCGAAGAACAATAATCTGAGCTTCTTCTTTTATGAAATCCAAGAATTTTAAGTTTTCAAGCTCAAGAGCCTTTAAAAAAACGTCAAGGATATGGTTTCTTTCACAAGTTCCATCATTCAAGTCCTAAGATTCAAGATTTCTTCCTCAAGAATTCAAGGGTTCCAATTTTGAGTTTCTTTAAGAATTTATACAATTAAGGTATGTGGAGTGTTGGACAAGGTTAATCTTTCATCCTTGTGCCTGAAAGTATGAATTTCAAGTTGAATTTATATATTTTAAGTTAGGGTTCATTCCCAAATCCTTATGTGTGAAAATATAACATTATCATGTGATTAATGGGCTAAAGAGCATAAGAGTTGTATTTACTCATGTTTCCAACTACAAGTTTGATGTATTATATTGAATTCCATTACTTTAATGAGAAATTTCTAGTCACCTAAGTTTAGTGTGTTTTCATGCTCAAATTCACATATTATGCTTATATACTGAAATATCCTCATATGGTTCCATGAAAAGTAAGAATTATCTCATGCTTCAAGTTCTAATTTCTCTGGTCCTCTCCAAGTGAATTTTATGTTATAATTGCAAATTGTAAATTTAGCCATTTAATCATGATGTTTTCTCATGTTTTAAGCCCATGTTCAAGTTGAAGCTTTTAACTTTTCGTTGAGATGTCCAGATTTTTGGTCTATGAACAATGTTTCCATACTATTGTTTTAAAGCTTTGTTATCATATTTTATGAATCATTCAGTTTGGTGGGTTATGAACAACCAATACCTATATGATTTATATGATTTTAGATTTTTAAGTAACAAGTCAGTCAGAACAATGATTAATCCCCATACTTAGATTATCATTTTTATAACAAACCCACCAGTATTATTTCATGTTAAATACCTCAGTTTGTAAGTTCATGGATACTTCAAATTACACATGCACTGTCAGTTTTCAAAATACTATGTTTGAGTGTATAAGTCTTCAGTGCATGTACCAGTTCATGATTTCAGTATCAGTTTAATTATGAGTAGGATTTAGCACCAAAAAAATACAGGGATTGCGGCTTCCCCGTCAGCTAGGCAGAGTCATTAGTAGTAGTCCCTATATTCGAGAACTACATAGCCAGTGTAGGATATGAGGGGTCACCCATCAGTTTAGGCTAGACTTTCTCTCATGGGTCACCTGTCAGTTTAGGCTTGTCACCCTGGTATTGTGGGACACAAGTTTCATGAATCCATATAGGTAGTGTTAGTACCCGTGGAATGGTACTGACACTCTTTTAAATGGGGTTACAGGTTGGATCCTAATTAGCTCAGATTGGGGCATGTCGGTTACATGATACCTCCCACAGTCTCAGTACATTATTTAGTGTATTCATTTTAGGTTTTCTTGACCAAGTGTACATAGTTTCAGTTATTTAGCTATACAACTTTCAGTCTTTCAGATCTCAGATTATCTAAGAATATGTTTATGCTTGGTCTCGCATTCTCAGAAATTGCATGTCCATGCATTCATGCTTAGTATAGTTGTATGTTAAAATCCTTGAGTTATGTCAATTTATATTTCAATTTAGATGTGTATGAGTTTTTGTCAGTAGTATCCATACATGATCCTCAGTTCATTTCTACAATATGTTCAGCTTTACATGTGATTTACATATAGTATTCATGTTTTACTGCTTTCCAGTATCAATTCTACTTATTCAACAAAAGTATAGATTCAAGAAACTAAGTGTAGTGATTCACCAGCTTATAGGCTATGTTTGTTTTCTCATGTTTTAAGATATTTTAGCTTTCATTTTATTTCAGTCTCTTGGTGAGTCTACTTGCACTTAGAATCCATGTTTAAGATTATGTATGAAATCAATTTTATGTATCGTATTGTCCTCTACTTACTCGGTAAACTCCAAAGTACTGATCCATATCTATGTCTATGTGCTATATTGTCTTATAATGTAGGTACCAGTTTAGCCTACACATCATAATCAAATAGTTTGCAGTTTCAAGCTAGCAGGTGGGTTCTCTTATTTTAGGGACTCTAGTCAGTTGTAGTTCATCTGTTGTTATTTTATTATTCATAGGTATAGATTAGTGGTAGTTGGAGGCATGTCCAAGCTTTCAATAGTTAGTTAGTAGAGGCTTCATAGATAGTCAGTCAGAATCATGAAATGTAAATTCCAAATTTCTCTTCAGTTTTATTTGGTTGTAAGCTTTATTAGTATTATATTTATCCATAGTATTCCATGCTTATGTTTCCACACAACAAATTTAGCTATTTTATATAATCTAAATCAATTGCTCACATATCATGCCAGTTCATGGGTTAGTTTGGGATCACTTGTAGTTCTAAGTACCGTCTTACTACTAGGGGGTAGTCTTGGGTAATGAAAAACTTGGTATCAGATCCCAAAGTTCAAGTGTCCTAGGGTATCTATAAACCCGTGTCTAGTAGAGTCTTGCGGAATGGTACGGAGATGTCGGTAGTTTTCTTCGAGAGGTTACAGGGCATTTAAGAAATGTTTCCCTTGTTTCATGTCTCGAATCGTGTAGTAGAAGTGTTATCTAAGGAACTTATGCAGATTATTACATGAATCTATTTGTGCCTACTCTTCCTTATTCTTGAGGCAACAGAAATAGCACAGCTTAACTCCTTACAGATAGAGTTTTCTCAGACAGTCCCTACAAATAGTTATGGGGATTGTATGCAGGCTTGAATGTATCCTATCAGTAGCTTTAGGTTCCAAAGTATGAAATATTTCATTTATGTTCATGAAAATCGTGCACTAAGCGAAAGTCAGATATATATTCAGACCCCTTCTCAGAATCCTTCGATAGCATATGACCTAGAGTTAGAAGCATGTAACTAGAAGTTTAGCCTAAGTAAAGTGGGGATAGTATTAATCTTGATTTAGTAGATTATGTATTCATGGGTTAGTTTATGAAAAGTGAACCAGTAGGCTTGAAATAGTCTATGCAATAATTTGAGTATGTTGATTCAAAATTATATGGTGCTGATGTGGGGTATTTGGTTTAGTGGTAATTCTCATGGTATGGTGACACTCATGAAGATTCTAAGTTTGTCAGTGTTTAATTTATTGTGTGATGACTATTGGGGAAATAGAAAGTTAAGAGTTGTATCTCACCAAGGAGTACTAGCAGTGGGTTTTACATTGCCAGGTGTTGTCCTTTGGGGTGAGTTTGTTATCTATGAGTATTATTATATATAGGACTTTAGAGTAAAGTTGTTGCAGTTCATTTTAGAGTTTATTAAATGGGTCCACAGACTTAGAATTATGGCTTAAATCTAAGAGGGGTGGATGAGAGAAAGAGTAACCAAGTTAGTCTCTCAGATTCTAGTAGTGATGTTAGTGTATTATAGAAAATTAGTAAGGGAGGAAGATGGCCAACCCATTCTTATCTCAGTGAAAGTTTTTTGTAACGACCCAAGGCTACCCCCTAGTCATCACACGGTGCTTAGGACCACAAGTGATCTCAAGCTAACCCTTATACAGGCATAACTCGTGAGTAACTAAATAAGATACATTAATTTGAAAGAAATAGGCAGAAGAGATGTCTTTACAAATTAGGTTCAATACAAAACTATATAAAATGAATAAACTCTGGTTATACAAAAAAATAATTGAACTTAAATACATCAACTATACTGATTGTCTATGAAGCCTCTACTAATATTGACTATAGGAAGCTGGGACATGACCCCCAGCTATCCGTAATCAATACGAATGAATAAATAAAACAAGATGATACTCAAACTACGATTGACTCGAGCCCTCAAATCAAAAGGACTCATCACCTACTAACTGAAAGCTGCACACTATCTGATTATGATCTGTAGACTACAACTAGTATCTACATTATGAGATAATGTATCACATAGACATATATGTGGACTAGTACTTCTTGAATGTACTAAGTATGTGGAGGTGAATGCATAACTAAAACAATAATGTAACATATTCATAGACTATCAAATAATGGATGCTAAGTATAGGTTACTCACCTTGAGCTTGAATAAAACTAAAAGGTGAAAAATAATAAAACATGAATAATAAAGCATACTGAAAAAACTTTGTGAGCCACACACTTAGTTTCTAAAAGTTTTACTTTTACTCTTTCTTTTGGGAGATTTTTCTAACTGACATTAACCATGTGATCTATCGTAGAGTCCAACATCTCTAACCCATATTAGGAGAGTTGTTCTATCCTTGCCATCAGGATAGAACGTAAACTAGAGTGATCACTATACTGAACCTACTATGGGCATTAAAACCTACGGTGGCACGTAGTTCTGAGGCATGTGACCTTAGCCTCGTACCCAACTTGGTGCTAAATACTAATCCCATATTACTTATATGCTCGCTCTTTAGGAAAAACACCTTAAAATAGCAGAAGGATTTCTAATAAAAAACATTTATGCTTATCTTTGCTTAAAACTATAATCAAAATGAATAAATATGAATTCCATCTCTTAGCTGAGGATCAAAAAATCATTTCTTGCTTAAATCTTGAAATAGGTTTATCAAAGAATACTTAAAGGCATAATCTTCTTGAAGTCTAAATACTCAAACTTAGGGCTGAAAACCCATGCTTTAAACTCATGTCAATTCATAATAAAACTTCATACTCAATAACAATCTTGAAATATTTCAACAATATTAAGTCAAGATAGTGCAATCATTCATAGTATAAATCATATCACGTAAGTTAAAAACATAAACATAAGCACTTCTTGATATACTTAAAGCTTTAAATCTCATGAATATCATGTGCTTCAAGGATATACATATTTGGGTATGTACCCTGCTTCAAAATAATTAAATAAAATCATAAAATGCATGCAATGAGGGCACAAGGGTGAATGGATACCCTTGTTCATAATCCTACATACCATAATAGGCTTGATTTGTTGAAGAAAGCTTCACCTTGAAGTCGTTGGAGATGATCTTGAAAGATTTTCTTGAGAATCTTGGATTAGGGAACTTAATTCTTAGTTTTTCTTAAAGAGGGTGAATTGAATTTGATGTTCTTGAGATTAGGTTAGGGATTCTTGGAGAGAAAAGCGAAGGAGAATGGGTAAATAAAGCTTAAACCGAAGTCTTAACTCGTGTTTTTATGTCTTGGCTTGAGGCAAAAAGACTTAACTGCCCCTTAGACATTTAAATTCATACCCGGATTGAGTTTTGAAGGTTCATCGTGATGCGGTCTAATCGCGGTGGCTTACTGTTTCTGACGAAAATAAGCATAACTTTTCGTTTGGAAATTGGTTAAGGAAAAATTGGTATCAGTGGAAAGATAATTCAATTATATATAATTTGGTTGGACTTGAAATGAAAAATTTCACGTATTTCAAAAGTTATACACGTTTAAAGTTGACCCTTGTAGAATCAAATACCAAACTTAGGATGAAACAAAGGCTCTTAGCACAACTTTTCTTTAAGTGATTTTTATGAACATGTTTAACCTAATACGTACTTCACACACTAGGTTAATATCATGAAACATGCACTCCATTTATAAATCAAGAACTGGACGAAAACACCTTCACCGTGATGCGAACATTTTACCTCATAAAATGGCCTTGCTCGTGAAAATTTAGCTAGTAAGACTAAATGGAAAGTTGGAAATCTATATGGGTTTATCTGCTTGATTGCTAAACTGGATCACATGCTCTATTAACTGGACCATACGGACTGCCCATAGTCAAATTGAGTATTTCTCTAATACTCTTCTAAGAAATTCTAATAATATTATGGAGCAAAGAATTTTGGGCATAATCAAAACAACACATCTGACTAAGCAATCACAATATTGATACAACTGTATAGCATGGAACATAGACATATAAGTCATAACCTAGGATAGAATTACTAGGACTTAGGTAATGTAACTTCTTACTTTCAAGCTTAGAAACACTTCTGAAATACTCTTTCAACTATGCTATTCCCTTTAAATACCATACTCATATGATTCAACTTAAAGTTTTCACATGGGCATTGATAAATCAATCTACTAAAGTATAAACTCAACTAAATCCTCTCACCATGATAAAGCCTAACTCAAAATCATAAGATACAACATGCTACACGATAGTACTAGTCTAAATCATATGATTCAATCTTCTATATCTCTTTCAGAGCTCACACCCTAGAGCTCACACCCTAAGCATAACATTCCTTACCACTTCAATGATTAACTCTGAACTCTTACTATGGATTCACTAGCGGATATTGCATTCCTCTACTTATATCCCTCCAAGACATTCAAGCGTATCATTATAAGAACATATGAACTTCAAGGCAAACACCTATAAAGGTATACTTCTCATATTCTCTAAACCTCTATCAACGATAACTTTCTTGCACTATGCTTAAGATGACATACCTAGAATTCTCAACTAACTATGACATATACCAAAGATTTACCTCAATATTCCTTCATACTAAAGCCTTAGATAGAAAAATATAAATAATCTTTCTTAATAAGGGTCATCAACTCTCTCTCATCTAAATCATTGCTTATCCATTATCATAATCACTATCTTAACATAGGAAGATGTCATCAAAGGGATAACACATAAGAACCTAGAGCACAAAACAATACTATACATAATTTTGACACTTAACTGAGGCCTGAGGAATAGAATGTCAAAGGAATGGATTAATTAAAGAGATCTAAACTAAGGATGTACATGATATAATGCAAATTTTACTAGTATCATGAGTTTTGAGAACTAATCATACTCTAAAACATGAGTTCATTCTTATCATAAGCTATTCAACATAAGAATGGAGTTTCATAGATTTATGAGGGATGACCTGAATCACAGAGTGAAATTGTTACTTACTTACTAGAAACTGAGAATGGACTTAAATATGCATGAAGTGTATAAGTATTGACCTTTTGCATGGGATTATCATGCAAGACATGAATTTGGTGTTATAATGACTAAAATTCAAGGAACACTCTAGAGTAAGGAGGGATCACTATCTCATCACATCTCTTATTTACATGTACATAATCTAATTTTCAAAACTTGATTTGGTTCTTCACTCTACCATCTCCCCCTTATATCAAAGCTGACATTCTAAGCTTATGGGTCTACTCCATATCCTTAAGACTGAACCATAATTTCTTTGCTCAAACGGTCTACACATGATGTTCACTCACTTGAATAAACTATATCTAAACAATGTTAACTTCATTCTTGGTTACTCTCTTAGCGCATACCACCCTTAACTTCCTTTAGCTTCAATAGTCATCATTATAGACTTACACTCTATTAACTCAACAAATATACCTTCCTCACTAAACACATAATATGTCTCACTAACTCAAATCACAACAAAAGGCTCAGCATCCTCTATCCCTAGCTCCATAACATAGCCATCAAGAATACTATATACTATATGACTAGCTTTATTCACACTTAGAAACTCACAGGCATTATCTAAAGACATATGACACTTAATAATCACAAAAAATAATCCAATCCCCATATCAGCTTTGGTACACCTCTATATCATACCTACAACATCATACTCAATTGCAAAAAAATGAACTTAAGCTCTTGCATATACTGTTCAAGCCTACTAGATCACTTCCATATAACTAGCATCACTAACAAAGCAATCTTTATTTCCACCTTAATGACCATCTACTATTCAAACTTAGTGTCTAGTGATACACATGATTAAGAACCCAACCTCATATACTATTCTCACTTGAAATCTACAAAATAAAACATCAAGAAACACTAGTACACTAGAACCTCATAATAACAAAAATTGATCATGATTTTATAGCCTATCTAATTATAATCCATTAGCTGTAATACCCCGTATGTTTCCAAGCTAAGAAATGAATTAGTTCTCCTACGTATGAAACCTCATATCCTGTGATTCATATTTGAGTACATGATTTATAATGAGTATCCTAGTAATAAGATAGCATATGATGTGTTAAGCATGCTCATGTGAGTTACTCAGAGTAAGGCAAGCTAATAGCTTTTGAATCCATCAAGTTTTAGTGTGTGATTCCGTAAGAGTGACCTTTGAATAAAGATAACTTGATTTATATATGACATTTTGGCAGATTTAGACCTACCAAATTGTAGAGAATCGAATTATCTTTCCAACAATTTCAATTTTATAAAAATCTGACACCCAAGAAAGAAGTTATGGCCCTGCAAAGAAGGAGTGCAATGCATAAACAATTGCACATGGCTACTGGAACAAGTGTACGACAGGTTGTACAGCGCACACCCTCTAGTGTGTGATAGCATGTGTGACATACACCTTAGCTTATGCGATAGGATGTGCGACACACACCTTAGCATGTGCTATGAGGTGTGCAACACACACTTATGATTTTAGCCACAAAAAAACACTTTGTTTTTGAGTTATTTTGAGGATAGTTAAGTGTTTTAACACTCCCTACATGTCCCAATACTTAACCTCATGAAATTTATAGCTTCTAATCACATTATAACCCTATTAACATCTTAAGTTCATTATCCCAGAGCACAAGAAGCATAAAAACTAGTAGGGTTGCATAATCAAGCTTGAAGTTCCAATCTTTCAACAATTTCATTACCATTAAGGTATACGTAGTGTTGATCCATGGATTCCTTTCGTTCGTGGAGTTCAAGAATTAATCTTTGATTAAAAAAATCATGAATGTTTTATGGTGATATGGTTGTATTCATATTGTTGTTTCTGGTTTGTGTCATAGAGTGGGAATTTGATGAACTTTCAGGAAGATTGTGATCATATTATTGGAACCTATGAATTTGGGTGGATTAAAGTGGTGTAAGTTTGTGAATACGCCTATGCCTTAAAGAGTGCTTGTAAGGTGTTTGATAAAATACCTAAGAGACTAGAAATCATACATTATAGCTAAATTGTGACTAAGTGAAGGATTCATGATAGGCCTCTATGATTCAATGTCATCCATGTTAATAATGTGTCTTGTGAACACTATTGGATTACTCATTATGGAATTATGCTATGCTTACTTGCAAAACCCACTCATGCACAAGATGTAGAATACCCATGTACTTCATGAAATTCCCCAAGTTATGATATTATGGATTGTGGTTGTAATATGTAATGATCATGTTATTGAAAGCTATGAAAGTATATACGTATTGTATGAATTCCCTTACATGAAATAGATTGTTGAGAACCATGCTTAGTATGAAATCCGTTATTTATGATATTGTGGATTATGGACTCTACTCTTATGATCGAGTCAGTCATGTGTGTCAGTTTCCTTCCGTAAAGTCCTGGGAGTACTTGTACCCAAAAAATATAGTTGTGTATCAAGAGCTATGTCACATTTTCACGATACTCTTAGTCAAGCCATGATCTATAGAAATCAGTCAGTCATGTGACTCAGGAAAACTCAGAAATCTCAGTAGTTTAGTATTCTCAATAATCTCAGTGCTCAGTAACCTCAGTAATCACATTAAATCATAGTAACTTCAGTACTCTTAATTAGTCCTTAGAACTCATTATATTCCGTCCATCATCAGAATCCATTAAACTTAGTTTTAGCTACGGTAAACAATACCGCTAGTATCAGTTCAATCAATCAGTGTCAGTTCAGCAAATTAGTTCAGTTAACTTATTTAGTTCATCCCAGTTATTTAGTTAGTGTCTTTCAGATGGGAGTAGGATTCAGCATCAAGCAAACCTAGGGATGGGGGCTCACCTACTAGAATAGGACTGAGATCCCTAGAAGTAATCCCTAAGTTTCAGAACTACATTGCCAACGTAGGTACAAGATGTCACCCGTTAGATAGGTCTGACATACTCAGGGGTCACACATTAGCATATTTATATGTATAGGACTGATCCAAGGAGTCATTCACTAGATTAGTACTAACTCTACTACAGATATCTTTATTGGTGATGTGGTACTCACAACCTTTCAGTCAGGGCAGAGATTGGACCCCAGTCAGCTTAGCTTGGGGCATGTCGGTTAGATGAACACATCCCACAGTTTTAGTTACAGAATCAAGGCTTTCACACACAGTCAACTCAGCTTAGTAGTACAGATTTAGTACTGTTAGATACAGTCAATGCTTATCATTGTAAATAGACTGATCTCAACTATTATTAATCAGTATCAGAATCATTAGATTTAAAGATCACCCACTAGATAGGACTGATCTTAGACTAAGTTAAATCATCATTATTATCAGTATACTCATGATCACCTGCTAGATAGGACTGATCTCAAATTTAGTTACTCCAAATAGAATGGAACTCAGATAGTTCTATCAGAACTTAGACTATCAGATACAGTCACTCAATATCGGTTATATTGATTAGTCTGATCATTACAGTTATATCAGCTATATTATTTGTCATAGCTCACGTTACCAGTATTCATTTTTAAGACTATTAGACACAGTCATTCAAACTAGTTCTTCATAATTTGAACTAGCAAAAATATTTATTAATCTATTTAGTACCTCAATAACAGTAAAGTTATGTCGTCAGCATTTAGACTTAGTAGTCAACATCATCACGAGTTCAGTTATAGTTGTTTATGCATGTATGTATTCTTACGTTCATATTAGTTAGCATTGTTCATGCATATAACCCTTTGCATTTAGCCTACCTCACTCGTATACTTAGTATATTTAGACATACTGACGCATTTGCATTATGGTGCTTTCTCTTATGTTATACCATAGGTTCAGAGGCACGAGCTCCAGATCAGCAGTAGCATTCTAGTGTTTAGAGTTTGTAGTGAGTCCTTCTCATTCGAGGATGATATGGTTATTGCTACATTTACTATTTAGTTTCTAGATGGAGTTAGTTAGAGACATATTTCTTCAACTCCTTATTTAGTTTAGTTAGAGGCTTTCAGACTACATGTCAGATTAGATATTCAAATCTCATTATTTTTAGTATTTATGACTTATTTTGGTATTATTATACCTTGTTTAGACATTTTGTTATCAGAAATTTATTTAGTTCGAACCTTATGGCCTTTCATGTTCATGTTTTCGCATTTTATGTATATTATGTAGTATATAGGTACAAATATCAATCATGGGTTAGCTTGTGGTCCTTCAGGGTCATGAGCACCGTGTAGCATTCCAGTTTAGAAAATTGGGGTGTTACAAACTTGGTAGCAGAGCCTAAGGTTTAATAGAGTCCTAGGAAGTCTGAAAGTCGCATCTAGTAGAGTCTTGTACATGCCTGTGTTGTGCACCACACTTATGTGTAGGAGGCTATGAGATGTTTTAGGAACAGTTTTCCTTCTTTCAATATTCATGTCGTGCTAGCAAGTTAGTTTAGCAATCGAGCAGCTAGATTTGTATACCTTATTTTCTCATCCTTGCATCTATTCATGCTATCCAAAACCTCATAGAATGTAACAATTTAAAGGTATAACCTCTTATTAGTTGCAAGCTCAGTTCATCTCATGCATTATTCATTAGTTTCTGACTCCCGAAGTTTAGTTATAATCTAGTTTGTAGATGCCCTGTGCATCACCCAGTATCTCTGTAAGGTAAGCGTTCTTAGAGAGACATAAAATCCCAAGGGGGAGATACCCCACTTTCTCTTAATGCTCTCATGCCTTAGATCCTTCAATCTCTCCTTAGATAGCGAATTCAGTCTATAATAGAGGGTTTTTATAAGTTGACCTTCAAGTTAGACCTCAGCTATAAGTTAAGTATTCAGAGGTTCAGTTCAGTTCATGATGTTCAGTCCATATGTCACGTAGCAGAATTAGTCATGTTCTCATGTTTCAGTTCAATCTTAGTGCCTTTACCATTGCATGTTTAGTCGCATGTTCATGAGTCAGTTCATTTATGTATTCATGCATCAGATATACGTAGTTAACTTTTCAGTACTTTCAGTCATGCGTTCACGTATTATGTCAGTCATATAATCATGCATCAGATATGTATGGATTCAACTTATCAGTTAAGCATTAGATATGCATTCTCAGTTTGAGAAACTTATTTTATCAGAACACTCAGTCCTATATTCATAAATCAGCTACCCATGCATCAGATATGCATGTACAATATGATATGCTCAATTTTCCGTCATGTCAGCCATGAAATCATGATCAGTCATTCATTCTATATATTCATGTAAGTTTTCTTTTCTCTCATCTCAACCAGTATTATTCGAGGATGAATGTTCCCAAGGGGGAGATATTGTAATATCCCATATGTTTCCAAGCTAGGAAATGAATCAATTCTCCTACGTATGAAACCTTATAGCCTGTGATTCATATTTACAATGAGTATCCTAGCAATAATATAGCTTATGATGTGTTAAGCATGCTCATGTGAGTCACTCAGAGTAAGGCAAGCTAATAACTTTTGGATCCATCAAGTTTTAGTGTGTGATTCCGTAAGAGTGACCTTTTAATGAGGATAACTTGATTTATATATGACATTTTTATAGATTTAGACCCACCAAATTTTAGAGAATCGAATTAGCTTTCCAACGATTCCAATTTTATAAAAATCCAACACCCGAGCAAGAAGTTATGGCCCTGCAAAGTAGGAGTGCAATGCATAAACAATCGCACATGGCTACTAGAACAAATGTGCGATAGGTTGTGCGGTGCACACCCTCAAGTGTACGATAGCATGTGTGACACACACTTTAGATTATGCGATAGGATGTGCGGCACACACCTTAGCATGTGCGATGAGGTGTGCCACATACACTTATGATTTCAGCCACGAATACTTAGTTTTTGAGTTATTTTGAGGATAATTAAGTCTTTTAACACTCCTTACATGTCCCAATACTTAACCTCACGAAATTTATAGCTTATAATCACATTACAACCTTATTAACATCTTAAGTTCATTATCCAAGAGCACAAGAAGGAGAAAAACTACTAGGGTTGCATAATCAAGCTTGAAGGTCCAATCTTTCAACAATTTCATTACC
Source organism: Capsicum annuum (assembly GCF_002878395.1). NCBI lineage: Eukaryota > Viridiplantae > Streptophyta > Magnoliopsida > Solanales > Solanaceae > Capsicum > Capsicum annuum. Next base: position 173,682,959 of record NC_061111.1, read on the forward strand.
ATTAAGGTATGCATAGTGTTCATCCACGGATTCCTTTCGTTCGTGGAGTTCAAGAATCAATATTTGATAACAAAATAATGAATGTTTTGTGGTGATATGATTGTATTCATCTTGTTGTTTGTGGGTTGTGTTATAGAGTGGGAATTTGATGAACTTCCAGTAATATTGTGATCATATAGTTGGAACCCATGAATTTGGGTTGATTAAAGTGGTGTAATTTTGTGAATACACCTATGCCTTAAAAAGAGCATGTAAGGTGTTTGATAAAATACCTAAGTGACCAGAAATCATGCATTATAGCTAAATTGTGAATAAGTGAAGGATTCATGATAGGCCTCTATGATTCAATGTCATCCATGTTAATAATATGTCTTGTGAACACTGTTGGATTACTCATTATGGAATTATGCTATGCTTACTTGCAATAACCAGTCATTTACAAGATGTAGAATACCCATGTACTTCATGAAAATCCCAAAGTTATGATATTATGGATTGTGGTTGTAATATGTAATGAGCATGATATTGAAAGCTATGAAAGTATATACATGTTGTATGAAATTCCCTTCCATGAAAGAGATTGTTAAGAACCATGCTTAGTATGAAATCCCTTATTTATGATATTGTGGATTATGAACACTACTCTTATGATCAAGTCAGTCATGTGTGTTAGTTTCCTTCCATCAAGTCCTAGGGGGTACTTGTACCCAAAAAATATAGTTGCGTGCCTAGAGCCATGTCATGTTTTCATGACACTCTCAGTCAAACCATGATCTATAAAAATCAGTCAGTCATGTGACTCAGGAAAACTCAGTAATCTCAGTAGTTCATATTCTCAATAATCTCAGTGCTCAGTAACCTCAGTAATCACAGTAAAATTTAGTAACTTCAGTACTCTTAATCAGTCCTCAGAACTTATTATATTTCGTTTGTCATCGGAATCCAGTAAACACAATTTTAGATCCACTAAAAAATACCACCAGTATCAGCTCAATTAATTAGTATTAGTTCAGTTAAGTTATTTAGTTCAACCCAGTTATTCAGTTCAGTGTCTTTCAGATGGAAGTAGGATTCAGCACCGAGCGAACCTAGGGATGAGGGCTCACCTGCTAGAATAGGAATGAGATCCCTAGAAGCAATCCCTAAGTTCCAGAACTATGTTGCTAGTGTAGGTACGAGATATCACCCGTTAGATAGGACTGACATACTCAGCGGTCACCCGTTAGCATATTTATATGTATAGAACTGATCCCAGGAGTCACCCATTAGCTAGGACTGATCTCAACTATGATTAATCAGTACCAGAATCATTAGATTTAAAGATCACCTACTAGATAGGACTGATCTCAGACTAAGTCAAATCATCCTTATTATCAGTATACTCATGATCACCCGCTAAATAGGACTGATCTCGGATTTAGTTACTCTAAGTAGAACGAAACTCAGATAGTTACATTAGAACTTAGACTATTAGATATAGTCGCTCAGTATCGGTTATATCAATTAGTCCAATCAATACAGTTATATCTTCTATATTAGTTGTCATAGCTCACATTACCAGTATTCAATTTTAGGACTGTTAGACACAGTCATTCAAACTAGTTCTTCATAATTTGAACTATCAGAAATAGTCAATAATCTATTTAGTACCTCAGTAATAGTAAAGTCATGTCATCAGCATTCAGACTCAGTAGTCAGCATCATCACGAGTTCAGTTATAGTTGTTTATGCATGTATGTATTCTCACATTCATATTAGTTAGCATTGTTCATGCATATTATTCTTTGCATTTAGCCTATCTCACTCATACACTTAGTATATTCAGACGTACTGACGTATTTGCGCTATGGTGTTTTCTCTTATTTTACACCATAGGTTCAAAGGCACGAGCTCCAGATCAACAGTAGCATTCTAGTGTTCAGAGTTTGCAGTGAGTCCTTCTCATTCGAGAATGATATGACTATTGCTACATTTACTATTCAATTGCTAGATAGAGTTAGTTGGAGACATGTTCCTTCAACTCCTTATTCAGTTCAGTTAGAGGCTTTCAGACTACATGTTAGATTAGATATTCAGATCTCATTATTTTCAGTATTTATGACTTATTTTGGTATTGTTATATCTTTTTAAGACATTTTGTTATCAGACGCTTATTCAGTTCGAACCTTATGGCATTTCATGTCCATGTTTCTGCATTTTATGTATATTATGCAGTATACAGGTACAGATATCAGTCATGGGTTAGCTTGTGGTCCTTCGGGGTCATGAGCACCGTGTAGCATTCCGGTTCAGAAAATAGGGGTGTTACATTAGCACACCCTTCATCTACACATCACTACTATTCACCCATCTATACACCTAAATTTCTTTTATAGCTCTATAAGATTCAACTAAACTCCTTGCAACCTCAAGAGAAGCCAAAATTCACAATACTCACCTAACAAATACTTTTATTAATAACCTATACTTTTCTAATGCAATAAATACCATTAATAACTCCTTCTCTATCTTCAACCAATGAACCTAAACCATATTTAGTTCCCTTAAACTAACACACAAAGACCTATCACCTCACTACTAACTTGATAGTATGAAAAAGTTCATCTATATACATTCGATCAATCGTCATTCCCACCTTACTTATCACTACACTTCTAAACCCACACTTCAAACTATAAGAAGGTTCTACTACTTATAAATCATGACACTTTAGGATTCAATATACCTTGAATATAAGCTCTATTTGAAAATATAGGTTCACACCATCTCCTCTCCTGAGCACTATCTGTATTCAAGGGTTAACATAGAATCTGAATACATATCTTACTCTGTCTTAACTGAATAACTTATAAGGATGAGGAAATAACTTTCAACTTGAAGAACTTATAACATACTAGCAAGCTCCTCTCAATCCCTTTGTGTGACTTTTGAAGTTACTGATAGTAAATCTGAGAGCATTTTTTGGGAGGAATTGGAACTTGCTAATATGTTATCTCAGAAAGTCACCAATGGAGAATTATGGAGTAATACAAGAATCGGCAGAAGTTTCTAAAAGAATAACTTTACTGCATAGTCTAGAGTATAAAAGAAAGTAAACTCTTCTCAATGCACAGTAGCCTCTTAAGAAAAAGTACAGATGTCTCCATACCATTTCGCAAGACTCTACTAGACACGACTTCATAGAAACCCTAGGAAACTTAAACTCTGTGCTCTGATACAAAGTTTGTAATGACCCGAGGTTACCCCCTAGTCGTCATATGGTTCTTAGGACTATATGTGATCCCAAGCTAACCCTTATACTGGCATAACTCATGAGCAACTAAATAAGATACATTAATCTGAAAGACATAAGCAAAAGAGATGTCCTTACTAAGTTGGTTCAATACAAAATTGTATAAAATGAATACAACTCTGGTTATGCAAAACAAAACTTAACTAAAATACATCAACTATACTGACCGTCAATGAAGTGTCTACTAATATTGACTATAGGTAGCCGGGACATGACCCCCCAGCAATCCCTAATCAATATGACTGAATAAAGAAAACAAGATGCTACTAGAACTATAATTGACTCGAGCGCTTGATTTAAAAAGACTCATCACTTTTTGACTGAATGCTACACACTATCTGATTATGAAGTGTGGACAAAAATTGGTACCTATATTATGAGACAATGTAGCATACAGACATCTATGTGGATCAGTATTTCTAGAATATACTGAGTATGCGGGGTTGAATGAATCAGTAAAATAATAACTTAATATATTCATAAACTTTCAAATAATGCATGCTAAGTGTAACTGACTTACCTTGAGCTTGAATAAAACTGAAAGTTGAAAAATAATAAAACATGAATGATAAAGCATATTGAATAAACTTTGTGAGCCACACACTTAGTTTCTAAAAGCTTTACTTTTACACTTTCTTTTAGGAGATTTTTCTAACCTACATAAACCATGTGATCTATCATGGAGTCCAACATCTCTTACCCATGTTAGGAGAGCTGTTCTACTGTTTCCATTGGAATAGATCCTAAACTAGAGAGATCACTACACTGATCCCACTATAGGCACTGAAACCTATGGTGGCACGTAGTTCTGGGGCATGTGACCTTGGCCTCACTACACTAAACCTACTTTATGCTTCTCTTTGATTTAAACTATAATCAAAATGAATAAATATGGATTCCATCTCTTAGCTGAGGATCAAAAGATTAATTCTTGTGTAAATCTTAAAATAGTCTTATCAAAGAATACTTAAAAGCATAATATTCTTGAAGTCTCAATACTCAAACTTAAGGCTTAAAACCCATCATTTAAACTCATGTCAATTCATAATAAAACTTCATGCTCAATAACGATCTTGAAATGTTTCAACAATAACAAGTCAAGATAGTGCAATTATTCATAGTATAAATCATGTAAGTTAAAAACATAAACATAAGCACTTCTTATATACTTAAAGCTTTAAATATCATGAAAATCACGTGCTTCAAGGATATACATACATGGGTATGAACCCTGCTTTAAAATAATTATATAAAATCTTAAAATTCATGAAATTTGGGTACAAAGGTGAATAGATAACCTTGTTCATAATCCCACATACCTTAATAGGCTTGATTTGATGAAGAAAGCTTGACCTTGAAATCCTTGGAGATGATCTTGAAAGATTTTCTTGAGATTCTTAGATTAGAAACTTAATTCTTGATTTTTCTTGAAGAGGGTGAATTGAATTTGATGTTCTTGGTATTAGGTTAGGGTTTCTTCAAGAGAAAAGTGAAGGAGAATTGGTAAATAATGCTTAAACCGAAGTCTTAACTCGTGTTTTTATGAATTGTCTTGAGGCTAAAAGACTTAACTACCCCTTAGAAATTTAAATTCGTACCTGGATTGCATTTTGAAGGTTCATCGCGGCGTGGTCTAATCGTGGTGGCTTACTAGTTTTGACGAAAATCATCATAATCTTTTGCTCGGATATCGGATCAAGGAGAAATTGGTATCGTTGGAAAGATAATTCAGTTATCTACAATTTAGTGAGACTTGATATGAAATTTTTTACGTATTTCAAAAGTTATACACATTTAAAGTTGACCCTTAAAGAATTAAATATCAAACTTGGGATGAATCAAAGGCTCTTAGCTCAACTTTTTCTCTAGGTGATTTTTATAAACACTTTTAACCTAAGACGCACTTCATACACTAGGATAAAGATCATGACACTTGCACTCAAATTATAAATCAAGAACTAAACAAAAACACCTTTACCATGACCCGATGATATACCCATTGCTATACCTACTATGATGCACCACTCTCGCGGTGAGGTTCTGGAATCAAAATCTAAAAGTGACCCAATCTTCATTTGAAAAATCCAAAACTTCTTTGAGATATACTTTTTACTCCCCATAACATGAATTAACTCAAAAACTAACATCTCAGGGTCGGAAAGACCAAAATAAACACCCTCAAAGTTTATGAGGTCTTAAATTTGTCTAAGTCCCCTACACTTAGAAAAAATTTTAAGCCTTAATCCCCTTAAGAATGCAACTAAGAACTAAATCGATATAGGATTTGTACGGGATATTATAGTTTTCTACTTTATTCATCACAATATCTACTCAGGCCTTGCAAGTTAGCGCTATGATCATAGCTTATATTCATGCATATTTCATATAATTATGTAAGCTTATAGATCCTTGTATGAGGAGTTTCAGTTCACTCAGTAGTATGAATCATATTCCATAAATTTATAAAATCCAAACTCAGGTCATGCAGCTCATGACTCATGTACTCATGTTTTACAGTATGTTCAGTTCCAGGTACTCATGTTACACTCTTAATATTTAGTGAAATTTAGATCATGTCGTGTATGTCCTCAGTTTTGATCTCTTTAATTAATTCATGCTTTTGATACTCTATGCCTCACACCTGATTGAAGTTCTGAAGTTATGCATAGTATTCTTTTATGCTTCAAGACCTCATGTTCTAACCTTTCAGTAACCTCTCCTTATGTCAAGGCAGTGGCGATGAAAAAAATTTAGAGATCAATTATTTAGATGAGAGAGAGTAAATATCTCATATTGGGGAAAGATTGTTGTATACTTGTTGTATCTCAAGTTATAAGTGTGAATGATGATTGGGGTAGAGCTTTTAATATATGTCATGGTTAGTTGAGAATTTCATATGTTTCTTCTTAAGAATAGTGCAAGAAAGTTGTTTTGATAGAAGTTTAGAGAGTACGTGAAAGATGTTTTTATGGGTGTTTTCCTTGAATTTCATATGTGGTTATATTGATAGGCTTGAACGTCATGTTTGTATATAAGTGGATGCGTGCGTTATGCATTAGTAAATTCCTAGTAAGCGGTTATATTCAGTTTGCTATGTATTTCAGCTCAAATAGTATAGTATCTCTTATACGATCTTAGTCTCGTTATCTCATGATTTGTTCTTTCATAAGTTATCACCTTGCCATTCTATGTGAATGATTATATAATGAACACTTTAAGCGAGTTCAAAATTCTCAGCATGCATCAGCTCCTTATAGTAAGTAAAGAAAAGTCAGCCCAGGAATCAGTTTCTTGATGAAAGTTATAATATTCTAGCTCATCTATATCCTTCATTGCCATGCATGTCATGTGTACATTATTCCATACTTATAATACTTCAACAAGTTCCTATCCATCATTCAAGGACAAATTATTCCTAGTGGGAGGCAATATAACTCCCTGTATTTTTAGGCTAGACTTTGAATCGTTGTTTCTACATGTGTAAAATTTAATACCATGAATTATATATAAATACAAGTGTCATTATCATTATCCTAGTGTGTGATGTACTTTATAGGTGTACATAGGAATAACTTAGAACAAAGTTGAGCTGAGTGCCTTTGATTCGGCCAAATCTTGGTATTTTCTTCTACAAGGATATAATTTGAACATGTATATATATTAATATTTGTGGAATTTATCATCTAAAGACCCACCAAATAATATATAATTGAGTGAGCTTTCCAACGATACCAATTTTTCCTTAATTCGAGACCCGAGCAAAAAGTTATGACTTTTTTTATGAGAGGCAGTAAGGGTCCACAATATAGCTGCGAGGCACCGGTCTCTCCCCTAGCATAAGGGTAAAATGTGGATCTCTATCCCTTGGGATAAGGGATGCGATGCGGAGCTTATACCCTTACAGTAACGCTTCTTAAGGGTCAAGGGGCACTTTGGTCCTTTCCCCTCACCCCAAATGTCCAAGGCACAAATTATAACCCCCAAAAAGACAATATTTGCCTATATTCTTCAAATCAACTCACATAAAATCCCTTTCTTATCCCAAGAACAATAATCCAAGCTTCTTCTCTCAAGAAATCCAAGAATTTCAATCTTCTGAGTTTAAGAACCTTCAAGAAAACATCAAGAATAGGGTTTCTTTCACAAGTTCCATCATTCAAGCCTTAAGATTCAAGCTTTCTTCCTCAAGAATTAAAGAGTTCCAATTTTAAGTTTCTTTAAGAATTCATTTAATTAAGGTATGTGGGGTTTTGAACAAGGTTAATCTTTCATCCTTGTGCCCGAAAGTATTAATTTCAAGTTTAATTTATTTGTTTTAAGTTAGGGTTCATTCCCAAATACTTATGTGTGAAAATATAGCATCATGTGATTAAGGGACTAAAGAGGATAAAAGTTGTATTTACTCATGTTTCCAACAAGAAGTTTGATGTCTTATACTAAATTTCATTACTTTGATGAGAAATTTCTAGTCCCTTAAGTTTAATATGTTATCATGCTCAAATTCACGCATTATGCTTATATACTGAAATGACCACGTATGATTCCATGAAAGGTCAAAATTTTTTGATACTTCAAGTTCCAATTTTTCATGTCATCTCCAAGTGAATTTTTAATGTAATAATAGCGAATTGAAAATTTTGCCATGTAATCATGTTGTTTTATCATATTTTAAGAAATGCCCATATTCATTTAAGCTTTTCACTTTTTGGAGAGATGTCCAGATTTTGGGTCTATGAACCATGTTTCTATGCTACTGTTTTCAAGCTTTGTTATCTTATTTTATGAATCATTTAGTGCTGGCAGGTTATAAACACCCGATACCTATGTGATTTACATGATTTCATATTTTTAAGTAACAAGTCTGTCAGAACCATGATTTTATCCCCATATGTATATTATCATTTTTATAACAAACCCATCAATATTATTTTATGTTAAATACCTTAGTTTATAAGTTCATGGTTACTTTAGATTATGCTTGCACTATTAGTTTTAGAAATACCATGTTTGAGAATATTAATCTTCAGTGCATGTACCAGTTCATGATTTCAGTGTCAATTTAGTTGGGAGTAGGATTTAGCACCGAGTGAATAAAGGGATTATGGATTCCCCATCAGTTAGGCAGAGTCATTAGTAGCAGTCCCAATATTCCAAAACTACGTAGCCAGCATAAGATATGAGTGGTCACCTGTCAGTTTAGGCTTGACTTCCTCTCAGGGTTCAACCATCAGTTTAGTATTGACACCCTGATCTTTTAAGACACCAGTCTAGTGGATCCACACAACCAGTCTTTATACTTATGGTACGATACTAAAACCCTTCTAATTGGGTTACAGGTTGGACTCCAATTAGCTCAGATTGGGGCATGTCGATTACATGATACCTCCCAGAGTATAAGTACAATATTCAGTGTATTTAGTTTAGGTTTTCTTGACCAAGTGTATTGATTTTTAGTTATCCAGGTATACAACTTTCATTCTTTCAGATCTTATATTATCTCAGAAACATATTTATGCTTGGTCTCGCATTCTCAGTTATTACATGTTCATGCATTCATGCTCAATATAAGTGTATATTCAGATCCTCGAGTTATGTTGATTTATATTTTTGTTTAGACGTGCATAATTTTGTGTCTGTTTCCATTAAATAGTTTCAGACCTAGTATCCATACATAATCCTCAGTTTAGTTCTATAACATGTTCAGCTTTACATGAGATTTACATACAATATTCATATTTTACCGCTTCCTAGCATCAGTTCTACTTATTCTTAAAAAGTAAATATTTAAGAAACTAAGTGTAGAGATTCATAGGCTTATAGACTATGTTTGTTTTCTCATGTTTTAAGATATTTTAGCTTTTTGTCCTTTTCAGTCTCTTAGTGAGTCTACTTTTACTTAGCATACATGTTTTAAGATTATGTGTGAAATTAGTTTTTTGTATTGCATTCGCCTCTACTTACTCAGTACATTCCAAAGTACGGATCCACATATATGTCTATGTGCTATACTGTCTAATAATATAGGTACCAGTTCTAGCCTACACATTATAGTTAGACAGTTTGCAGTTTCCAACCAGCAGGTGATGAGTTCTATTATTTTGGGGACTCTAGTTAGTTGTAGTCCATGTATTGTTATTTTATTATTCATATATTAATTAGTGGTAGTTAGAGGCATGTTCCAACTACATATAGTCAGTAGAGGCTTCATAGATAGTCATTCAGAGTCATGAAATGTAAATTTCAGTTCTTTCTTTAGTTTTATCAAGTTGTAAGCTTTATCAGTATTATATTTATCCATGTAATGTCGTGCTTATGTTTCTGCACAACAAATTTGGCTATTTTATATATTCTAAATCAGTTGCTCACATATCATGCCAGTTCATGGGTTAGCTTAGGATCACTTGTGGTTCTAAGCACCTTGTTACAACTGGGGGGTAGTATTGGGTCGTGAAAAAATTGGTATCAGAGCCCAGAGTTCATGTGTCCTAGGGTGTCTATGAAGCCGTGTCTAGTAGAGTCTTCTAGAATGGTACGAAGATGTCTTTACTTTTCTTTAAGATGCTACAGGGTGTTTAAGAAATATTTCCCTTCTTTCATGTCTTAGATCATGTAGTAGAAGTGTTGTTTAAGGAACTTATGTAGATTCTTATGTGAATCCATTCGTACCTACTTTACCTTATTGTTGAGGCAACAAAAATAGCCCAACTTAAATCCTTACTGATAGAGTTTTCTCAGACAGTCCCTATAAACAATTATATGGATTGTATTCCAGCTTAAAAGTATCCTATTAGTGCCTTTATGTTCCAAAGTATGAAATATTTCATTCATGTTCATTAAAATCATACACTAAGCGAAAGTTAGATGTGCGTTTAGATCCTTCATCAGAATTCTTTTATAACATATGACCTAGAGTTAGAAGAAAGTACCCAGAAGTTTACCAGTAGTAAAGTAGGGATAGTGTTTATCTTGATTTAGTAGATTATGTATTCAAGGGGATAGTTGTATTAAAAGTGAACCAGTAGGCTTGAAATAGTGTATGAAAGAATTTGAGTATGATGATTCAAAATTATATGGTGTTGATGTGGGGTATGTTGCTGTAATGGTATTTCTCATGGTATGGTGACACTCATAAAGATTCTAAGTTGGTTAATGTTTAAGGTATTATGTGATGACTATTGGGCCTATAGGAAGGTAAGAGTTGTATCTCAACAGGGAGTACTAGCAGTGGATTTTACATTGCCAGGTGTAGTCCTTCGGGGTGATTTTGTTATCTATGAGTAGTGTTATCTCTATTACTCTAGAGTAAACTAGTTGCAGTTCATTTTATAGTTTTTGAAATGAGTTCTTAGACTTAGAATTATGGCTTAAATCTGGGGGAGGGGATGATAGAACAAGTAACGAAGTTAGGCTCTCAGATTCTTGTAGTGATGTTAGTGTATTATAGAACATTAGTAAGGGAGGAAGATGCTCGACCCATTCTTATCTCAGCGCAAGGTTGTGTACTTCAGTCATCACGATATCTACTCATGCCTTACAAGTCCGCCCTATGATCATAGCTTATATTTATGCCCATTCCATAAAATCATGTACGCTTCCAGATCCTTGTATGAAGAGTTCTAGTTCACTTAGCAATACAAATCATATTTCATGAATTTATGAACTCCAAACTCAGGTCATGCAGCTCATGACTCATGTACTAATGTTTTACATAATGTTCTGTTCTAGGTACTCATTTTACACTCTTAATGATTAGTGAAATTCAGATCATGTCGTATATGTTCTCAATTTTGATCTCTTTAATGAATTCATACTTTTGATACTTTATTCCTCACGCTTGATTTAAGTTCCCAAGTTACGCATAGTATTCTTTCATGCTTCAGGTCCTTATGTTCTAACCTTTTAGTAACCTCTCCTTCTGTCAAGGCAGTGGCGATGAAAAAAATTTAGTGATCAATTATTTAGATGGGAGAGAGTAAATGTCTTATATTGGGGAAAGATTGTTGCATACTCTTTGTATCTCAGGTTATAAGTGTGAAGGATGATTGAGGCAGAGTTTTTGATATATGTCATGGTTAGTTGAGAATTCCATATGTTTCTTCTTAAGAATAGTGCAAGAAAATTATTTTGATAGAGGTTTAGAGAGTTCGTGAAAGATGTTTTTATGGGTGTTTGCCTAGAAGTTCATGTGTGGTTATATTGATAGGCTTGAATTTCATATTGGTATGTAAGTGGATGGGTGCATTGTGCATTAGTAAATTCCTAGTAAGAGGTTGAATTTAGTTTTTGAAGTAGTAAGAAGAATTATTATTGAGATAAGAAAATGTGAAACACACATAGGGTATTGAATTCATAGTTCAGACTAGTGTTATGGCGTTGTGTGTAGTACCGTATGATTTCAATTTAGACTTGAACATGGTAAGAGTATGTAGTTCAACTCAGAAGTTGGCTAGAATAGTTATATGTGCCAATGTGAAAATTTCATGTTTAATAAATGAGCATAGTATTCAAGAGGGCAAGTATGGTTGAGGAAGTATTTGAGAAGAGTGACTAAGCTGGGAATTTAGAATTCGCCTTGCTTAAGGCATAATAACTGTATCCTAGTTGATGTTTCATAGGCCTATATTCCATGTTATAGAGTTATAGCCATATTAAGATTCCTTATGCAGATATATTATTCAGAACATGCCCATGAATTATTTTCTCCCTAATATTATTAGGACTTCTTGCAAAGAGTGTCGAACAAATACTCCAGTTGGGTATAAACTTTTAGTATGGTCCATTCTTTATAGCCAACAATTCTATTTAACAGTCAGACAGACAAGTTCTTATGATTTTCCATCTGTCTATCTAGTTTTACTATCTAAAGTTTCATGAATATGGCTATTTCATGAGGTAATTCATTCACATCCATGAAAGTTACGAATTCAGTTCAGTTCATGCATCATGTTTTAGATTTAGCTATATAGTCATGATTCAATTCATAAGTGTTCAATGAATGACCTCAGTTTTTAATGTATTTTAGCTCAAATAGTGTAGTATCTCTTGTACAATTTTAGTCTAGTTATCTCATGATTCGTGCTTGCATAAGTTATCACCTCACCATTCTATGTGATGATTGTATCAGGAATACTTCAAGCGAGTTCAAAACTCTCAACATAAATCAGCTCCTTATAGTAAGTAAAGTCAAGTCATCTTACGAATCAGTTTCATTATAAAAGTTATAATGTTTTAGTTTAGATATATCCTTCACTACTATACATGTCATGTGTACATTTTCCATACTTATAAGTCATTAACAAGTTCCTATCCATCATTTGAGGATGAATTATTCCAAGGGGGAGATAATGTAATACTCCACATTTTTTGGCTAGACTTTGAACCGTCGTTCCAACGTGTGTAAACTTTAATACCATGATTTTTATGTGAATAGTTGTGTCATTATCAATGTGTGAAGTGCTTTCTAGGTGAAAATGTTCATAGGAATCACTTAGAATAAAGTTGAGCTAAGAGCCTTTGATTCAGTCAAATTATTGTATTTGATTCTACAAGGGTCTAATTTGAACTTGTATAGCTTTTCATATATGAAGAATTTTTCATCTTAAGACCCACTAAATGATACATAATTGAGTTAGCTTTCTAACGATATCGATTTTACATTAATTAGATACCTGAGCAAAAAGTTATGGCATTTTTCGTAAGAGGCAGTAAGGGTCCGCGATATGGACGTGGCGCGCCGGTCTCTTCCCCAAAATAAGGGACGCGATGTGGAGATCTCCCCCCTGGAATATGGGATGTGATGCAGAGCTTATTCCCATACAGTTTCAGCTTCTTAAGTTTCAAGGGAAACTTCGGTCCTTTTCCCTCAACCTCAAACATCCAAGGCATGAATTATAACACCCAAAAGGGCATTATTTGCCCATCTTCTTCAAATCAACTTACATAAAAACCCTTACTTATCCCAAGAACAATAATCCAAGATTCTTCTCTCAAGAAATCCAATAATTTCAAGCTTCCAAATTCAAGAATCTTTAAGAAAACATAAAGAATAGGGTTTCTTTCAACAGTTTCATCATTAAAGTCCAAAGATTCAAGCTTTCTTCTTCAAGAATTCAAGGGTTCAAGTTTCAATTTCAAGTTTCTTCAAGAATTCATTCAATTAAGGTATGTGGGATTTTGAACAAGGTTAATCTTTCATCCTTGTGCCCGAAAGTATGAATTTCAAGTTGAATTTATTTGTTTTAAGTTAGGGTTCATTCCCAAATCCATATATGTGAAAATATAGCATTATCATGTGATTAACAGAATAAAGAGCATAAAAGTTGTATTTACTCATGTTTCCAACTACAAGTATGATGTCTTATATTGAATTCCATTACTTTGATGAGAAATTGTTGGTCCCTTAAGTTTAATATGTTTTCATGCTCAAATTCACGTATTATGCATATATACTGAAATGTCCACGTATGCTTCCATGAAAAGTCAGAATTATCTCATGCTTCAAGTTCCAATTTCTCATGTCATCTTCAAGTGAATTTCATGTTATAATAGTAAATTGTAAATTTATCCATGTAATCATGTTGTTTTCTCATGTTTTAAGATATGATCATATTCAAGTTTAAGCTCTTCACTTTTCGGTGAGATATCTAGATTTTGGGTCTATGAATCATGTTTCTATATTACTATTTTAAAGCTTTATTATCGCATTTTATGAATCATTCAATGCTGGCGGGATATGAACACTTGATACCTATGTGATTTACATGATTTCAGATTTTCAAGTAACAAGTCAGTCAGAACCATGATTTTATCTCTATACTTAGATTATAATTTTTGTAACAAACCAACTAGTATTATTTCATGTTAAATACCTCAGTTTACAAGTTCATGGTTACTTCAGATTTTGTATGCACTGTTAGTCTTTAAAACACCATGTTTTAGCATATGAGTCTTTAGTGTATGTACCAATTCATGATTTCAGTGTCAGTTCAGTTGGGAGTAGGATTTAGCACCGAGCGAATGCAGGGATGGCGGCTTCCCCGTCAGTTAGGCAGAGTCATTAGTAGTAGTCCTTGTATTTCAGAACTACGTAGCAGCGTAGGATATGAGGGGTCACCCATCAGTTTAGGATTGGCTCTCTTAGAGGTCACCTGTTAGTTTAGGCTTGACACCCCGGGCCTTTTGGGACACCATTCTAGTAGATCCACATAGCCAGTGTTAGTACCCCTGCCATGATACTGATACCCTTCTAACTGGGGTTATAGGTTAGACTCTGATTAGCTCAGATTGGGGCATGTCGATTACATCATACCTCCCATAGTCTCAGTACAGTATCAACTATATTCAGTTCAGGTTTGATTGACCAAGTGTACAGATTTTCAATTATTCAGTATACAACTTTCAGTCTTTTAGATCTCAGATTATCTCAGAAAAATGTTTATGCTTGGTCTCGTATTCTCAGATATTATATGTTCATGCATTCATGCCCAGTATAGTTGTATATTCAGATCCTTGAGTTATGTCAGTTTATGTTTCAGTTCAGATGTGCATAATTTTATATCAGTTTTCATCAAAAAGTTTCAGACCTAGTATCCATACATGATTCTCAGTTTATCTCTACAGCATGTTCAACTTTACATGAGATTTACATATAGTATTCATGTTTTACCGCTTCACATTATAAGTTCTACTTATTATACAAAATTAAAAATTTAAGAAACTAAGTGTATTGATTCGCCAGCTATAGACTATGTTTGTTTTCTCATGTTTTAAGATATTTCAGCTTTTAGTTTATTTTAATCTTTCTGTGAGTCTACTTGTACTTAGCATGCATGTTTTAAGTTTATGTATGAAATCAATTTTACGTATTGCATTCACCTCCACTAACTTAATGCATTTCAAAGTACTGATCCACATATATGTCTATGTGCCATATTATTTCATAATGTAGGTACCAGTTGTAGCCTACATATCGTAATCCGACAGTTTGCAGTTTCCCCCTAGCAGGTGGTGAGTTCTCTTTTTTTGGGGGACTCCAGTCAGTTATAGTCCATGTCATATATATTTATTAATGGTAATTGGAGGTATGTCCCATCTATCTATAATCAGTATAGTATAGGCTTTATGGATAGCAATTAGTGTCATAAAATATAAATTCTCATTTTTTCTTCAGTCTTATCAGGTTGTAAACTTTATCAGTATTGTAATTATCCATGTAATGCCATGCTTATGTTTTCGCACAGCCAATTTAGCTATTTTATATATTCTAAATCAATTGGTCACATATCATGCCAATTCATGGGTTAGCTTAGGATCACTTGTGGTTCTAAGTACCGTGTTATGACTAGGGAGTAGTCTCGGATCGGGACAACTATCCCATCTCTATATGATGAGATATCTAAGCACATCATTTTAGTGCAAAATATATTTTGAAACTAAGTAATATCTAGATTAAACAAATAATTAAAAAAATTCACATTTTATATTGAAATGATCATCACTTATCACATCAACCAAATGACCCCTAAAAATACATAAAACTTGTGGGCCAGTTGCAACCCCAGTTGTGCTTACATATTTAAAAAAATGAGGGAGTATAAGTTTCACAACTTACCTTGCTCCTACTTAAAAACTGATATCTAACATACCCTTAATTCACACTTTACATGTTTCATCCTTTGTTCTTGTTGTGATTTACCCACACATCCTTGTTATTAATCTGACTAATAAATTTAAACATATGTTTTCTCTTGTCCTTTTTTCTTCTTACACTTTCTCTAGTTCTTGATTGCTTTCCTATGAGATTACTGGTCCTTTTCAAAGATATCTCTATTTTAATTTTTTTTAACCTTCTTTTTGCTCTCTCTTCTATTTATCTTTTACTTTATCTATACTTATTATATTTCTTAAACTTTATGACATATCCTATGTTTTCTATTCTTGTTCACTGAGATTATAGTGTTAGTTATATAGTCATAAATTATCAAAGTTTTACTTTTCTTTGCATGGACAAATAAGAAATAATGTCATTTCTTTTCTCACTACTTTGCTATCTCTCATTTGCATCTTATCTTTCAATAATTTTTCTGACTCATAATTTATTACTACTTTATTTTTATTTTCTTATTCATTTTAGATTGTGGTGGTTGTTTTGAGTAAGGCTCGACATATAACATACAAAAGACTCATCGTCCTACTAACTAAATAAGACTTTGTATTATTTTTCTTTCATAGTGGTCAGCTTTCCTTATCAGGACTAACATAGACCTTTTGTTTCTTTTCTAGGGTGATGATCAAACACTTGTAATAACCACCAAGATTGTATTTGCAATTTTCTATCTTTTTCTTTATTGAACCTTTGCTCTAGCTTTGGATTAGTATTTAAACTTACAGGGATGTATGGTTTGACTCTTGGGGTGGTTTGACTGTTTTGAAAGATTTTAAAATTTTTTGAAGGTTGGAACTTAATAGAGTTAACATAAGTTAATATTTGAGGTTAGAAATCTGGGTTTTGATTCTAGTAAATTTAAAGAGTGTTTGGTGACTTAGGTGGATAGTTTGGAAGGGTCTCAAAGTAATTTAGTCCCTTGGTTGATAAATTTAAGTTTTTTAAGTTTGAAGTTGACCATCGCCAAAATTTAATCATGATGATCTCAAAATAGAGATTTGAAAATTTTATCAGATTTGAAATATATTTTATGATCTATTTGCAATTTATGTCTAAGGGGTCTCAGATAAGTTTTAGGAGCTAAAATCATGTTTTAAATTTGGCTGCAATTTTTGGTATTTGGTACGAGCATATAGTACTGAAGGGGTTGGTTGATTATCTCCATTAATGTATCAAGTGTGTAATCGCGTAGAAGGACAACTACATAGGAATCATAATTCACGCTTGGGTTCCATTATCGTGCAAGTAGGAGGGCAATGCCACATCACAATCACGTGTCTTTGATGCTATCTTGCATACAACTATAGATCTAAATGGTGTTATTGTAGTGATCTGGGCATCTGCATTGAGTGTTATCATGCTAAGGGTGCACACTCACTCTAAATTTGCTTCAGTTGCTTAATTCAAAACAGTTTCATCACTTATCATGTTATTCATCTATTGTTGGACCTCTAGAACTCGAATTAGTATGATTTTTGATACATTTTCTTCATCTTTAAAAGTGTAAGTTTCTAATACTTAAGTTAAAAATTTTACACTATTTATATTAGATTTTAGTTTGAATTAAGGATTGATGGTTTGAAATTATGGGTTTTACCCTAAGATTCCTAAATTAATTTTTAATGAGTTGATTGTCAATTCTGAGGGCTGATGTTTGACCTAAAGTTCACCCAACCTCTTATGTTTATATGCATATCAGGTCTTATTTTCATATGTAAACTATATTTTTGATAGATTGAGAACACTTGAGTCTATTTAAAAGAAGGTGATTTTATCATCGTTGGTGACTTGCAGTTCAACTTTCCATTGTGTTATGACCTATTATTCTTCAAACTTATCTTGAGTAGAAAGTTATCGCATAAAGCATGCTATTGGATACACAAATTAGCATAAATTAATTATTAAGCTGAATTGATATTATGATGCCCAAATTAGGCTTATGTCGATGAATGACTTAAGACTTGAGATTATTGACTTGTAAAGTATATTTTAGGCTATTTCATTATGTGTTAGTTAAACTCCATGAAAGAAATGACAACAAAAGTAAATGAGAAAAATATGTGTGGCCTAAGGGAAAAATAATAAACTTTATTGATATTGATGCTCCCACAAAGTGGCATGAGTTGAGAAATTTATGTATTTATATGTGTTGCATTTGCATTCATCATATGGTCATGATTATAAATATACATACATTTACTCCTTTTACATGAATTTTGACCTTGATTTATGTTTGGGCAGTTATACTCTGAGAATGATGATTACTAAAAAGAAAAGGTTCTGGTTGGGATACTTGGACCTTTCGAGTCCCTTATGGATCCTACCTTACAGCATGCCACTATGGAGGAGGTGTATATCAACAGGTATTGGTCATTGTATTTCATCTCATAACATTGCTTTACATTATCATTTATTATTTTTCTACTTTGAACTATTTTTTATTGACTATTATTATTAAACTATTGGGACTTTTTTGCGAGTGGAGTTATTTTAGTATCCTTTATTTGATATAATAACTAATTGATCTTGGTTGACATATGATGCCTACTGAGTACTAGTAGTCTATACTCATCTTACTCTTGTGTATCTTTTATGTAGATCCCAAATAGGACTTACCAATGAATCCCTTAATCATTCAGAGTTGGCTGATTCAAATTTATGGTAAGCTTCTAGAGTTCGGAGATTGGAACATTTTAGTTTATCTTTTGTTCAATCTTATTCATTTGTAGATAGTTATGTATTACATTTTTTGACAATTTTGTATAGAGGTCTCTCTTGTACACATGACTTTGAGTCTTGTGATGGTTATATATGCCTTTATGTTTCATTTATGAGTATTTAGAGAGCATTTTGAGATATTCATATTGATTCTTTACTTCTTCGTCTCTTATTTATGAGTATTTAGAGTGCATTTTGGAGATATTCATGTTGATTCTTTACTTCTTCTCTTTTACTTAAGGCATGTTGCATTTTTTAGAGTTTGCTTACCTATCATGGTTGAGTTGGGATACGTGACATCAAACACCAAATTTTGAATTGTGACAATACCATTTCTATTACATTTTCCATTCCCATTGTAGTGTGGTATCTCTATTTCTAGTAACACACTAAATCTTGTATGATTCATTGTAATGAGTGAATCTACTCGTATTATTATCACTATGTCTAGTGATATCATAAAGCATAATATTTTCTTTCAATGTATCTATTAAAATGATTTAATTTCTTCTTGTATTATAGTAAATATTCCTTGCATTTTCTTTCCATCATTATGTGATATTGGTTGCTTCTCTGTGATTCTCTTCTCTCTAAAAAAAATTTCCTCTTCTCTTAAGACCATTTGACAATGCCTTCTTGTTAGAGAGTACACATCATAGAATAAACCCAAAACATAAATTCAAATAAAAGATAAATTTTTGAACAAACATAAAAATAAGGTGACAATAAGACAAAATAGTAAAATCTCAATCCATAGACCCCCAAAATCTAAACCCTAAGATCTTAGTCAAGCTCCTCGACCAAAGAAATATTATGCGTACTCCCATTTGTTGAATTAGTTGATTCAACAAACCTAAATATCAATCCATCATTCATATTCAACTAGATCCCATATGAAACTAGTTGATTAAAATGATACGTAAATAAGTTTGTTTGAATAAGAGGAAAACTAATAGATACAGGTGTTACAACAGATAGTACCACACCATATGACGTATGACCATAAGAAGATCGTTGTGCTTTCTAATGCAATTAATTATTAATATATGATATGTGACCATGAGGATGTTGTTATGCCTTTGACAATAGTTGTTTGAGTATATATGACATATGATCACGAGAAAGTCGTTGAGTCACCTACACTATTTTTTTTTTCTGATTCTATTATGGTTGATTATTAATATATGATATATGACCCTAATAAGGCTGTAGTCACCTGCACCATCCTTGTTATTATTGCTGCAATTGATTTTAATATATGGTATATGACTATAACGAGGTTGTTTTGTTGCATGCTTCATCTCCGACTACTATTTTTCTGGTTGAGTGTAATTATATCACAAATGACCTCAATATTGGGAGGCAACCCCTGAAATGAGTCAAAAAATGATTGCGGATAGTCAGTGAGGCTCATACATCACTGGATTCCTTCGATGGAACCTTGTTTTGGTGATTTTTCAATGACGGTAGAGGGTAAGAAGGTCAAAAATAAATAATAGAACTTGTGATGGGGCACACATCTTTACCAGGTGCTCGGAAATATCTATTTGAGTTAGTGTCTAGCGAGCCCTTGATGTGAGATGAACACCCCAACACAAGTCCTCCAAACATAACACCAAACACCTAAAGTCCTCAATGTGATGTCTTGATAAGCCATTCTATTTGTTGAAGTCAGCTGTATTTTTTGAAAATTATTTTTAGACAATTGAGCAATGAATTAGTGAGGAGCTGAAAAAATGACCGTCAAAATATAAGAGATCAAGACTTTTAATATGGATACTCTTTATATACAGAAAATGAGTAAGTAAGAATTTATATATATTTCTTATAGTTGAGGCATAATTCTAGATTTTTTTTAAAATCACAATTTTTTTACCTTATATAGATTTTTTAAATTTCAAATGCATTTTTTTCATCTTTTCCTTTCTTAGTTTTGTTTTGCTTACTGGGCTCATACAAAATTTTGAAAAGAATTATATTTGCTCCTGTACTCATTAAAAAATTATATATTTTGCTGTTCATTTTTTAGCACATATTTATTTCTGAATGATTAATTTCTCTTGTGCCCACATTTATTTCCTACATGATTGTAATGACCTTTTTCTTTGTTATGGGTAAGTATAGTGTGCAAAAATTTTGATTAAGTCTTTCATTGAATTGGAAGTTAAAAATTTTAGGCAGCTAGTCTTGGATGAAATATGAGTGAAATATGATCTAGAGCAATTTGAAAATGAATTGGGTAAATGTACTAAAGTTTAACATGATTTTATGTTAGCGAAGACACTAAGAAATTTGTAGAATTTTTTTAAAGTGAAATCAGGTGAGTAGAACTCTCAGTATCGAAGGTGATCACTATGGCGCAACCGCTATAACGGAGAAATTTCCACTATAGTGGGAGTACAAGTAACGAAATTCAGCAATAGCGGGCAGATCTACTACGATAATGCCACTATATTGGGGTTGGATTACTATAGTGGATAAATCGTTGAACATGCAGAAATTTTTCCAAAATTGAAATATTATTTTGAAACATGTTTTTAAAAGGGCTCAGGCAATTTGGAGTAATTTTCACCTATTTTCTACCCAAATTCTTCCTAAATATAAGTTATTTATTCTTATTAACTAGCTTTTTGATTCTTTAACCTTAGAATCACTAGTTTATGAGTTTTGGGGAGGGTTTATCTTAACCTAGCCAAATTTTCTAGTGCAAGTAGGTAAATTAGGTGTAAAACCTTTGAGTTTTAGTTAAATGTTGATTAATTACTCTTGCATAGCTATAATTCACCAGTGAAATCATGGAATTGATAATTTGAAGATGAAATTATGGTGGAAAAGCCCTAAAACGGGGAAAATGCTAATAAAATTAGCCTTGGAGTTTGAGATTATGATATAATCCTTGATATTGTAGGTCATTTGATGAATTATGCTTTATATTTATATTTTAGACCACAATCAAGTAGAGGTAGGAAGAAAAGGAAAACCTTAAGTTCATTAGAGTATTTTAGGCTTAGATTGAGGTAGGTAATGGTTTTAATGTAGTTGAAACCCAATTTGTTACACGTTTACACAATAACTCTTTCTTATTATTGCTTGTATAATGGATGTTTAAGGAAAGCGGATGATTGTTTGATATCATAAGTGTTAATCACATGCAATGAACTTATATGTAAAACTTGTTGGTTGTTACAGGTGTTATTTTTATATCCATTGTAGTTGTTATTGTTATGATATATGTCACTATTATGGGATATACTGATATATATCTAGACATCTTTACGAGATTGGTTAGTATAAGATTGGAAGATACTTGATCATCAGTATCATATCATTCTCTTCATTCAATCATCATATGCAACATATTTCAATATGAACAAAATAACACTCTCTTTGAAAGTCAAAAACCATATCCAAATCATGACATTTTTAAGACATTTCATGACATGCATTTCAAGATGATTTCAAAAGATTCATATCATGTGAAAACTTAAAACAATATCATATCAAGAAAGGGGTTCCGTGTAAATCATGCTCTCAATTTATCATCATTATGAAACACATGCATATCCATATATAATATATCAAATCACATTGGAATTAGGCCTAAATACCAAATCAATATCATAAAACATTTAAAACATAATCATATTCGTAATTTCAAAACCCCCATTTTGAAAACATGAATTTTTAAAGCCCATGAGATTTTTGAGATAACCCCACATACCTCTATATGCGAAGATTATAGGTGCTTCTTGAAGCCTACGTTTTGGGAATTCCAAATATGCAATTAATTTCTAAAACCTCCGATTGAATCTTGAGTTGCTTGGATTTTTATTTTGAAACCCTAAGGAGAATCCTTGAGAACTTTTGATGAATGAAGGTGTATTTTGGGGTCTTTGGAACTGAATTTCGTGTTTAGGGCTAAGTAAGGATGGAAAAGGACCATTTTGCCCCAAAAACGGAGTTTTTAAGTCACTTGAAACCTTTATATAGGCACCGCCTATTCCATCGCCTATGTTTACATAGGCGCCGCCTAGGCTATCGCCTATGTTTACATAGGATCCGCCTAGGTTATTGCCTATGCTTTCCAGTGGCCATGTGCGATTGGTTAGGCGACGCATATTATTTTGAAAGGCCATAACTTCTTGCTCGGGTATCGAATTTTAGCAAAATTGGTATCGTTGGAAAGCTAACTCAGAAACATATTATTTTAAATATAGTAGGCTTTATAATTCGATATATACAAAGAGTCATGGTCGATAGAAGTTGACACAAATTATAATGTCCACTTAAGCTTAATCGGTCGAAGTAGTTTTCAACTAGTCCTTGAGTCAAATGACCCCTATGGTCTAAATTCAAGATTGAATAGATTCACATGCTACAAAAATAATTAACATACCGTATTGGCATAGGATTTATGGCTTCAGGATTTATCAACACATCAAAATCATGGTCTATATTGTAGCCCGAAATGCGGCGCGTTACAGGTCATAGTTTGACTTGACTTATTTTCCTTGTTGGCTCACATTGACTAAGCTTCATATAATACTTGTTATAAGGTTAGGTGTTATAAACTTGTAGTAGAGTTGGATGACAGGGTTCATGATTGTTTGGTTGTACTACTTTATGATTTTATGTTCATATTTCTCATGCTGGGTTGGTCAATAATCCTACCAATATACCTTTTTTTTTGAATGTTGATATTACACGTGCTCTTATTTTGTTGAGTGCATAGCATATTTCGGCCATTGTTTCGAGATCTCAATTGTGATTCAGACTGTACCCAAACACAAGGTTGAGGTGCATCTTTTGGGCTACCATGAGTTCTTTACTTATTTCTCTAGTCCGTTGTTCAAACTTAGATGATACTTTGGTATTTGGGGTAGCATCCTCTCTTTTTGTATTTATTAGAGTTTCGGTGTAATGACTTTCAGGTTCTAGAGGATGGTTTATTTCGCACATATATTTATGTTACTCTTTGTTTGAATTTTGAATATTGATTTTGCTAGTGAGATTGATTTAGTTGGTAATTTTTGGCTAAGTGTTGAATGGTTGTTGGGGTTAGTTAGTCCTTTCATCGGTGTATTAGTGTGGATGCCTTTCACAACGAATTCACATAGTGACAATGACACATACGTGAACTATTTTTTCTCACAATTTAAATTTGATTCACATCCAATATTTTAAATCCAACATACTTTGCAAAATAAAATATCTAAAATTATTAAATCCTTACATCATGAAAGCCATCACAACTTCTTTGTATTCGAGAGCACGATCCCTCCTTCCAAAACACCATAGTTTTAACCTTTCTCCAAAGTGTAATCCTCACCCCCACAAATTCTACTAGAACTATGTCCGAATATGATATTTTTATAGATATAGAGGAGAATTCTAATATTGTCTTAATCTATATCTAAGTTTATTATCTACCTTTATGTTTTTCTTCATTTTTTTCAATGTGTGTGTCGAGATTGTTCTTGAGTCCTAATTGTGTTTATAAAGTTGTTTTTTTTAAAAAAAAATTGTTATTAATTATGATAGTACTCATGATGCTTAATTATAGCTCTGTTAACACCCAATTTTGGCTTGATATTTTTAAAATAAATACTTTTATGCTTCTTATTTGTTAAAGAGCACAAATTTGATTTTTACATATTTTTATTCAATTTTAATACAAGTAATTGATAAATTCTTATTTCTGAAAATGTTAGGATATTTATCAATTTATAACTATTTTAATAGTTATTGGTTATCACTGATATTTGCATTGTCATTTTATAAATAAATATTGTTTCAATTTTGTTAAATCATCAATTTTATTTTTGATCCAAATCACATTATTATGTGGTATTAAATATCTTATTTTATTTTATTGTTAATATAGGTCGATCCATAAGAGAAGTATAAGATACTTTTTACAAATATAAGATCAAATACTCATAGTTTTAGATAACTCATGGTTTTGAATTACCCATAATTTTTCAAAATCATGGTATTGAGCACATTACTATTGAGTGCTTTTATTTTGTATATAAAACTTATCCACTCTCTTCACAATTAGTGATGGTGGATTTTTCAGATTGGCCAATGATAAAATCTCCCCTTCAAATTTTTTAGGCATCTCCATAATAGAAAATGAATTTTAGTTTCAGGTTTAATCATTTGACATCAAGTGATCCATGAAGAAATTTTCATCGATTTTCAAGGCCTCCTAGGTATATAAGATAAGTTTTACTTTATTATTTATTTTTATTAATTTATTTTAATTTATATTTGTTCATTAATAATTCTTTACTAACCCCCTACCATAAGAATTTTTCACTTTTCACTTTATTTCAAA
Source organism: Capsicum annuum (assembly GCF_002878395.1). Taxonomy (NCBI): domain Eukaryota; kingdom Viridiplantae; phylum Streptophyta; class Magnoliopsida; order Solanales; family Solanaceae; genus Capsicum; species Capsicum annuum. The sequence goes on from NC_061111.1 coordinate 173,707,973, forward strand.
AGTGATGTTCGGCCATAAGAGTTACAAATACAACTTGGAGTTTTTTTTGGAAAAAAAATATAACTTTTTTTACTCCCACTTCTCTCATAAATATTTAAAAACAACTCCAATTTATATTCATGGCCAAACACAACTTTAACTCCAACTCCAACTCCAACTCCAACCCCAACTCTAAAAAGTTTTTTTTTCATGGTCAAATGCCTACTAAGTGTCTTTATAAGTATCCGAAGTCGAAACCTTTTTAAATTACATATTGTATTTATTTATTATGAATAACAATTGACAAATATTAGGTTTTTTTTGTTATTCATGCTTTAATTTATTCATTATGCGTATTTTATGTTTAATACACTTGTATAAAAATTGATTTTATTTGTTACTCAATTAAAAAATGAGTTTTGTTCAAAACCACATTTGCGGATTTCAAAGGATGTCTAACACCTTATCTTTGGAATGGCTTAAACCCTTACCTAGAATTTAATTGATTTCAAGACTAAATATTTTTTAAAATTAACAAAGTTTCCTAATTTTCCTAAAATTAGGTGGTGATACTCTAATTATTTTTAAACAATTTATTAATTAGCTTTAGAGTCCCAAAATTAAGTATTATTAAAATAGTAATTGCGACAATAATGAAGTAAGTAAGAGTTAATAGGCATTCTATTATCAACGCATAACCTTAAAAAGGACTTGGTCTGAGGGGAATGTGTAAAAACCATAACCAATTTAAATTGTCAGTGGTAGGTTAGGGTGGTAACAAAACTTGATTACATGAATTAACTGTGAAGGAGCCCTTATAAGTTATTCCTCAGACCACTTGGTCGATCCCGATATGAATCTTGAGTAAGAAGTACTTATGTATATGTAAAGTAATATGTTATGGTGAGGATATAAAAAAATTAGAGAAGCTTAAAACATTAGAGTATAAAATAGTAGATACCTTAACGATTTAATCCGTCTTAGTGTGTGATCCTTTGTTATACTCTATAAGTTCAATCATGTTGAATTAGTTAAATATGCGTGATTTGATGTAAATGATGATTAATTGTATGAATGAGGTTAGGTATCTATTCAAAATCTATAAAATCAAATATGAGTTACAACACATCAAAACATTCGGCAATCAGTCTTCCATATAAAAAGTTATAAGTATTTTATGAAATTATTGTGGAAAAATTGAAACTTGGTCTAAGTGTAGAAAATTTGGATGACATCGCCCAATAAGTATAAAAGAAAGGTTTTCCCTCAATCTTGACCTCACCTAACTAGGAGGGACCTTCCTCTGGACCTCACTCGACATCCCTTCCTTTCACTCTGGGCTTCACCTGAAAAGGTGCGCTAATCTGTGTAAGACTTGGTGTAGGCTCAAAAAATTTTCCCTAGCTCAAAATTTCTATGTCACTATGATTTTGGAAATCTTTTTGAAGATAAAACACCTTAAGGCTTCTTTTCAACACCTAAGAGTTCCTATTTTACTGTGAATTAATACATGAGTTCTTATTTATATTAATAGATCTAATTGAGAGTCCGATTCTAGATCACTAAATAATAAATTCTTGGATATGTTAGAAAGCGATCGTTGAATGATTGTATGACTGCTAAGGACAATTCTTATCAAGATTAAGGTATGTCTATGTTTTGCAACTAAATCTTCTTTTGAGGTATGGAATTTTCTAACTTACTTTCAATTTGTCAAATACTTTTAGTAAGACTTTACGCATGTATGGGACAAACTCTTGTTAAGCCTCCATATCTTGCTTATATTATGATATATGAAATCATATACTTGTCGAATTGATAACATTGTTTTGCCATATGAACAAATTTTTATGTGAGACTTGATTTTTGTAAACACTGTTAATGGATTTAGGAATAATATTGGACGATGATGATATTGAAAGGATTTTGGCTAATAAGCCATATTTTATCTTCCTTATGTTTGGACATTTATAAGAAAATTGTTCTATATAGAGGATGAATAGATGTTATGAATCATAATGAGTTATTTCCAGACAGTTTTGTTAGTCTAGAAAACAATTGACCTCTAAGGGTTGGTAATCCCGCAGTGCAGTAGAAATTCTATCGAGACTCTCCTGATTTTAATTTGCCTAAGAGTATGATATTGATATTGATTTTCTTTGAGTTTAGATGTGTTTAGTAATTACATCATCCTTTATTTGTCATGATTATATTGGTGAGCAATGTGACTTAAATTTGGCCTTGCATGGTCTGAAATGATTTTCGAACAAAGGATTTGAGATGGATTAGGTTTTTATAAAAGTATTAATTTTAGTAAGTTCACTAGATATAATTGTTTCATTGTAATTGTTTTTGTTATTGTTTTTGTTGTTGTTGTTGTTGTTTTTGTTGTTGTTGTTGTTACTATTGTTTTATATGAAATTTTGTCCTAATACACTCATTTGAGTACCCAGTACATAGGCATACTATTCTTTTTTTGGTGGTTGTTAGGTAGAGGAGAAGAGAGCATTCTAGGCAATTGCTTTACATAAGAGAGACTTTCTTATTTGATAGCTTGTTATTGGTGGTCCCACTCTCTTGCTTGTGGGCCTCCCTATGCATTTACTACTTAACTAGATTTTTGAGTTGTATCTACATTTAGTTATTCTTTCCTATAGGCTCTGTAGTCATAGATCTTGTGTCTAGGTTACTGTTTTGAGTCGCTTCTTGGTCTATTAAAGCACACTACTATCTTTAGTTGCTAACATATATTCTCATTATTTATACTATATTCTACTTTATTTGATTGATTGTATTTATTTATACTCGTGTAACTAAGAAAAATTGGATTGAAACAAGTGAATAATTAAACTAATGATGGAGAAACTATGTGAACTATCATATCTATAAGGTGTTTTCAATATAATGTGGTTCTATTGCATCGGCCACTTATTGCATCAGAGAAGGTTTGGAGTATGACAAGTTGATATCATTGGCTTAGGTTTGTATTTTTGTTCGTCCTTAGGCATATGAGCATGACTTTGGAAATAAATGCCAGAATTATTCAAGAAAAAATGAGGAAACTTTAATTATGCATACTTAAAGTTCAATAAGAAAATAATTGGACTATGACGATATTGCCACGACCCAAATCGAGGCCTCGCTGTGAAAGGCATCCCAAATCAAACAAGGCTTGAGAGGACTCCCTTAGCCTAACCTCAACAACATAACAATAAATATAAACTGTGGAAGATAACCCAAAGAATAAGAAAAACAAAATATTCAAAGAGAAAGTCTGTTAGTCAAAACCAAACCAACAAATAAATATCCCAATACTGTTCACAAAATCTCTAAACAAAGAATAGCAACCAAGTTGGGATATGACCCTAACTATTCCAGAAGAAAAACCAAAAGTAACTACTGAAATCATGAAAAACTAAAGAAAACTGAGCCTTCCAAATAAGAGAGGTCTGACCACTAAAACAGTTATCCAACAGAAGTACCAAATCACTTAGCACTGCATAAAGTCACAAGAAAATCCCTCAAAACCGACATCATGAAATGATGTAGCATTCGGGGAGGATCAGTACATCGAGTACTGGTATGTAACCCTAGCAAAGGGATAAAATGTACAAGTACAAAACCAGCATGAAGCGCATGAATGAAATATATATTTACCAAAACCATTCATAAAACATATGCGTAATAGCCATCAAGATAATAGGATGTCAGGATAGTGGACAAGGAGCATGAGATATGACTGTTTCAAAAATTCAATCCTAAACTGTGTAGCTCGTACCTACTTAAAGGAACCTATAAGCTATATAGGTCCGACTTGCCCTGCTGAAAGGGTCCAATCCATGTTAAGTGCATGAACCGAGGAAATTGGCTAAAGACACCAAGGCGATAACATAGCAAAATATACTATATAAAGCAGACATAGTGACCACAGACACCCAATGTCGGCAAACATGATTTCTAGTGTTGGTCCACATGGGACTACACTTTCTCAGAGAGTTACACAATTCCCTTTAAACTTGATTAAAACATTTTTCACATACCATTAATTATGGAGTCATTTATTAAGAAACTCCTAACATGGTATCGTTATATTAATAGACTTGCAAGTCATTCCAATTATGCCATACCATATCCATAATTCATTTAACCATTTTGACTCCAATTTTAATTTAAAAATCCATAACCAAAAGCCCTAGAGGATTTCCAAGACTTATTGTCTTTTTACCATTAAATGTTATGCAATTTTTCAATGAATGGTTTACACACTATAAAATCCCTGTTTACAATCCAAAATATAAAGTGGGTTAAGGTTCATGTCATTATAATCACTCAAAAAATCATAAACATTGTGAAACCATATTTCCAAATTTCTAGCATTACCATGAGACCCAAATTCAGTTCACATTCTGCTATTTAAACCATAAAGAAACTATTAAAGCATGAAAAACTCAATGCAAGTGTAAAATAATCAAAAAATCTCAACCCTAGTTTGAATCACACAACCACAAAACATGTAATATCAATTGAATTATATGCAACAATATAGTAAGTAAAATAGAGAGTGTCTAATATGCCTTTTGATGGAGTAAATTAAAAAAAAGCATGAGTTTAAGGCCCTGAGTGTTGAATTCTTGAGAAACCCCTTAGTTGCTTCTATTGAAATTTAAAATGGGAAGAGAATTGGTAAAATTTGATAACTAATAAGTTAATAGGATTTAGGGAGTGTTTAAATTTGTTTAATAGGGCAAAGGACCAAAAGGCCCTTGTCCCAATTGAAAAAAAAATAAAATAAGGAAATTTTTTCCTAAGGCGTGGCACGCCGCTATTGTCGAGGATAAGGACCATGCCATATTATTATTGCAGAGGCTAAGTATCATGCCACACTCTTATCATGGATGATAAACAATGTGCCACGCCCTTATCGCAGACCCTCATTGATTTGGGGTCCCAAAATGACCCTGAACCCTTTTCAAAAATTTTAAAACTCTTCCCAAACATCCTTTTAACATTCATTGTCATGAATCAAATTAAAAATTACCATTAAATACAAGGGAGGTCCAAAATAAATTCATCAAAATTTTTTGGGGTCTTACATTATCTTCCCTTAGGAACATTCATCCCCAAATGAGAGATTAGGACACCCTTAGCATGATCATAGTAAGAATATAGAGGGAGTCATGAAAAAAATTCAAAATGCATTAAGAGATAAATAAAAATTCATACCTTAAGCACTTTCTTACAACATTGGAAACAAGAAAGGGCATCTTGATTTCATATCCTTTTCTGATTCTCATGTAGCTTCCTCTACCTTTTGATTCCAACAAAATACCTCACCGAAGCTATTTTCTAAGTTATAAGTTTATGAACTTGCCTGCCTAAAATTTCAACTGGACTTCCTCATAGAACAACGAATCCTTAACGTTGATATCCTCAACTGGCACTACTAAGGAAGGATCACCCACACACTTTTTAAGCATAGATCCATGAAAGATAGGATGAATTGAAGCTAAGCTCGCTGGTAATTCTAATTCATAAGTAATATTCCCAATCCCTTGTTACAATTTGATGTGGACCAATGTAATACGTCCCCTTTTCCCAAATATCATAAATTCTTTCATAGGAGAAAGCTTTAAGAACACCCAATCTTCAACTTTAAACTCCAAGACTTTTGGGGACTTTGAGCAGTCTTAAATATTTCTCGAATTATCTTCATATTTTCCATCGCTTGGTGAACCAAGTCAGTCTCAAAAAACTTAGTTTCACCCACCTCAAACCACCTAATTAGAGATCTACACCTCCTACCATAAAGGGCCTCAAAAGGGATCATTTGGATACTGGAATGATAGCTAATATTATAAGAAAACTCGATACGCAGCAAATGATCAACCCAAATACCTTTAAAAACAATTGTATAGGCCCTTAGCATATACTCTAGAGTCTGAATAGTATGTTTCACTTGCTTATCTGTTTGAGGGTGTAAAGCAATGCTAAGGTTCACTTGAGTATCCAACCCTTTCTGAAAAGACCACCAAAAATAAGAAGAAAATTATGTACCTCAGTCATAAATAATAGAAATTGGGGCTCCATGCAGCTGAACTATCTCCTGAAAGAATAACTTAGTATAATACTCTCATGAATAGTTAGTTCTCACCGTCAAGAAGTGAGAAAACTTAGTCATTCTGTCCACAATGACCTAAATAGAATCATACTGATTTTAAGATCACAGAAAACCTATAACAAAATCTATATTAGTCATCTCCCACTTCTACATGGGCAATTCTATCTCTTGAGATATGCCACCCAGTCTCAAATGCTCAACCTTGACTTGTTGACAGACCGTACGATCGGCAACAAATTTACCATATCTCTTTTTATATTATTCCACCAATAAGCCACATCTTTTTCATATTATTCCACCAATAAATCTATTTTAAGTCATAGTATATCTTTGTCTAACCTAGATGAACTATATATAAAACACCCTAGATTTTTTACCCTTAGAAAATTTCTTGGACTTCTAGTTTCTAGACAAGTTACAAGTAGGTGAATGAGTCGTACACTGGGGTACGAGTGGTATGGGTTACTCGTATACTGACCAGTGATTGATGGTGGGTTGAATTTGGTTTCTAGAATAAATATGACTTAGGTGGTATAAGACGTATTAGTGGATATGGGTTGTTGGGTTTGGTTCTTTTCTTCACTAAATCATAGACTTAGAAACTTTAGTTGGATTCAAGTACGAGTGGCTACCATGATCCACAATCTAGGGTACGAGTCGTACTATGGACTCGTATGGTGGATAGTGTTCAAATCTCTTGTGACTCTATTCTGTCATGGGTATGGGTTATATGCTTTGAGTGCGACTTAGTTTGGGTAAGTCATACCTTGGAAATTTTTAAGTACAAGTGAAAGGCCTAGGTTATGCGTGGTGGGTACTACTCGTATTGGAAGGTATGACTGGCATGGGTAGTCATACCCCCTGATGGGAATTTTATGCAATTTATGTGAGGGCAATTTAGATATTTCCCCATTTAACCTATTAAGTTCCCATAACTTTTAAAACACTTGGGAGGTTATTTTCCCAATTATTCTATTAATTAACACTTAGAAAACACTCTCTAATCCTCTCTAAAGTTCTTGGGAAAAAGACGCAAGGGTTTTATCTTAAGGATTAATTTGGGACTTATGCTGGTGATTTCTCTTCATTATCTTCTCAATTAAGGCATATACTCCTTCCCTCATTGTTAGTTCCAACTAAAGGCATATTTTGTAAAAAAAATTCATAGCATAATTATTATATGGTTTTGGGTTTCCAGATATATGATGGGGTTTTTGTTGTAATGGATTGGCTATAGTTTTCCTATGTTTTAATTATGTATTTACATGTTTTAATTGTGGTTTGGATACTTGATTTCATGTAAATATTTAATTGGTATTTAATTTTGGTTTGGGAAATAATATGCCCCCAATATGTTTGATAAAATGCCAATGAGAATACTTTTACTATATTGTTGGACTTTTTAATGGAACTATTGCATGTTATGGTTTGGTAATGGAACCCTAAATAGTTTAAATAGTTTGGAATAGTTAAATGGAATGGTTTGGTGTTCATGGTTAGGGTTTGTTGAACTCCTCATGGGGTACGATGGGAATCCCCTAAGTAAACATGTTAATGAACAACTTGTGGGGTACATGGGACTACCCTAAGAAAACTTAATAATGGAACACTTGTGGGGTACAGGGGATTCCCCCAAGTTAACTTGATAAATGGGTACACTGGAATTCCTTTACCTAAAAAGGTTTGGCTAAGGACAATACTTGCAATTTATAGACGGTATGACAATACCACTATTAGTAGCCTTGGTTAATAATAAATAGAATAATGGATTGGTTGGTTGAAAATGGTTTTAGTTGGGCAATAGTGGCAGGGTGAGACAGCTAATCGTGAAGGTAGAAGTTTAATGAACAAATACTGGAAACTAATATTTGATTACATGAGGGGTTTGTCATGGAAACTATATATAACACTATGAGGACACAAGAATTCTCCAAGTACACTGTATATATGTATCATTGAGAGTGAAGGGTACTTGGGAATCTCCTACTCTTAGAGTATCTCTGGTTCGTGTGGTTACATGCATTGGGGCCCGATCAGGGGGTTACACTGGACCCATATAGCCCATGGGTGCTTTAGGATAATTAAGCCACACATACCTAAGTTAATAGTTTTAAATGCATGCTAAACCCGATTCCCTTTCCCGATATGGTTATATATATGTGTGTGTGTGTATGGTTTGTATGCATATGGTTAGTTTACTTGATTTTACTGGATGACATTATTTTATCCTTATCCTGATTTTATGCTAGCGTTAACCTGCCAAACCATCTTTGGGCGGTTATATTCCTACACAATACAGAACCGATCGTTCTACTCCTCCTGCATAGTGATTAGATTTTGGGACCAGATTTTGGATTAAAGTGGTGAGCTTTTATCTTTCTGTAAGGCTCCATTTCATGCTATGGATATTTTCACATACTTTGGTTTATTTATAGATATTGGTTTTGGCTATGGTTGGGGACATGTCCAAATCAGGTATTGGTTTTTTTATAGAAGCTTTTGTGGAACTACTATGGGTTGGAATAGGCGGGATCAGTATTGGTGTCAACCTTGGTATTGGAATTGGTATTAGGGATGATACAGATTAATGGTATTGTTGTTTTTTCCATCCTTTAATATTATGTTATGGAACTTGGTTTGGTTATCATTTTGGTTTTGGCTTACGATGTTTGTCGGTTATGGTTATTGGTTTAATTTAGGGTCGGTCTCATCATAGACCTATCCCAGAGTTTAGATTAGTGAAATTACATGTTATCCTGTTATATGTTCAGAATTCATCCAACTCAGGATATATGCTATATGTTTAGGTTGAGTATTATGGAGAGGTCTCTGGTCCTAGTTGGACTTGAGATGCCCATTACAACAAAGCCCCTGGTCGGGTCATGTCAAGTTGGCATCAGAGTTTTAGGTTCATGGTTAATTGGGAGTTGACAAAGCCTTGTCATGTAGAGTCTCTTTTAGGGGTGTGTAGTGCACCGCACTCATATGGGAGAGGTTACAAGACATTTAGGAATGTTTCACTTTCTTGGTATTCTATTATGAAGCTTAGAGCCTAAATTCTAGAATCTTCTTTAATCCTAATTTTTTTGATTTTCAGATCATGCCTCGTGATCCTAAACACAAGAAAACTCTTCTACCCCATCTGAGGCCAACATGGAAAGGACCCAAGGGATCCATAATCAATTTAGGGGTCTAGTCCCTAATATTTTTAGAGTTCCATTAGTTTCTACTAGTCTTCTTTAGGGTGAAATGATGAATGTAAAATTTCTTCAATCAATTCATACTATTACTTAGTTAGTTGCTGCTCATTCTGAGCGGGATGCATCTAGTGTTTCATGTAATGAGACCACAAGGGTTGGCCAGTTTATGAAGATAAATTCTTCTATGTTTACTGGTGTTAAGGTGGAGAAGGATCCACAGGGTTTCTTCGATAAAATGGAGGAAATATTCAGGATGATGCAAGCCACGAACATGGAAAGGGTGAATTTGGTAGCTTACCAGCTCAAGGATATTATGTACCATAGTATGAGGAGTGGGATAGGGATAGAGGTGATGTTGAGGAGTTGTCCTTATAGGAAACTTTCTCATATGCTTTTTTGGATTGCTTCTTTCCTCAGGAGCTGAGGGAAGCGAATGCAGAGAAATTTGTCAATCTAAAATAAGGGAAAATTCAGTCATAGAATATGCCCTAAAATTTCATAAACTGTCAAGGTATGCTCTGGAATTGGTGTCTGATATGAGGGTAAGGATGAGAAAGTTTACCTCTAGACAGTCTCAAGATATTATCCTTGAAAACAAGATAGCATTGCTAATCAAGGATATAGATATGTCTAGGTTGATGGTTCATACGCAACAGTTGGAGGAATAGAAGAGAAAGTAGGTTAAATTTAGGGAAAGATAGAGTAAAAAGTTTAGGCCTTCTGAATAAGGGGCTTGGAAACAACAAAGTAGTCAGGATGATGGTAAGTGGCTAAAGAAGAAGTGGGAGAGTTTTGGTTTCTTCTCTTCAGCTACTGCTCCTTACCTGAAGCCTTTGGGTGATAGGCGTCATTAGGGTAGTGATAATTTTTGGACACATAGTGTTGAATCTCATACGAGTGGGGCACATTGGCTTTTTCATGCCCTCTTTGTCAGTTCTGTGGTCGTCTTCATTGGGGATTTTGTGATGAAGGGGGGAACAGGTGTTTTAAATATGGCCAGCCAGGCTATATTCTAAGAAACTGTCTGGTTGGTAAGGGTGCTTCGGCAGCGGTCAAAGATCCGTTTACTTCATCTTCTACTTTGCACCTAGTGGTGTTGCTTAAGTATTTACTCCTGCTTCTGGTGCCGGCGTTGGTCAGAATAGGATATATGCTCTTATATCTTGGCAAGAATCTGAGGCATTACCTGATTTTATGACTGGTACATTACAACACTTTTCTTGTGATATGTATTTCTTGCTTGATTCGGGGTCTACTCTTTATTATGTGACCTCATTTGTGGCTGTTATTTTAGTTTTGATCCCAAGGTTATTTTGAATTCTTTTTCTATTTCTACCATAGTAGGTACTCAATTATTTCTAAAAGATTCTATAGAGGAGTGTGGTATCTGTTGGTAGTAGGCAGACTTTGATAGATTTATTTAAACTTAATGTAGTGGATTTTGATATTATTCTGAGGAGGGATTGATTATACTCAAATTATGCTTCCTCAAATTGTTGAGCCCATAAGGTTATTTTAAGGTTCCCTGGTGAATCAGTTATTAAGTAAGAGGGTAGTTCCCTAGCGCCTAGGGGGAGGTGTATCTCTTTGGAGGTTAATCTCTAAAAGGTGTCTCTATCATTTGGTTCGGGTTAAAGATTCTAACTTAGAGGGACATTCTTTATATTTGGTTTCGATGGTCAATGAGTTTCCTGAGATCTTTCTAGATGATCTTCTTGGTGTTCCTCCAGATAGGGAGATTGAGTTTGGTATTGATTTGCTTTCAAACACTTTCCCAATATCAATTCCTCTTTATAGAATGGCTTCGGCTGAGTTAAGGGAACTCAAGAAAAAACTTAAGGATCTTCTGGATAAGGGGTTTATTTTTCCTTGTGTATTCCCATGGGGTGCACCAGTATTATTCATGTGTAAGAAGGATGGTTCCCTTTAGATATGCATTGACTATTGGCAATTAAATAAGGTAACGGTTAAGAACAAGTATCCTCTTCTAAGGATAGATGACTTGTTTGATCAGTTGCAAGATGACAAGTTCTTTTCTATGATTGATCTTCGGTCTGGGTATCATCAGCCTAAGATTAGGGAGGTGGATATTCCTTAGACAGCTTTTCATACTCGATATGGGCACTTTGAGTTCATGGTTATGTTATTTGGTTGGACTAATACTCCGGCGATATTAATTAATTTGATGAACAGGATTTTGAGGTAGTTTTTAGATCTTTTTGTCATTGTGTTTATTGATGGAATCCTTATGTACTCTAAGACAGATGTGGATCATACTAATTACCACTGTATAGTGTTACAGATCTTAAAAGAGCAGCAGTTATATGCCAAGTTCTCAAAGTGTGAGTTTTGGTTAAACGCTGTATTTTTCTTAGGCCATATTATTTCTAGCAAGGGCATCATGGTGGATTCGCAAATGGTGGTTGAGGTTAAGAAGTGGCCTAAATCCATGACTCTAATTGACATTCGAAGCTTCTTGGGTTTGGCTAGGTACTATAGGTAGTTTGTGGAAAGTTTCTCGATGATATCTTCCCTATTGACTATGTTGACTCAAAAGAAGGTGAAATTTTCTTGGTTGGATGCATTTGAAGAGAGTTTTGAGAAGCTTAAGGATAAACTAACTTTAGCTTTGGTTTTGACATTGCCTAAAGTAATGAGAGGTTTGTGGTTTATTATGAGGTATCCCAGGTAGGACTTGGTCGTGTTTTTATGCAACATGGGGAGGTTATAGCCTATGCTACCATCCAGTTGAAGGTACATGAGAAAAATTATCCTATTCATGATATGGAGCTATTAACGGTGGTTTTTGATTTGAAAATTTGGTGGCATATTTATATGGAGTGCACGTAGACATCTTTTCTGACCATAAGAGTTTATAGTATGTGTTCATTCAAAAGGAACTAAATCTCAGGCAAAGAAAATGGTTAAAGATTCTCATAAACTATTATATGAGTCTTCACTAATACCTAGGTAAAACAAACATGGTTGCTAATTCTCTTAGCAGGTTATCTATGGGGAGTTTAGCTCATGTGTATTAGGAAAAGCAGGAATTGGTGATGGATACTCACCACTTGGACATTATTAGAGTTCATCTCTTGGACTTTAAGGATGGTGAGGTAATGATACAGGAAGTAGTCTAGTCGTCTCTTGGTGTAAATATTAAGGAGAAACAAGTGTTGGATCTTGTCTTGATAAAAATCAAGAGAGATACTATTGTGAAAAAGGCGATGGACTTTGATATTAGTTGTGATGGTACTTTATGGTACCAAGTGAGGTTGTGTGTTCCTGATGTCGATGGTTTGTGACAAAGGATTTTGGCTGAGAAACATGAATCATGCAACGTTGTTCATCCTGATTCAACAAAAATATATCATGATCTCAAGGAGATGTATTGGTTGAGTGGTATGAAAAGGGGTGTGGCTGATTTTATGGCCAAATGCTTGGTGTGCCAACAAGTCAAAGCTGAGCGCATAAGGCCTGGTGGGTTGTATTAAGAAATTGATTTGCGCGAATGTAAATGAGAGATGATCAATATGGATTTCATTATCGGTCTTCGTTTGTCTTGAAATTAGTTTGATTCGATTTGGATCATCATGGATAGGATGACCAAGTCCGCTCACTTTTTACCAATGCGGACTAACTTTTTGGCTGAGAACTATGCGAGGTTGTATAGTCATGAGATTGTAAAGTTGCATGGGGTACCTATTTTGATTATTTTTGATCGGGGTATGCAATTTTCATCTTACTTCTGGCGGTCTTTTTAGAAAGGATTGGGGACTAAGGTTAGTCTGAGTATTGCTTTTCATCCTCAGACGGATAGTCAAGTAAAAAGGACTATTCGAACATTGGAGGACATGCTTCGTGCATGTGTGATTGATTATGATGGTAGTTCAATTGATCATCTACCTTTGGTAGAGTTTACTTACAACAATAGCTATCATTCTAGTATTGGTACGGCCCCTTTTGAGGCATTATATAGTAGGAGGTGTAGATCTCCTATTAGTTGGTTTGAGCTTGGTAAGGCGGATATATTTGGTCCGAATTTGGTTTATTAGGCCATGGGAAAGGTAAAGGTGATTTGGGATAGGCTTAAGGCTGGACAAAGTTGCCAAAAGTCCTATGAAAATGTAAGGCATAGAGACTTAGAGTTTGAGGTTGGGGATAAGGTGTTCCTAAAGGTATCTCCCATGAAGGGAGTAATACGGTTTGGTAAAAATGGGAAGCTCAGTCCCCGGTTTATTGGTTCTTATGGGACTTTACGGAGGGTTGGTAATGTGGCTTATGAACTGGAGTGCTCCTAGTTTAAGCTCTATTCATGTAGTATTTCACGTCTCTATGTTGAGGAAATGCGTTGGTAATCCTTATTTGGTTATTCCTTTGAAGGGATTGGGTATCTCAGATATTTTGTCTTATGAAGAGGTCCTATTTGAGATTCTATATATGAAGGTTCATCAGTTATGGACTAAGGATATGGCCTTATTTAAGGTTCTATGGTGAAACCACAAGGTGGACGAGGCTACATGGGAAACGGAAGAGAAAATAAAGTCCAAGTATCAGCATCTGTTTTCTACTCCTGGGATTCATGCGGAAGGTATGTGTTCTTCAACATACTTTTGTTTTCAAACTTTGTTGAAGGAAAGATCAAAATCTTTGCATCCTTATTTTCTAACTTCGTTAAAGGTTGGATTGATATTTTATAATGCAAATAAAATGTGCTTGTGTTTACCCTACCTTGTCTGTTATTCGGGGTTGAATGTTCCTAGTGGGGGAGATTATAACACCCTGGATTTTTAACCCTTATAAATTTCTTGGATTTTTAGGTTTTGGACAAGTTACAACTAGGGTGAATGAGTCGTACAGTAAGGAACGAGTACTATAGGTTGGTCATATACTGACCAGTGATGGATGGTGGGTTGAATTTGGTTTCTAAAATGGATATGACTTAGGTGGTATGAGTCGTATTGGTGGATATGAATTATTGGGTTTGGTTCTTTCCTTCACTTAATCTTAGACTTGAAAACTTAAGTTGGATCTGAGTACGAGTGGCTCACCATAAGCCGTAAGCCAAGGAACGTGTTGTACCATAGACTCGTATGGTAGACAATGTTCAACCCTCTTGTGAGTCTATTCTTCCAGGGGTATGGGTCGAAGGTAAGGTCGTATGCTTTGAGATAAGACTTGGTTTGGGTAAGCCATACCTTGGACAGTGTTGGGTCCAACAAGGAGGCCTAGGGTACGAGTGGTGGGTACCACTGGTATTGGAGAGTACAACTAGTATGGGTAGTTGTAACCCCTGATGAGAATTTTATGCAGTTTAGGTGAGGGTAATCTGGACATTTCCCTACTTAACCTATTAAGGACCGATGACTTTTAAAATACTTGGGAGGTTATTTGCCCTATTATTCTATTCATTAAGACTTAGAAAAAACTCTCTAATCCTCTCTAAAGTTCTTGGGCAAAGGAGGCAACGGAAGTTCTTGGGAAAAGGAGGCAAGGTTTTCATCTTAAATATTAATTTGGGGGTTGTGTTGGGTATTTCTCTCCATTATTTTCTCAATTAAGGCATGTACTCCCTCCAACTAAAGGCATATTTTGTAAATTGTTTTCTTAGCATAATTATTATATGGTTTTGGCTTTTCAAATATATATTGGGGGATTTGGTTATGATGGCTTGGTTATGGTTTTCACATGTTTTAATTATGTATTTACATATTTTAATGGTTGTTTGGATACTTGGTTGCATGGGAATAGTTAATTGGTATTTAATTTTGGTTTTGGAAAGACTATGCCCCCAATATGTTTGATAAAATGGCTATGAGAATGCTTTTACTATATTGTTGGACTTTCTAATGTAACTATTGCATGGGATGGTTTGGTAATGGAACCCTAAATGGTTTAAATGGTTTGGAATGGTTAAATGGAATGGTTTGGTTGTCATGGTTATATTTAATTGAAATCCTCATGGGTTACGATAGAATTCCCCAAGTAAATATGTTAATGAACAACTTTTGGGATACATGGGTGTAATACCCCGTACTTTTCTTAGCTTAGTTCAGCATAGTGCGTGCATAAGAGACTTAGAACCTAAAAATTTAGATAAGTGTTGTAGACTTGATTTTATTTTTGGCCTCTTGACTTCGATGATTTTAAAGTGACCTTCCCGACTCCGAGACGATGGTTTCTAAGTTAATTCATGTTCAGGGGTGTAAGTAGCATGTCTTGGGTAAGTTTTGGATTTTTTAAACGAGGTTTGGACCATATTTAGATCTCCAAAACAGCATCTCACCGCAATTGCACCATGTTGCGATGGCTATAGTAGTGGTCACCTCATCACACTGCGGTGAAGTTCAAAATGACAATTGTCTGATTCCATTAAGTCATCGTGATTGTACCACATTGTAGTGGAATCACGATGACAACCTTGGTGCGTTAAGGTGAGAGCCCAACGACATTTTAGTCATGAATTTTAATTTTTGAGGGACAGTTTGGTGTTTTCCCATGGCCCCAATCCATGGAAGTTAGGGGATTAAAGCCCCAAAGGAATATTTGGTCATCTTTTATTCTAATTCTCTCAATTTAAAACCATTCTCTTTCAAGAACAAACCCTATCCATTCAAACATTCAAGCTTAAGTTCAAGAAAACCACCAAGAACCTTGAAGAATTCTTCAATTAAGGTATGTTAGATGTTCATTCAGGGTTCCATTCACCAATGAAGTCCAAGAACCCAATTTCAAGTTTAAAAGAATGTTTTTTACAAGTTATCATGAATTTTAACCATGAATTCCCACGAATTTTGATTTTATATTATGTTTATACACAGTTTATTGTTGAAGTTAAACCTTACACGTTTGAATCAATGGTTTGTACCATAAATTGTGATTTAGTATCGAAATCATTATATTACTACATGTTTAAAACTATTCCTATGTTTAAACTATGAATTGCAAGTGTTTGATAAAATTCCCAAAGGAATGAGTTTTGAATAATGGCTACTTCTCATGTCCTTAAGGTTTTGTATGGTCTTGTTATTATTGATATCGATTTCTGGGGTTTTTTAATACCCGAAACTTAGTTGGTTACTTTGTATCGGTATTTTTAAAATAGTTTCAGACACGTATGAGCATTATCAGTTTAGTCAATTGTCATGTCAGTTAAACTTAGATCAGTTCAATAGTCTGAGATAGTTCCTTCTTCAGTTAAACTTAGTTCTGTTTCATAATCAGTGTCAGTTTAGTTGGGAGCAGGATTCAGCACCAACCAAACCCAGAGATGGGGGCACTCATATTAGTATAAGGTTTGACCCTTAGTAGCAATTCTTGAGTTACAAAACTATGTAGCCAACGTAGGTTTGAGATGTCTTCCTGCTAGTTTAGGGTTGACATATATCACATGAGTCTTTCTGTTAGTTTAGGGTTGACAAGATGTCTTCCTCCTAGTTTAGGGTTGACAAAACCATTGTTACCCGTGGCATGGTACTAGCACCCTTCCAATTGGGGTCATAGGTTGGACCCCGATCAGCTCAGCTTTGGTGCATGCCGATTAAAGTATATCTCCCACAGTTTCAATTTCAGTATTCAATTCAAAACTCAGTTCATTTTGGCTTGACCATAGCATACAGTTTATTAGTTATTCAGTTATCAAATTTTAGTATTTCAGCTTACAGACTATTTTAGAATCATGTTATATGCTTAGTCATGTATTTTTTAATATTTTAAAGCATTCACGTATTCATTTCCAGTTATCTCATGCTATTCATTCTGTCAGTTATTGTTCATACGTATGAGTCCATGCATATCAGCCTAACCTCATCTAGCATACTAGTACATTCAAAGTACTGATCGCATACTCATTTCTTGCACTATGATGTATCATATCATAGGTTCAGACACTCAACTTCCCGACCGCACTTAGATATTCTAGCACATCAGCAGCAGCAGCAATGGTGAGTCCTCATATTTTAAGGATCGATTATGTTTATTTTAGTACTTCAGTCCAATATTCAGTTGGAGTTAGTTGGGGACATATCCCATCAACTCCATACTCATTCAATTAGAGGCTTTCAGACACTTATCCATTTTCTGTTGATTGTCAGTCTTTACGCCATTATTTTCAGATAGTTGTTTCAAATTTAAGAGTTTAGTAATGTCTTAGTATTATAAAACCTTATGTCATATCTATTTATTCTACATATGTGTATAATTTATTAGTAGTTTTGTTCAGTGGTCACAGCAGGTACCAACTCATGGGTTAGCTTGTGGTCACTTATGACTGTAAGCATTGTGTGGCATCTAGGGTGTACTCCGGGGGCATTAGAAACTTGGTATCAGATCCTAAGGATTTAAGGTGTCCTAGGGAATCTGAAATCCATGTTAAGTAGAGTCTTATGCATTAGTGTGAAGCATGCCACACTTATGGAAAAAAAGGCTATAGATCGTGTTATAGAAAAGTTCTCTAAGAACCTTAAGTAGATTTTGATCATGCTCCACTCATGTCAACTCTACCTTACTTTCAAGGTAATAGAAATATTAAAGCTCAATGTCCTATAGATAGGGCTTTTCAGAAAGTTCCTGTAGACAGTTATGGGATTACCACAGGCTCAAAAGTAGCCCATTAGTTCCATTATGTTCCAACATTTTAAAGATTTCATTCATGATCATGAAAACTCATCCACTAATCCAAAGTCGGATATGCCTTCAGATCCCTTCTCAGAATCCTATGATAGAATATAACCTAGAGTTAGAAGCATAAACCCAGGAGTTTAAAAGTAGTAGAGCAGGGATAGTGTTATCTAAATTTAGTAGATTTTTCATTCATGGGGCTAGTTGTATGAAAAGGTGAATCAGTAGGCTTGAAACACTTTATGTAAGAATTTAAGTTTGGTGGTTTAAAATTATATGTAGTTGATGTTGGTGTAGTGGTAATTCTCATGGTGTAGGGAAAATATAAGTTTAGAGATGTGATATTTGTAGGTTATGATGAAAGTAGTATGGTTCATTAAAGATTTGGGGATATCCATGCTATGTGTTAGAATCTAAGTTTGAATCTTTGAAGGTTGAGCTAATAGAAAAAAAAAGTGTTGAGAATTCTAAGTTAGTCGATGGTTAAGTTGTTAAATGATGATTGTTTGGGCTATAGAAAGCTAAGAGTTGTATCTCAGAAGGATGTACTAGTAGTGGGTTTTAATTTATCGAGCTTAGTCATTTAGGGTGAGTTTACCAGTTATGCGTAATATTATACCCCAGATTCCATAGTAAAGCTTTGGCAGTTCAGCTTGGAGATATTTATTAAGTAGTTCCAGACTTAGAGTGATGGCTTAAAGCTAAAGAAAAGATGATAGAACAAGTAACCAAGTCAGTCTTTCTGGTTCTAATAGTGATGCCAGCGTGTTGTGGAACACCACTTAAGAGGAAAATTCCCAAATCGATTCTTATCTCAGTGTAAGATTTTCAGTCATCACAATATCTACTCATGCCTTACATGTCAGCTCCATGATCATAGTTCATGTTCATGCAGATCACAAAACATTTTGTACACTTTCAGTCCCTAGTATAAGGAGTTCTAATTTACTCAACAGTAAGAACCACGTTCCATGAATTTATGAAACTCCAAAAAAATTATCTCATGCAGCTCATAACTCAATTACTCATGCTTTACAATATGTTCAGTTCCAATACTCAGGCTATACTTTAAATTATCCATAAAATTTATATTATTGTTATGTCTATCGTCAAATTTGATTTCTTGATGAATTCATGTCGTTGATACTCTATTCCTCACCTCAGTTAAGTATCAAGTTCTGTATAGTGTTCATTCATGCTTTAGGTCCTCATGTTTTAACAACTCAATGACCCCTCCTAATAAAATGATATAGTGATCAGGAATTGCTTAGGTGGGAGAGTGTAAATGTTTTATGTTAAGGAAAGATTGTTGCATGCTTATTTTACACGAGGCTGTAGTTATGAATATAGGCTTGAATGTCAAGTTTGTGTGTAAGTGTATAAGTGCATTACACGTTAGTGAATGGCTAGTAAGAGGTTGTATTTAGTTGTTAAAGAGGTAATCTAAATTATGTAGGAGATGGGAAGTTATGAAAATGCAGAGTGTATTGAATTCATGACTCAGAATAGTATTACAGTGTTATGTGTGCATTTTGTAGATTCAAGTAGGCTTAATCATAGTGGGAGAATTCAGTCCAGCTCAGACCTTAGTAGGTAAAATTATCAGTGCTCATGTGAATATTTTTAGTAGCCTCAAGTAAAGTGTGGTGTTGAAGTACAAAGTTTAGTTGAGGGAGTATTTAAGAAGTGTGGATAAGCTTTAAAGTTAGTAGTTCCAGTGTATAAGGCTTAGTAACTTTATCCTAGCTAATGTTTCGTAGGCTTGTGTTCTATATTATAGAATTATAGCCATGTTGTGATTTCTTATTCAGATGTCTTATTCAGACCATGCCTAAGATTCTTTGCTCCCTAAAGTCATTAGAACTTCATAGAAAGAGTGTCAAAGAAATACTCTAGTTAAGTATAAGCTTTAAGTATGAGTTAGTTTGTATATCCAGTAATTCAGCTTACTAGTCAGACAGACAAGTCCCTATGGTTTTTCATCCTTCCATCTAGTCATACTATCCAAAATATCATGAATAGGGATATTCCATGAGGTAAAATATTCACACCTCTGCAGATTACGAATTTAGCTCAGTTTAGTTCATGCCTCAGTTTCAAATTCTAGATATTCATTCATGATTCAGTTAGTAAGAGTTTTGTACATCATCTCAGTCTTTCTTTAGTATTTTAGTCAATCCAATATCATTTAGGGGACGGACTATCCCAAGGGGGAGATGTTGTAACACCCTTGAGTTTTCATGTACTAAATCTCTCAAGTTTTTATCATGAAACCAAATCTAGCCCGAGGCAGTGGTAACTTATAAGTTGACTCTCTTATTTCTATCTCAATCATATACTCACGTTTATGTCATTGCATGCATTCATTAATCAATTCAGCTAGCCACCATATTTCAGACTCAGTCATGTAATCATGTTTCCAGTCAAGCATGTTCAGTAGGTGATCTCAGTTGCATTAGTTCAGTACTCTCAGTCGAACCAGTCGCATTGGAGGACAAATGTTCTCAAGGGGGAGTTATTGTAATGCCCCATACTTTTCTTAGCTTAGTTTAGCTCATAGTGCATGCATACGAGACTTAGAACCTGAAAATTTAGCTAAGTATTGGAGACATAGTTTTATTTTTGGCCTCTTGACTTTGATGATTTTTAAAGTGACCTTATGAACCCCAAGATGATGGTTTCTATGTTAATTTATATTTAGGGTGTAAGTAGCATGTCTCGGGTAAGTTTTGGATTTTTCGGATGAGGTTTGGACCATATTTGGATCTCCAAAACAGCAGCTCACTGCAATTGCACAACATTGTTGTGGCTATAGTGGTGGTCACATCACCGCTAATGGTGAAGATTAAAATGACAATTGTCAGATTCCAGCAATTCACCATGATTGTTCCGCATTGCGGTAGAATTGCGATGACAGCCTTAGCGCATCGCGATGAGAGCCCAAATAGCTTTTTAGTTACGAATTTTAATTTCCCAAGGATAGTTTGGTCTTTTCCTATGGACCTAATTTGTGGAAAACACGGGATTAAAGCCCCCGAAAACATATTTGGTCATCTTTTATTCAAATTCTCTAAATTTAAAACCATTCTCTCTCAAGAACAAACCCTAGCCCTTTAAAGATTCAAGTTCAAGTTCAAGAAAACCA
This sequence comes from Capsicum annuum, assembly GCF_002878395.1. Classification (NCBI taxonomy): domain Eukaryota; kingdom Viridiplantae; phylum Streptophyta; class Magnoliopsida; order Solanales; family Solanaceae; genus Capsicum; species Capsicum annuum. Next base: position 173,729,034 of record NC_061111.1, read on the forward strand.
CCAAGAACCTTCAAGAATTCTTTAATTAAGGTATGTTGGATGTTAATTCATGGGTTCCTTTCACCCATGGAGTCCAAGAATCCAATTTCAAGTTTAAAAGAATGATTTTTACATGTTATCATTAATTTTAACCATGAATTCCCATGAATTTCAATTTTATATTATGTTTATACATGATTTGTTGTTGAAGTTAAACCCTACATGTTTGAATGATGCTTATGTGTTGGTTTGTACCTTAAATTTTGATTTAGTATCAAAATCATGATATTACTACATGTTTAAAACTATTCCCATGTTTAAACAATAAATTGTAAGTGTTTGATAAAATGCCCAAAGGAATGAGTTTTGAATAAAGGTTACTTATCATGTCCTTAAGGTTTTGTACGGTCTTCTTTTTATTGCTATCGATTCCTGGGGGTTATGAATACCCAAAACTTAGTTTTTTACTTAGTCGCAGCATTTTCAGAATGGTTTCAGACACGTATGAGCAATATCAATTCTATCATGTCAGTCAAACTTAGATCAGTTCAGTAATTTGAGATAGTTTCTTCTTCAGTTAAACTTAGTTCAGTCCTGTACTCAGTGTCAATTCAGTATAGAGTAGGATTAAGCACTGAGCGAACCAGGGATGGAGCATTCCTATTAGTATAGGATTTAACCCTTAGTAGCAATCCCTGAGTTATAGAACTACGTAGCCAGCATAGGATTGAGATGTCTTTCTTCTAGTTTTGGGTTAACACATATCTCATGAGTCTTCTTGTAAGTATAGGGTTGACAAGATGTTTTCCTACTAGTTTAGGGTTACGCAACCATTTTTAATACCCATGGCATAATACTAGCACCCTTCTAACTGGGGTCACAGGTTGGCCCCCGATTAGCTCAACTTTGGAGCATGTCATTTAGATGATACCTACAATAGTTTTAGTTTTAGTATTCAGTTTAGAACTCAATTCAGTTTTGCTTGATAATAGCATACATTTTATCAGTTATTCAGTTATTAGATTTTAATATTTTAGCTTATAGACTATTTCAGAATCATGTTATATGCTTGGTCAGGCATTCTAAGATTTTACAGCATTCACGCATTCATATCCACTTATCTCATGCCATTCATTCAGTCAGTTGTTATTCATACACATGATCCCATGCATGTCAGCCTAACCTCATCTAGTATACCAATACATTCAAAGTACTGACCGCATACTTGTTTCTTATGCTATGATGTATCATATCATAGGTTTGGACACTCAGGTTCCCGACTGCACTTAGACATTCCATCACATCAGTAGCAACAACAGTGGTGAGTCCTCATAATTTGAGGACAGATTATGTTTATTTTAGTACATTAGTCCAATAGTCAATTGGAGTTAGTTGGGGACAGGTCCCATCAACTTCATAGTCATTCAGTTAGAGGATTTCAGATATTTTCAGACAGTTAACTAGTTTTCTGTTGATTGTTAGTCTTTACACTATTGATTTCAAACAGTAGTCTAAAATTTAAGAGATTAGTAATGTCTTAGTATTATAAAACCTTATGGAGTATCAAGGTATTCCGCTAGAAACTCATGTTTGGCGACATGAAGGGTTGGTCATGGCGACCATATATGATACCGTGAGGTACACAGGAATCCTCTAAGTACACCATACAGAGGTATCATGGAGAGCAAAGGGTACTTGGGAATCCCCTATTCTTATGATTTCTTTGGTTTGTGTAGTTACACGTATCGAGGCATATTCAAAGAGTTACATTGGAACTATGTATCTTGTGAGTGGTTTAGGATGGTTAAGGTACATAGACTCAGAATAATCATTTTAAATGTATGCTAAACCCGATTTCTTTTTCCAACATGGTTATATATATATATGTATATATATGTATGTATGGTTTGTATGCTTATGGTTGGTTTACTTAGTTATACTGGATGACATTATTTTATCCTTATCCAGAGTTCATACTAGTGTTCACCTGCTAACCCGCCTTCGGGCGGCTATCTCCCTACGCGATGCAAAAATTGGTCATTCTACTCTTCCTTCATAGTGATAGAATTTCGGGATCATCTTTTAGAATGAAGTGATGAGCTTCCATCTTTTTGAAAGGCTAAATTTCATGTTATGGACATTTTCACATACTTTGGCTTATTTATTCATATTAGTTTTGGCTATGGTTGGGGAAATGTCCCAACCGGATATTGGGCTTTTTTTTGTTATAGGATTTTGTGGAACAAATATTGGTTGGAATGGCGGGATTAGTATTGGTGTCAGCCTTGGTATTGGCATTGGTATTGGGGCTAATACTGGTTTGATGGTATTTTTGGTTATTCCATCCTTTTATGTTATGTTTTGGAACTTGGTTTGTGCACCTCAGTCAGAAATAATAGAAATTGGGGCTCCATGCAACTGAACTATCTCCTGAATGAATAACTTAGTATAATCCTCTCATGAGTAGTTAGTTCTCACAGAAAAGAAGTGAGAAAACTTAATCATTCTGTCCACAATGACCCAAACTGAATCATATTTATTTCGAGATCGTAGAAGACCTATAAGAAAATCTATATTAGTCATCTTCTACTTCCACACGGGTAATTCTATCTCTTGAGATGTGCCACCTAGTCTCAAATGCTCAACCTTGAGTTATTGACAGACCATATGATTGGCAACAAAATTCATCATATACCTTTTCATATTATTCCACTAATAAATTTGTTTCAAGTCATCATATATCTTTGTCAAACCTCAATGAACTATATATATAACACCCTGGATTTTTGACCCTTAGAAAATTGCTTGGATTTCTATTTTTTGGATAAGTTTGCAACTAGGGGAAACAAGTCATACACTGGGGTACAAGTGGTATGGGTTAGTCATATGCTGACCAGTGATTGATGGTGGGTTGAATTTTAATTCTAGAATAAATACAACATAAGTGGACGAGGCACATTAGTAGATATGGGTTTCTGGGTTTCGTTCTTTCCATCACTAAATCTTAGACTTGGAAACATAAGTTGGATATAAGTACGAGTCATTCACCATGAGCTGTAAGCTAGGGTACGAGTTGTGTTATGGACTCATATGGTGGACCGTGTTTAAACCTCTTGTGATTCTATTTTTCCATGGGTACGGGTTGTATGCTTTTAATATGACTTAGTTTGGGTAAATTGCACCTTGGACAGTTTTGGGTACAAGGGGAAAGTGTAACACCTTGTGTTTTTTCTAGCTTAAAATTCATTCCTAGAATGTTAAGAGTGTGCTTCAAAAATGAATAACCATTATTTCATACATAATTTTCCATATTTAGACCTTCTATTGTGTGGAAAATTGAATAAGATTTCCATCGATATCAAATTCACCCAAATCCGACAGTCAGTGAAGAAGTTAGAGCATTTTTAGTAATGCAGTATCCCATCTGGGCACTTACCGCATCGCAGTGGATTCCAAAATGGAAATCATCACATTCCAGTGGACCTCCATGATATTTTTGCATCGCGGATAGGTTCGAATTCCCAATTGTCAATTTCCAGTGGCACAATGCGATAGCACCGCATCGCGCTAGAGTGTAAATTCACACTCGTCCTTTCCCAATAGCTTAATACGATTTCACCGCATCGCGGTGAAGGTGTAATTGCCGTACTCTTGATCCATAATTTGAATTCTTGTGTCATGACTTTAATCCTAAGTATGTGAAGTCCTTATTAGGTGAATAATGTTCATAGAAGTCATTTAGAGCCAAGTGGAGCTTAGAACATTAGATTCGTTCAAATATTTGTCATTCAATCCTACAAGGGTCTACTTTAAACATGTATAAATTTTTATATACATAGAATTTCCAATATCAAGACACACCAAATTATAGATAATTAAATTAGCTTTCCAAATATACCGATTTCTTTAAAATCCGTTACCCGAGTCAAAAGTTATGACATTTTTAGTTTGAGGCAGTGAGCTGCAGCGATGGTAGCGCGTCGCGCTGAAGGACAAAATCGGGATGCGGGTTATGAATTTCTACTTTAAATTAAAGAGGGGCAATGGGGTCTTTTCCCACCTCAACTCAAGTCGTAAAAACACGATCTAAGGCTTTAATTGGGGCATTATTTGCCCCCATTCTTCAAATTTTTCCTCAAGAACAACCCTAATCAATTCCCTCAAGAATCATCAATTTCATCTTCTTCTCTTCAACAAAAAGATCAAGAACTTAGGATTTCTAATCCAAGAACTTCAATAATAATATCAAGATCATCTCCAAAGGATTCAAAGTTCAAGCTTTTCCATTCAATTCATCAAATCCAAACTATTAAGGTATGTAGGGTTGCAACAAGGACAATCCTTTCGTCCTTGTGCCCAAAACTTGTTTTAAACTACAAATTTACTGAATTTTTAGTGATCTCTCATGAAATTGAAGTTAGGGTTTTATACTCAATTTATATTGTTTAAATATTATGAGTTTACAAGTGATTGAATATTGAATTGCATGACTATTTTCATGTATTTATGCGCGAAATGCAATTTTTCAGATTTTTCAAAGTGAGTTTAAGCATGACATTGAGATTCTTGATCTTATTATTTTGATAGTATTGAAGTATTTTTCAAGAAGCAAATTGAGAATGATGTTTTTCTATGATTTTGAATGTTTATACATGAGTTCTAAATTGGAATTCATACCCATTATCACTATTTACAAGATTATGATTTTTGAGAGATTTTGAAGATAAGTTTCATGTCTATTGTCTTATTTTCATGCCTATTGTAGAAATTTTCAGATTTTGAGTTATATTATTATTGAGTGCATTAACAAACATAAATGCAATGATTTTACATGAGTTGAGACATGGGTTATTAGGCCCTAATTTGAGTATTGATATTTCAAGAACTTGTACTTTAAGCACCCTGAGATTTTCATATTTTGAGTTATATAATAGTATTTGATCTTTGGATCCTCAGTTGAGTTTTGGAATCCACTTTTCAGAGTTATTACAGATATGAGTGTTGTCTTCATTATAGACTCTTGAGTTACTTTAAGGTGGATTTCCTAAAAGTTCTGAACCTAAGTATAGAAGGAGTATTTAGCACCGAGCGGAAAGTGTGATTTTAGCGCATCCTACTTTTCCAGAACTCCATGCCACCATAGGATTGAGATTTATGGGCCTGAGGCCTAGATAGTGATCACTTAAGTTAAGGTTCTATTCTGATAGAAAGTTTAGAACAGCTCTCCAACGTGGGTAAGACGTTGGACTCCATGTCATCTCACATGGTTTATATCGGTTAGAATAACCTCCCAAATATGTCCCCCACTCTTGAAACAGTTTTATTAATTTAAAGTATTGAGATAAAGAGTTTACTATACAGAATGAGTTTTAGATTTCATCTAGCTTACAAGTTTTGAGAATAAGAAAAGAACACAGATTTTAGAACTAACTGTAATGACTCACGAGATTTATATTACATGCTTCCTTATCCATGAATTATGAGATTTAGATTTTACTTTTTGGTCAAGTTATGTGAGTCATTTATATCAGCATGTATGATTTCTATAAAGATTGATGATATTGTTTAACTATTCCATACACCCCCATATACTCAGTACATCCTCAAAGTACTGATCCACATATATATCTATGTGCTACATTGTCTCATAATGTAGGTATAGGTTGTAGCGTATATACCATATTCAGTCATTCCACAGCTTCCAGTCATCAGGTGATAAGTCTTTTTGATTCAAGGGATCGAGTAAGTTATACAGCTTGAGAAGTATTGTATTTTCTTTTTTCAGTCGTATTGAGTTGGGATAGTTGGGAGTCATGACCCAGCTACCTATAGTAAGTACTATAGAGGCTTTATAGACAGTCAATGGTGTGAATGTATTAAATTTTTGTTTTGTTGGTAAAAGCAGAGTTGTATTCTTGTAAATTTAGATTTGTATTGATCAAGTTCAGAGAAGTTTTATATTTATGCTGATTTTGGTCAGATTTATGTATTTTATTCAGTTGCTTGCAAGTATGCCAATAGAAGGGTTAGCTTGGGATCACTTGTGATCCTAAGCACCGTGTGACATCTCGGAGCCTATTTTTAGGGCGTTACAGAAGACCTAGGTTATGAGTGGTAGGTACTACTCGTATTGGAAGGTACGATTGGTATGGGTAGTTGTACCCCTCGATGGGAATTTTACACAGTTTAAGTGAGGGCAATTTGGACATTTTCCCACTTAAGCTATTAAGGCCCCACGACTTTTAAAACACTTGGGAGGTTATTTTCCTTATTATTCTATTCATTAACACATAGAAGACACTCTCTAATCCTCTCTAAAGTTCTTGGGAAATAGAGGCAAGGGTTTCATCTTAATGATTAATTTGGGCATGGTGTTGGTGATTTATCTCCATTATCTTCTCAATTAAGGAATGTACTCCTTCCCTCATTATTAGTTCCAACTAAAGGCATATTTAGTAAATTGTTATCATAGCATAATTGTTTTATGGTTTTGGGTTTTAAAATATATATTGAGGTTTTCGTTGTAATGGCTTGGTTATGGTTTTCCTATGATTTAATTATGTATTTACATATTTTAATAGTGGTTTGGATACTTGGTTGCATGGGAATGGTTAATAGGTATTTAATTTATGTTTTGGAAACACTATGACCCAAATATTTCAGATAAAATGCCTACGAGAATGGTTTTATTATATTGTTGGACTTTTTTAATGGAACTATTACATGGTATGATTTGGTAATTGAACCCAAAATAGTTTAAATAGTTTAGAATGGTTAAATGGAATGGTTTGGTGGTTATGTTTTGGGTTAATTGAACTCTTTATAGGGTATGATGCAATCCCCCAAGTAAACATGTTAATGAACAACTTGTGGGGTACATGGGACTACCCTAAGAAAACTTAATAATGGAACACTTGTGGGGTACATGGGACTCCCCCCAAGTTAACTTGGTAAATAGGTATATCAGAATCTCTTTACCCAAAAAGGTTTCGCTAAGGACAATACATGCAAGTTATAGTCGGTATGACGATACCACTATTAGTAGCCTTGGTTAATAATAAATGGAATAATGGATTGGTTGGTTGGAAATGGTTTTAATTAAGTAATAATAGTGGGGTCTGATATCTAACTGTAAAGGTGGGAGTTCAATGAACGAACACTAGAAACTCATGTTTTACGACATGAGGGGTTGGTCATGAAGACCATATATGATACTATGAGGTACATGACAATTCTCCAAGTACACTGTATATATGTATCATAGAGAGCGAAGGGTACTTGGGAATCTCCTACTCTTAAAGTATCTCTAGTTTGTACAGCTACATACATCGGGGCTTATTCAGGGGGTTACGCTGACCCATATAGCCCATGGGTGGTTTAGGATGATTAGTCTACACGTACCTAGGTTAATGGTTTTAAATGCATTCTAAACCTGGTTCCCTTTCCCAGCATAGTTATACATACATACATATATATATATATGGTTTGTATGCATATGATTGATTTACTTGGTTTTACTGGATGGCATTATTTTATCATTATCCTGAGTTCATGCTAGTGTTCACCTGCTAACCCATCTTTGGGCGGCTATATCCCCATGCAATGTAGGAACTGACCATTCTACTCTTCCTACATAGTGACCAGATTTTAAGATCAGCTTTTGAATTGAAGTGGTGAGCTTCCATCTTTTCACCAGGATCCATTTCATGTTATGGAAATTTTCACATACTTTGGTTTATTTATGGATATTGGTTTTGGCTATGGTTGGGGGTATGTCCCAACCAGATATTAGTTTTCTTTTAGTTAGAGGCTTTTGTGGAACTACTATGGGTTGGAATGTGCAGCATTGGTATTAGTGTTATCCTTGGTATTAGCATTGGTATTGGGGATGATATCTATTAATGGTATTATTCGTTTTTCCATCCTTTTATATTATGTTATGGAACTTGGTTTGGTTATCATTTTGGTTTTGGCTTACGATTTTTGTCGGTTATGGTTATTGGTTAAATTGGGATGGTTAGGCTCGATTAGGTTAGTCTCGGTTATAGACCTACTCCAAAGGTTTGATTAGTGAAATTACATGTTTTCTAGTTATATGTTTGGAATTCATCTAACTCAGGGTATATGCTGGATGGTTAGGTTAGGTACTAGGGGTGGCCTGCATAACCTTGAATTCAGGTACAAAGCCCCTGGTCGGGTTAGGTCAAGTTTGTATCAGAGCTTTAGGTTTATGTTCAATTTGGAGTCGACAAAGCCTTGTCTAGTAGAGTCTCTTTTAGGGGTGTGTAGCACACCACACTCATATGGGAGAGGCTACAAGACATTTAGGAATGTTTCACTTTCTTGGTATTCTATTCTGAAGCTTGGAGCCTAAGTCCTAGAATCTTCTCTAATCCTGATTTGTTCATTTTTTAGATCATGACTCAATCATATGAAATACAAGGAAACTTCTCTACCCCATTTGGGGCCAACATAGAGAGGAATAGGGTATCCATACTCAGTCTAGAGGTCTAATCTATGATATTTCTAGAGTTCCTCTAATTTCTACTAGTCCTCTTCAGGGTGAGGTGATGAATGTAAAATTTCATCATCCAATTCATACTATTGCTCAGTTGGTTGTTGCTCAGGCTGAGAGGGATACATCTAGTGTTTCATCTGCTGAGACCACAAGGGTTGGCCAGTTTATGAAGATGAATCCTTCTAATTTTATTAGTGTAAAAATGGAGGAGGATCCATAAGGTTTCCTGGATAAAATGGATGAAATATTTAAGGTTATGCAGGCCACGAATATAGAAGGGGTGAATTTGGTAGCTTACCAGCTCAAGGATGTTACGTACCATGGTACGAGGAGTGGGATAGGGATAAAGGTGATGTTGATAAGTTCTTCTTATGAGAGACTTTCTCAGATGCTTTTCTGGATTGCTTCTTTCCTCGGGAGCTGAGGAAAGTAAAGGCAGAGGAATTTATCAATCTGAAATAAGGGAAAATGTCAGTGAAAGAATATGCCTTAAAATTTCATCAGTTATCAAGGTATGCTCTGGAATTGGTGTCTGATATGAGGGAGGGGATGAAAAAGTTTTCTTCTAAACTTTTTAAAGATTTTATCCTTGAAAGTAAGACTGTATTTCTAATAAAGGATATGGATATGTCTAGGTTGGTGCTACATAAGCAACAAGTGGAGGAATACAAGAGAAAGCAGGCTGAATTTAGGGAAAGGTAAAGTAAAAAGTTTAGGTCTTCTGAACAAAAGGGTGGGAAATAGCAAGGCAGTTAAGATGGTGGTAAGTGGCTAAAGAAGAAGTGATAAAGTTCTGTTTCCTTCTCTTCAGCTAGTGATCCTTACTCGAATCATTCAGGTGATAGGTGTTAGTAAGGTAGTAATAATTTCTGGGCATAGGGTGTCTAATCTTAGGTGAGTGGGGCATAGTTGTCTTCTTCATACCCTCTTTATCGATTCTATGGTCATCTTTATTGGGGCTTTTATGATGAAGGGGGGATAAGTGTTTTAAATATGGACATGCAGGCTATATTCTTAGAAACTATCCAATTGGTAAGAGTGATTCGGGAGCAGTCAAAGATTCGATTGCTTCATCTTCTGCTCCTTCACCTAGTGGTGCTGCTTCAGCGCTACTCTTGCTTCTGGTGTTGGCATTGGTCGGAATAGGTTATATGCTCTTACATCTTGGTAGGAATCTGAGGCATTACCTGATGTCATAATTAGTACGTTACAACTCTTTTCTTGTGATGTGTATTGCTTGCTTGATTTGGGGCCCACTCTTTATTATGTTACCCCATTTGTGGTTATATATTTTAGTTTTGATCCCAAGGTTATTTTGGATCGTTTTTTTGTTTCTACTCCAGTAGGTGACTCAATTATTGCTAAAAGATTCTATACGGGTCTGTGGTATCTTTTGGTAGTAAGCAGACTTTGGAGGATTTATTTGAACTTAATATAGTGGATTTTGATATTATTCTAGGGATAGATTGGTTACACTCTTATTATACATCCTTAGATTTTCGTGCCCATAAGGTTTTTTTAAGGTTCCTTGGTGAATCAGTTATTAAGTAGGAGGGTGGTTCCCTAGCTCCTAGGGGAAGTTTTATTTTTTATCTTATAGCTCGGAGGGTAATCTCAAAATGGAGTCTCTATCATTTGGTCTGGGATAACGATTCTAACTTGGAGGGACCTTCTTTACATTTGGCTTCGGTGGTAAATGAGTTTCCTAAGATCTTTTCGTATGATCTTTCTGGTGTTCCTTCGGATAGGGAGATTGAGTTTGGTATTGATTTGGTTGCGAACACTCATCCTATATCTATTCCTCCTTAAAGAATGGCTTTGGATGAGTTGAGGGAACTCAAGGAGAAACTTAAGTATCTTCTAGATAAAGGGTTTATTCATCCTAGTGTATTTCTGTGTGGTGCACCAGTATTATTCATAGGCAAGAAGGATGGTTCCCTTTGGATGTGCATTGACTATCATCAATTAAATAAGGTAATGGTTAAGAACAAGTATCCTCTTCCAAGGATAGATGACTTGTTTGATCAATTGCAAGGTGTCAAGTTCTTTTCTATGATTGATCTTTGGTCTGGGTATCATCATCTTAAGATTAGGGAGGTAGATATTCCTTAGACGTCTTTTCATACTTGGTATGGGCACTTTGAGTTCATAGTTATGTCATTTAGTTTGACTAATGCTCTGGCGGTATTTATTGATTTGATGAATAGGATTTTAAGGCAGTTTCTAGATCTTTTTGTCATTGTGTTTATTGATGATATCTTGATGTACTCTAAGAGTGACGTGGATCATACTAATCATCTCCATGTGGTGTTACAGATCTTGAAAGAGTAGCAATTATATGCCAAATTCTCAAAGTGTGAGTTTTGGTTGAACATTGTATTTTTCTTGGGCCACATTATTTCTAGCAAGGGTATCATGGTAGATCAAAAAAAGGTGGTTGTGGTTAAGAAGCGGCATAAACCCATGACTCCAACCGACATTCAGAGCTTCTTGGGTTTAGCTGGGTACTATAGGCGTTTTGTGAAAAGTTTCTCAATGTTAGCTTCCCCATTGACTAAGTTGACTCAAAAGAAGGTGAAGTTTTCTTGGTTAGATTCATGTGAAGATAGTTTTGAGAAGCTTGAGAATAAGCTAACGTCGGCTCTAGTTTTAACATTGCCTGAAGGTAATGAGGGGTTTGGGGTTTATTGTTAGGTGTCCCATGTAGGACTTGGTTGTGCTTTTATGCCATATGGGAAGGTTATTGCCTATGATTCCATCCAGTTGAAGGTGCATGAGATGAATTAGGTTATTGCCTATGATTCCAGCCAGTTGAAGGTGCATGAGATGAATTATCCTACTCATGATTTTAAGTTGTTTGCTGTGGTTTTTGATTTGAAAATTTGGCAGTATTATGTATAGTGAGTGCACGTGGACATCTTTTCTGATCATAAGAGTCTATAGTATGTGGTCACTCAAAATGATCTAAATCTTTGGCAAAGTAGATGCTTGGATCTTCTTAAGGACTATGATATGAGTCTTTACTACTACCCAGGTAAAGCTAACGTGGTTGCTAATGCTCTTAGCAGGTTGTACATAGAGAGTTTAGCTCATGTGTATCATGAGAAGCGGGAATCGATGAAGGATACTCACCACTTGGACAATCTTGAAGTTCGTCTCTTGGACTCTAAAGATGGTGAGGTAATGGTACAAGAAGTGGTTTGATCATCTCTTGGTGCAGATATTAAGGAGAAACAAGTGTTAGATCCTGTCTTGATGAAAATTAATAGGGATATTAGTATAAAAATAGTGATGGTCTTTGCTATTAGTTGCGATGATACTGTATTGTACCAAGTAATATTGTGTGTTCCTGATGTGGATGGTTTTCGACAAATGATTTTAGCTAACGAACAAGAATCATACAACGTTGTTCATTCCGATTTGACAAACATATATCATGATCTCAAGGAGATGTATTGGTGGAGTGGTATATAAAGAGATGTGGCTGATTTTGTGGCCAAATGCTTGGTGTGCCAACAATTCAAAGCAGAGCACATGAGGCTTGGAAGGGTTATATCAAGAAATTGATTTGCTTGAATGTAAATGGGAGGTGATCAATATGGATTTTGTTATCGTCTTTCTTGGTCTAGAAATTAGTTTGATTCGATTTGGGTCACGTGGTTAGGATGACCAAGTCCACTCATTTCTTGCCAATGCGGACTAAATTTTTGGCTGAGAAAAATGTGAGTTTGTATATTCATAAGATTGTAAAGTTATGTAAGGTACCTATTTTGATTATATCTTATCGAGGTACGCAGTTTTTATCTCACGTCTCTATATTGAGGAAGTGCATTGCTGATCTTTATTTTGTTGTTCCTTTGAAGAGATTGGGTATCTCAGATTCTCTGTCTTATGAAGAGGTCCTGATTGAGATTCTGGATAGGAAGGTTCATCGATTACGGACTAAGGATATGGCCTCGGTTAAGGTTTTATGGTGAATCCATAAGGTGGAAGAGGCTAAATGGAAAGCAAAAAAGGAAATAAAGTCCAAGTATCAGCATTTGTTTTCTGCTCCTGGGATTCGTACGGAAGGTATGTGTTCTTTAACATACTTTTGTTTTCAAACTTTGTTGAAGGAAATATTAATATCTTTGCATTTTTATTTTCTAACTTTGTTGAAGGTTGGATTGATATTTGACAATGCAAATGAAATGTGCTTGTGTTTACCTTACCTTGTCCGTCATTTAGGGTCGAATGCTCCTAGTGGGGGAGACTATAACACCCTGAATTTTTTACCCTTAGAACATTTCTTGGATTTCTAGTTTCTGGGCAAGTTACAACTAGGGGGAATGAGTCGTACACTAAGGAACGAGTGGTATGGGTTGGTCGTATACTGACAAGTGATTGATGTTGGGTTGAATTTGGTTTCTAGAATGGATATTACTTAGGTGGTACGAGTCATATTGGTGGATACGAATTATTGGGTTTAGTTCTTTCCTTCACTTAATCTTATACTTGGAAACTTAAATTGGATCTGAGTACGAGTGGCTCACCATGAGCCGTAAGCCAAGGAACGTGTCGTACCATAGAATCGTATGGTAGACAGTGTTCAAACCTCTGGTGAGTCTATTCTGCCAGGGGTATGGGTCGAAGGTAAAGGTCGTATGCTTTGAGATACGAATTGGTTTGGGTAAGTCATACCTTTTACAGTGTTGGGTCCAAGGAGAAGGCCTAGGGTACGAGTGGTGGGTACCACTCGTATTGAAGGGTACGACTGGTATGGGTAGTCATACTGTAATACCCCATATTTTTGTGCTAGAATTCTAACCGTCGTTCCTGCGCGTCTAACCTCTAATCCAAGTGATTCTCACGTGAATATAAGTTGCATGATCATTATCCTAGTCTATGGAGTAGTTTAGAGGTGGAAAATGTTTATAGCAATGACCTAGAACAAGGTTGAGCTAAGACCAATTGATTCATCCAAAGTTTGATATTTGATTCTACAAAGGTCAACTTCACACGTGAATATCTCTTAATATACATGGAATTTTTTATCCCAAGACCTATCAAATTGTAGATAATGGAATTATTTTTCCAACGATAACAATTTTGCAAAAAATCTGATACCCGAGCGAAGAGTTATGCCCATTTTTGTGAGAGACAGTAAGGGTGTGCGATGGGCAATGCGATGCCCAATAAAATGTGTGCGATTAGGAGTGCGAGGCATACTTAAATGTATGCCATAAGGTGTGCGACGCACACCTTAAGGTCTGCCATGGGTTTTGCGTCGCATACCTCACTTCCAAGTTCCAAAAACACCCCTATATATGTCTATAACATGGGATTAACTCCCACAACATCAAAATAAGTTTACTTTCTCTCAAAATCACCAAGAACTACCTTTAGGGTTTCAACATAAAAACCCCAATAGCTAGAGATTCAACCATGAGAATTCTATAATTTTTACATATTCGAAATTCCCGTTACGAAGGCTACGAGTGACACCCAAAAGTTCGTGAATAGCATTACGTCATTCAAAAAGTCATTCAAAGCTTCAAGTTTAAGGTATGTGGGGTTTTTCAACAAGAACACCCTTTCGTTCTTGTGCCCAAAATTTGTATTATTTTACAAAGATATATGATTTTACATGCTCTACTTATGAATTTGAGATGGAAATTTGAAATCTATATTCTTGTTGAAGAAGTTATAATATTTTTGATGTTTTGAAGATGAATTTCATGAGAGTTGATGTGAATATTCATGATTAAAGATAAATTTTCAGATTTTCATATGAATCACACATGTTTGATATATAAAGTGTGAATCTTGAAATGTTTTGATCAAGATCAAGTATTGATATATGGGTTGTTGAACCCAATTTGAATTTATATTTTGTTGAAGTAATGTGTTATATACACTTTGAGATTGGATTAATTTGACCTTTTGGTCTTGAAGGAGTTATTTTTGAACTCGAATGAGAAAAGAAATCCACATTTTGATTGATTATGATAAAGGGATAGCATGATGGCTCCCGTTATGAATTGTTGAATTATGTTGTTGTGGATTTTCTTTTGAAAAGATCTGTGCTAAGTCCGGGAGTAGTCTTTAGTACCGAGTGAGAGGTATAGCTGTGATTGGTACTTCCCTAGAACTACGTGCCCCCATAGGATGTGAGCCTAAGGCTAATTGATATAGTGATCACTAGTGAAAAGAATGACTAAGGTCCTACTCCGATGACAAGGATAGGATAGCTCTCCCCAACGTGGGTTGGACATTGGACTCCATGTAGTTCACATGGTTTATGTTGGTTGTAAGACACTCCCAATGTGTGTGTGTGTGTATTATCCTATCTAATATGAAAAGTCTTATTCTTCTATCTTAGATGAAAACATATTTGTTTGAAAGATTGAGTTTGAGAAAGTCATTATTTTCGAAAGATTTAATGAACATATATTCCAAAGAGAATTGTTATGATATTTGATTGCTTTGATGATTTGGAATCGAGATGGAAATGAATTGAGATTTATTATGATGACTCATATGTTTCACCCGATATATTTTACTCTCTTATGATTATGATGATTTTAATTCTAGCTGAGTGAGTCATTTATATCAGTATGCATAATTTTATAAACTGTGATGATATTAAGATATTATTTTATATATGCATTGCACCCCCATATGCTCGGTATGTTTCTACATTTTCTCGGAATGTAGGTATAAGGTATAGTGTACATCTTCAGATCCAGTCAGTTCGTGGCATCCACTCAGCAGGTGATGAGTCCTTTTGATTTAAGGGCTTGAGTTAGTTATACAGTTTGAGAAGTGTTGTATTTTCTTTATTCAGTCATATTGAGTTAGGTTGGTCGGGATTCATAACCCGGCTACCTACAGTCAGTACTAGTAGAGGCTTCATAGACAGTCAGTAAAAGTTGATGCATTCCATTTTAGTTTTGGTTTTAAAAGCAGAGTTGTAATCTTGTAAATTTAGTTTTGTATCTATCATATTCAGAAAAGAGTTATTTTCTGTAGATTTGTATAGATTTATATTTTTTGTTCAGTTGCTTATGAGTTATGCCAGTAGAAGGGTTAGCTTGGGGTCACTTGTGATCCTAAACACCGTGTGACATCTTGGGACCCGATTTCGGGGCGTTACGCGTACTACCTGATGAGAATTTTATGCAGTTTAAGTGAGGGCAATCTGGATATTTTCCCACTTAACCTATTAAGGCCCCACGACTTTTAAAAACACTTGGGAGATTATTTGCCTTATTATTCTATTCATTAAGACTTAGAAAACACTCTCTAATCCTCTCTAAAGTTCTTGGGTAAAGGAGGCAAGGGTTTCATCTTAAGGATTAATTTGGGGATTGTGTTGGTGATTTCTCTCCATTATTTTCTCAATTAAGGCATGTATTCCTTCCCACATTATTTCCAACTAAAGGCATATTTTGTAAATTGTTTTCATAGTATAATTATTATATGGTTTTCGATTTTCAAATATATATTGGAGTTTTTGCTTATAACGTCTTGGTTATGGTTTTTCTATGTTTTAATTGTATAGCTACATGTTTTAATGGTTGTTTGGATACTTGGTTGCATGGGAATGGTTAATCAGTATTTAATTTTTCTTTTGGAAACACTATGCCCCCAATATGTTTGATAAAATACCTATGAGAATGCTTTTACCATATTGTTGGACCTTTTAATGGAACTATTGCATGGTAAGGTTTGGAAATGGAACCCTAAATGGATTAAATGATTTCGAATGGTTAAATGGAATGGTTTGGTGGTCATGGTTATAGTTACTTTAAATCCTCATAGGGTACGATGGAATCCCCCAAGTAAACATGTTAATGAACAACTTATGGGGTACAAGGGTGTAATACCCCGTACTTTTCTTAGCTTAGTTCAGCTCATAGTGCATGCATAAGAGACTTGGAACCTAGAAATTTAGCTAAGTGATAGAGACTTAGTTTTATTTCTGGCCTCTAGGCTTCAATGATTTTTAAAGTGACCTTTCCGAACTCAAGACGATAGTTTCTAAGTTAATTTATGTTCAGGGGTGTAAGTAACATATCTCAGGTAAGTTTCAAATTTTTTTGATGAGGTTTGGACCACGTTTGGATCTTCAAATCAACAGCTCACCGCGATTGCACCGCGTCGCAATGGCTATAGTGGTGGTCACCTCACCGCGTTACGGTGAATTTTAAAATTACTATTGTCAGATTTCAGCAAGTCACCGCGATTGTACTGCATCGCGGTGGAATCACGATAACAGCCTAGACGCATCGCTGTGAGAGCCCAAACAGCATTTCAGTTACAAATTTTAATTTCCCAGGGATAGTTTGGTCTTTTTCTATGGCCCCAATCCATGGAAAACATGGGATTAAAGCCTCAAATTCATATTTGGTCATCTTATATTCAAATTCTCTCAATTTAAAACCATTCTGTCTCAAGAAAAAACCCTAGCCCTTTAAAGATTCAAGCTCAAGTTCAAGAAAATCACCAAAAATTCTTCAATAAAGGTATGTTAGATGTTCATTCATGGGTTCCTTTAACCCATGGAGTCCAAGAACCCTGTTTCAAGTTTAAAAGAATGATTTTAACATGTTATCATGAATTTTAACCAAGAATCCCACGAATTTTGATTTTATATTATGTTTATACATGATTTGTTGTTGAAGTTAAATCCTACACATTTGAATGATGCTTAATTATTGGTTTGTACCTTAAATTGTGATTTAGTATCAAAATCATGATATTACTACATGTTTAAAACTATTCCCATGTTTAAACCATGAATTGCAAATGTTTGATAAAATGCCCAAAGGAATAAGTTTCTAATAATGGTTACTTATCATGTCCTTTAGGTTTTGTACGGTCTTGTTGTTATTGCTATCGAGTATTGGCGGTTATGAATGCCCGAAACTCAGCTATTTACTTAGTATCAGCATTTTCAGAATGGTTTCAGACATATATGAGCATTATCAGTTCAGTCAATTATCATGTCAGACAAACTTAGATAAGCTCAGTAATCTGAGACAATTCCTTCTTCGATTAAACTTAGTTCAGACCCGTAATCAGTGTTAGTTCAGTAAGGAGTAGAATTCAGCACCGTGCAAATCCATGGTTGGGGACATTTCTGTTAGTATAGGGTTTTACCCTTAGTACCAATCCCTGAGTTACAAAACTACGTAGCTAGCATAGGTTTTAAATGTCTTCCTTCTAGTTTAGGGTTGACACATATCTCATGAGTCTTCTTGTTAGTTTAGGGTTGACAAGATGTCTTTCTTCTAGTTTAGGGTTTACTCAACCATTGTTAGAACCCGTGGCATGGTACTAGCACCCTTCCAACTAGGGTCATAAGTTGGACCCCTATTAGATCAGCTTTGGGGTATGTCGGTTAAATGATACCTCCCACGGTTTTAGTTTCAGTATTTAGTTCAGAACTCAGTTTAGTTTTTCTTGACCGTAGCATACAGTTTATTAGCTATTCAGTTATTAGATTTTAGTATTTTAGCTTACAGACTATTTCAGAATCATGTTATATGTTTGGTCATGCATTCTCAGAGTTTACAGCATTCACACATTCATATCTAGTTATCTCATCCTATTCATTCAGTCAGTTGTTATTCATACACATGATCCCATGCATATCAGCCTAACCTCATCTAGCATACCAGTACATTTAAAGTACTGACTGCATACTCATTTCTTGCACTATGATGTGTCATATCATAGGTTCGGATGCTCAGATTCCTGACTGCACTTAGACATTCCAGCGTATCAGTAGCAGCAGCAGTGGTGAGTCTTTATATTTCGAGGAATGATTACGTTTATTTTAGTACTTTGGTCTAGTAGTTAGTCGGATTTAGTTGGGGACATGTCCCATCAACTCCACAGTCATTCAGTTAGAGGCTTTCAAACACTTTCAGACATTTATCCATTTTTCAATTGATTTTCAGTGTTTACGCTATTAATTTTAGACAGTTGTTTCAAATTTAATAGTTCAGTAATGTCTTAGTATTATAAAACCTTATGGTAGATCCAATTATTCCACATGTGTGTATCATTTATTAGCAATTTTGTTCAGTGCTCACAGCAGGTATCAGCTCATGGGTTAGCTTATGGTAGCTTGTGACTGTAAGCACCGTGTGGCGTCCAGGGTGTACTCCCAGGGCGTTACAATGAGACTACCTTAAGCAAACTTAATAATGAAACACTTGTGGGACATATGGCACTCCCCCAAGTTAACTTGGTAAATGGGTACACGAGAATCCCTTTACCCAAAAAGGTTTGACTAATGACAATACTTGCAAGTTATAGTCGGTATGACGATACCACTATTTGTAGCCTTGGTTAATAATAAATGAAATAATGGATTGGTTGGTTGGAAATGGATTTTATTAGACAGTAATGGTAAGGTATGATAGCTAATCGTGAAGGTAAGAGTTCAATAAACAAACACTGGAAACTCATGTTTAGCGACATGAGGGGTTGGTCGTGGCGACCATATATGATACCAAGAGGTACACAGGAATACTCTAAGTACACTGTACATATGTATCATGGAGTCTAAAGGGTACTTGAGAATCCCCTAGTCTTATGGTATCTCCGGTTCGTGTAGCTACACGCATCGAGGCTCGTTTAGGAGGTTACAATGGACCCATATAGCCCGTGGGTGTTTAGGACGGTTAAGCTACACATACCCATGTTAATGGTTTTAAATGTATGCTAAACCCGGATTCCCTTTCCCGACATGGTTATATATATATATGTATGTATGTATGGTTTGTATGCATATGGTTGGTTTACTCGGTTTTACTTGATGGTATTATTTTATCCTTATCCAGAGTTCATGTTAGCATTCATCTGCTAACCTGCCTTTGGGCGGTTCTATCCCTACGTGATGCAGGAATTGGCCACTTTACTCTTCTTGCATAGTGATCAAATTTCGGGATCATCTTTTTGATTAAAGTGATGAGCTTCAATCTTTCCGTAAGCCTCAATTTCATGTTATGGACATTTTCACATACTTTAGTTTATTTATGCATATTAGTTTTGGCTATGGTTGGGGGCATGTCCCAACCTTATATTGGATTTATTTTGGTTAGAGACCTTTGTGGAACTACTATCGATTGGAATGGGCTGGATCGGTATTGGTGTCAGCCTTGGTATTGGCATTGGCATTGGGGCTGATGCCGGTTTGACGGTATTGTTTGTTGTTCCATTCTTTTATATTATGTTATGGAACTTGGTTTGCTTATCATTTTACTTTTGGCTTACGGTTTTTATCGGTTATGGTTATTGGTTGGATTTGGGGAAGTTGGGCTCGATTGGGTTGGTCTCGGCCATTGACCTATCCTAGAGTCTAGATTAGTGAAATTACGTACTATCTTGTTATATCTTTGGAATTTATCTAACTCAGGGTATATTCTAGATAGTGTGGTTGGGTATCGGGGGTGGTCTTCAGTCCTGGTTGGACCTGATATGCCCATTACAACAAGGCCCCTGGTCGGGCCCATCTACATCAGGGACATATAACCTTCCTTGATACCTCAAAATGCCATCTCCCCTAATTTCGAAAGCCATAATCATCTTCTGACCCGATTCATCCTGAATTTACACTAGCATAGGATCCAGAACTTGCTTATCCTTGACCTCAACCCCAAGAGATGATTTAACCACTTCCAGAACGATTACCCCTCCATCCTTAGAGTCCAAAAATGAAATCCTAAATTTGCTAGCCGATAAATATCCTTCACCAATCCTCTTTTCTCCTCCTCAGCGTGAGATAAAATCCCCTTGGACAACCTACTTAAAAGCATCAAAAACAATATTAGCTCTACCTAGATAGTAGTGCAAACTCATGTTGTAATCCTTAAGTAATTCAATCCACCGCCTATGTCTGAGATTCACTTCTTTTTGCATAAACACATACTGTAAACTCTTATGATCTGAGTAGATATCCATGTGCACCCTATACAAATAGTGATGCTAAATTTTCAAAGCAAAAACGACAACCGCAAACTCTTGATCTTGAGTTGGATAATTTATCTCATGATCCTTAAGCTGTCTAGAAGCACAAGCCACTACCTTCCTATGCTTTATCAAAACACAGCCTAGTCCCATATGAGATGCATCACAATACTCAATGAACCCCTCAATACCCTCTGGTAGGTCAAAATTGGATCAAAAGTCAACTTATCGTTCAACTTCTCAAAACTACCCTCAAGGTAAAAGACTATAGAAACTTTACATTTTTCTGAAGCAATAAATGGGAAACTCTCCACAAATCTCCTATAATAACATTCCAAGCCTAATGAGCTCCTAATATTAGTTTGCATCGTAGGTCTAGGCCACTTCTTAACTACCTTAATATTTTGTGGGTCCACTGTGATCCCTTCACTGGATATAATATGCCCAAGAAAAGTCACAACACCTAGCAAAATTCACACTTAGAAAATTTTGATACAACCTCTTGTTCTTTAAGGTCTGTAACACAATTAGGAGGTGATTTACATGATCCTCCTCACTTTTGGAATACACCAAGATGTCGTCATGAAGACAATAATGAACAGATCTAAAAAATGTATGAACACCCAATTTATAATGTCCTTAAAGAAGCCAGAGTATTAGTCAACCCAAATAACATAACCAGGAACTCATAGTGGCCATAACGGTTTCAAAACGCAGTACTTAGGAATATCAACTACTCTAAGTTTCAATTGGCGGTAGCCCGAATGGAGATCTATTGTAAAGAAATACTTGTCACCCTAAAGCTAATAAAAGAGGTCATCAATACTAGGAAGAGAGAACTTATTTTTCAATGTGACCTTATTCAAATGGCAATACTCTATACACATCCAAAGAGACCCATCCTTCTTTCATAAGAAAAACATAGGAGCACCCCAAGGAGAAACATTAGCACTGATAAAACCCTAATCAAGGAGATCCTTCAACTGCTCTTTTAGCTTCTTCAACTCTATCAGAGCCATCCTATAAGAAAGAATGGAAATAGGATGAGTATTCGGTAGGAGATAAATCCCAAAATCTATTTTTTATCAGGAGGAATCCCAGGAAGATCATCGAGAAAAACTTTAGGAAATTTATTTACTATGGAAACGGACTGCATGGAGGGACTTTTAGAGTTGGAATCCTTGACCCAAACTAGATGATACAAACACCCCTTGGATATCAATTTCTGAGCCCTAAGGTACGAAATAAACTTTCCTTTTGGTACTAGGGAACTGCTCTCCCATTTAATTACCGATTTAATAGGAAAATGAAAAGTAACCTTTCGAGTCCTATAATCCAGAGATGAATAGCACGAATAGAGTCAATCCATCCTTAAGATCACATCAAAATTCACCATATCATGCTCTATGATATCTACTAAGATATCCCTATGAAATATGGACACCACACAATCCCTATAGACTTTTTTAGCAATAATAGACCCACCCACCAGGGTAGAAACAAAAAAGGTGTCAAAAATACATTTAGAACCAAAACCAAAGTGTACATCCATATAAAAAGTCACATAAGATAGGGTAGAAACAGCATCAAGAAAGCAATAAACATCAAGGGAGAAAAGTTGTAACATACCAGTGACAACATTTGGGGATGCCTCAAAATCCTGGAATCTAGAGAGTGGATAAAGGTGATTCTGACCAAATCCTATTCCTACAATAGTACCTTTAGCCGTATGAGCTGATGAAGTAGCAGCCTGGGCCTTATTAGACCCAAGTGTACCCCTAGATAAAGGATAATTTTTCCATAAATGACCAAGATAACTATAATAAAGCTCAAATTCCTCCTCTCCTCACAATATCTAAGATGAAGTTTCCCACAAAAATGGCAAGGAGGGTAAGGTAGGTCCACCTGGGCTCCCCTGACCTAAGATTGGGCACTCTGTTCCTTAGATCCATTACTAAACTAAAAACGCCGATCACTTGAAGGCTTAGGATCAAAAGCACTAGCTGATGAACAAGAATTTCCTTTGATCTTCTTCATAAGCCATTGCCTAAACTATTTTCTACTGTTCTGCTGATTCGCACCCTACTCGGTATACTTAAATTTCTTACTATGCCACTCCCTTATTTCTACCTGTTTTTTCTTCTCATATTCTACTTGTTGCATGTAAACCACTTGCCTTTTGATATATCTATGTCATTATTCAGCATATCAGCCTTACACTCTAACACCATGTAACGAGAAAGACCCAAAGCAAACTTTTTTATCCTGGACCTTATACTTGATACAAGCTCAAGAGTATAACCAGAAAGTTGGGTGAATTTTATCCTATACTCCTTAACACTCATATTACCCTACTTCAAATTCATACATTTTTTAGTTTTGGCTTTCCTCAACTCCTGGGAAAGAAATAATCAAGAAAACACTCGAGAACTCTTCCCACATAGTCGGCTCAGAATCTCCACCCCATAAATCTTCCCACTCTTCAACCACTAGTAAGACACCTTTTTCAACTGATAATTTGCAAAATCAACCCCCTCTAAATCACTAACATGCATAACTCTAAAGATTTTTTCCATCTCATCAATAAACCCTCGAAGATCCTCCTCAACCTTAAAGCCTGTAAAAGTTGGGGGATTCAGCCATATAAACCGGCTAACCTGAGTAACCTCGGATGAACTAGGAGAAGGACCAACATGATCAAAACTATGATACTACAATATCACAATCTGAGTGAGTATGTGGATGGACAGACGGAACTCATCATTTGAGATATCTCTCTAAAGAGACTAAGTAACACCATGCAAAAAAGCCTAAGAAAGAGTAGTAGGGACCAGTGGAACCCTAGATGGAGCAGTAAAGTCAAGAGTATGGGCCCTATACCAGGTCTTCATTATATGAGTAGAGCGAACTTCCTCCATATTTACCCAGTTGCGATAGATGTTCTGAATGAGTTCCTACAGCCATTAAATCTTTATGGAGCCATGATCTAAAACGTGAGTATGCCAGGATTTAGAGAAAACTCAAAGTAACAAGACTCTCTAGAACAAAATTGAACACAAAGAAAGGAAATATTCCTGAATGCCTTATAGCCCCCCCCCCCCCCCCCCCCCCCCTCCTTATAAGTATGTTGCACTATACACCTTTAAAAGGGACTCTACTCGACACAGATTTGTAGACACCCAATGACCCTGGATCATGCTCTGATATATGACCCATATCAGGACTTGGCTATGACGGGCATCCCAAACCAATCCAAGCCTGAGATAACCCCCTTAGCCTAACCTCAAGAGCATAGTAATAAATCTAAACTACGAAAGCTAACTCAAAGAATAAGAGTAACAAAATATTCAAAGAGAAATCATGTGAGTCAAAACCAAATTCACAAAGAAATACCCTAATAATGTCCACAAAGCCTCTAAACAAAGAATAACAACCAAGCCTGGACATGACCCCGACTATGCCAGAAGAAAACTAAAAGTAAATACTGAAATCATAAAAACTAAAGAAAACTAGGCCTTCTGAATTAGGGAGGGCTCACCACTTTAACAAATGTCCAACAAAAGTACCAAATCACCTAGCACTGTATTAGGTCATAAGAAAAGCCCTCAAAACCTACATCATAAAATAATATAGAGTACGAGGGTGATCAATACAGCAAGTACTGACATACAACCTAAGAAAAGGGGTAAAAAGTACAAGTACAAAATCAGTATAAAGCACATGAATAAAATATATATTTACCAAAACTATTCATATAACATACGCTCAACAACCATCAAGATAATAGGATGTCAGGGTAGAGGACCAGAAGCATTAGACATGAATATTTCAAAAATTTAATCCTAAATTGTGTAGCTCGTACTGACTAAAGGCACCCAAGGTCTATATGGGTCCGACTTTTCTTGCCGGAAGTGTTCTAATCCATGTTAGTCGCATGAACCGAGGAAATTGGCTAAAGACACCAAGGCGATAGCCTGCCAAAATATATTGTGTAAACCAGGCACAGTGGTCATAGACCACCAACGTCGGCAAATGTGGTTTTCAGTGTTGGTCCCCCCGAGACTATAATTTCTCGGAGAGCTACACAATTCTCTTTAAACCCAATTAAAATATGTTTTCACATACCATTAATAATGGAGTCGTTTATTAAGGCATTCCCAAATTGGTATCGTCATACCAATAGACTTGCAAGCCATTTCAATTATATAATACCATATCCATAATCCATTTAACCATTTAGAATCAATTTAACCATTTAGACTCCAATTTCCATTTAAAATTCATAACCAAAGCCCCCAAGGACATTTCCAAAACCTTATTTCCTTTTTCCCATTTAATGTTATGAAATTTTTTAATGAATGGTTTAGACACTATGAAATCCTTATTTATAATAAAAATATAAAGTGGGTTGAGGTTCATGTCATTATAATCATACAAAAATCCATAAGCATTGTGAAATCATACTGCCAAATTTCCAGCATTACCATGAGACCTAAATTTAATTCACATTTCACCATTAAAACCATGAAGAAACCATTAAAGCATGAAAAATTCAATGCAAGTATAAAACAAACAAAAACCTTCAATCCTAGCTTGAATTAAACAATCAAGAAACATGTACTATCAAGTAAATTGGATGCAATAATATAGTAAGTAAAATAGGGTGTGTCCAACATGCCTTTTGATGGAGTGAATTCAAGAAAAGCTTGAGTTTAAGGCCCTGAGTGTTGAATTCTTGAGAAAACCCGTAGTTGCTTCTCTTGAAAGTTGAAATGGGGAAGATCAATGATAAAATTTGATAATTAATAAGTTAGTTGGAGTTAGGGAGTGTTTAAAGTCGTTTAATAGGGAAAAGGACCAAAAAGACCTTGCTCCAATTGAAAAAATAAAAGAAACTGCAGAAATTTTTTTCAAGGGCGTGGCACGCTGCTATTGCGGAGGCTAATGCCACTGTAACACCCCGTACTTAATTGCGTGCATTAGTCATTGTTATATGTGTTGGAGTATATGTATTGATCCTAAGTTAGGTATATATGAGTTTAAGTATGTGTATTGATTATTTTGAGATGGTTTCAAGTGTATAGTTTGATTATATGTGTATAGGAATCGACTTTATTTATACCAGAATTTTCCCGTCGATGTTTCCATACGAAGGTTATTGAATAATCTTTCCAACGATATAAAGATTTCCAAAAACGGATAAGTTTTGGATATAAGCGAGCACGTTCGAAACTTTAAAACGGTGGCCGGGATGTGAACAGTAAATGTGCAGGAAAACTACTGAGGCCTGCCAGTTTTTTGGGTCAACTTTGAACGATCGTAACTCCCTCAATATAATGAACTGGGAGAGCTACCACATATCAAAAGAAATATCTCTGAGTCTTCTTTCCAATGCAATTGGTTTCATCCAAATCCAACATCTGAGGAAGGAGTTATACTCGTTTTACTTCAGCCTCTCAAAACAGATTTTTAGGGTCAACTTCAAACGATCATAACTACTTGTACAAGACGAACTGGGTGGCCTAATTTATATGAAATGAAAGAACTTTGAATTATCTTTCTAACTATACCAATTTCACCCAAATCCGATATCGGAGCAAAGAGTTATGGCCGATTGACTTTAGCCTATCAAAACAGTCCACCATGGACAGATTCGGATTTAATTAAATTTTTAAGGGCAATATGGTCATTTTCCATCACCTCATGGACGAAAATTGGTCATTATATACATATAATTAGTCTCATATCCATCAATTATCATCAAGTTATTGAAACTAAGAAACCCTAGCCAAATTTCAACTCCAATTATCTTGTGATTCAACCGTAGAAAATCCAAATTGATTCCGTAGTTGTGTTCACCGTCTCAAGGGCATCGAGAAGCACCCCTTATTTGTGCCAACAGGACTTCGAAATCAAAAGGGCCATTTTTTTGGTAAGGATGTAAATTATGTTGGTGTTATTTATATGGATATGTGTATGTATATATGCATGTGAGCATAAGAAGTATGTTATTTGATTGTTGTTGAAAGATGATTGGAAATGATGTTGGATTATTCTTGTGCATGGTTGGATTATGTTAAATTGTGAAGGAATTTGGGGTGATGATGTAGTATTGATGATGTGGTATTGAAATGATGATTATATATATATACACACATAAACCTATTGTTCAAGTTGGTTTTTGGAATGTTTTGCAAATATTGGTAGTATGGAATTATGGAAGAGAATTGTGGTGTTGGGTTGCTAATACTAGATGCCAAACATTTCATTGTAGATAAGTGATTTGTAAAGGCGGGAAGTTGTGTTGAATTGGTATCTGAATCTACAACGAGGTATGTAAAGCATACTCTAACAATGTTCTTTGGCATGAAAACACCAATGTTCCATCAAGTAAGATTCCGAGGTTGTCCAAAAACATGTATTGTTCTACGTTACCAACGAAGTTGTTTCCATTCTATAAAGTGTCAAAATGTTTCATTGATATACCAAAAGGCTCTTATTTCATTGTTGTGATATTGATGATTCTGAAACACATTGTTGATGTACCAATGAGTCTTTATTACATCGTTATTGTATAGAAGGTCTATTACTTGGTTCCTATTGATGTATCATTGTTTCAAAGTATTAAAAATGTGGAGGTGACCGAAATAACAATCTCAAAGATTAATTGAACTAAGTGATGGGAGTTCTTTCTTATCGGGTGGTATCCCAGGGGCATAAGCCTAGCATGGGTCGATCCCAGTTGATATGTACTGGAGGCATCCTAATGGTCACAGTACAGTACAGTAATGATTACAAAGACGATAAGAACGAAGGTAAAGTGATTGAATAAATACAATGTACAGGTTGTCACAAGTTCTAGTAAGTGTGGTCCACTCCTATTACGACTTATTCACTTGTTTCTGATTTCTATTAAGCTCCTATATCATATGTGATTATTTACAGCTTTACATACTCAGTACATATTTCGTACTGACGTCCCTCACGGGGGACCTGCATTTCATTCTGCAGGCACAGGTACCTCAGCTCATACACCGCACAAGTAGGAGCCAGGTCATACAGCTATTGTTGGTGAGCTCCAGTTTGCTTCGGAGCTTTCCGAGTCGGTTCCTTATGTTTTGTTATTGTACATGAGTCATGTGTGGGCAGGGGTTTGTCCCGACCCTAGTTATGTCATGTATATCCTAGAGGCTTTGTAGACATAAGGAAGGGTAAAGTCATGGAAGTTTATGTAGTGATGTTATATCTGTATATGTGGTGGCCCCGACGGCCAAGTATTATATATATATATATATTTGCGCGTGTTGTGCTGATACAGGTAATTAGACCTTTCTATATGCAACGAAGTGCTGTCCAATTTTTTGGTGACATGTAAGTGAAAGTACAGGTATTTGAACGGGTTCTCCCGGGCCTTCTCGGCTTCGGGTGCCAGTCCGGCCCGACGGGATTTTGGGGCTTGACAGCCACGCTATTATCGCAAAAGCTAAGCAGCGTGCCGCGCTCTTATCGCGAAGGATAAGCAGTGTGTCATGCCCTTATCACGGATCCTTGCTAGTTAGAGGTCCCGAAATGACCATGAACTCTTTCCAACAATTCTAAAACTCTTCCCAAACATCCCTTAAAAACCCCTTATCATGAATCAAGTTAAAAATTACCATTAAACACAATAAAGGGTCCAAAATAAACTCGTCGAAATTTTTGGAGTCTTACACATATGTACTTGAACTTCAAACATTTTGTTTAAAGTTGGACTTTGTCAAGACAACCCCAGACACCATATGTCTAAAGTCGTCCGAAATAGGGTTAATGTGCCAAAAAAATAATTAAAAACAGTTGATGGTATAATTTGGACAGTCTGATTTTTTCACCAAGGGCCAACAGGCTAATATGGACAACAATCTCATATGTGTGAATCTGGTGTTATGGAGTTGCTTTAATTTGCCTTTTTAGTAATGTTTGAAAAGAGAATGTTGTGATTGTAGTGTCTCAGTTAGTCCACATCAAGCATTGCCACTTCATCCATTATATGCGTTATTATTTTTTAGTTCCAAATCACTTAATTGACATTCCAACGGGAAACCTCCCCCCACCCACTCTAGTCTTTTCCTTTGAGTTCAATAAAGTCACAACAAAATTGAAACAACTTGTCCCTTTAATAACCTGTCACACCCTCAACCGGATTAGGCGTAAATTAAGGGATAGCTCGTACTAACTATTGATGGAAAACTCCATACGGACATGGTCAATTTTAACTTAATCTTGTCCCATCAATGGGACTTTGAGTATGCATTAACTTGAGATAAGTGTACAATTCATTTTAGGTCCACTATTAGGTGTTTGATGTGTTTTTGAAGATCTTATCTTTGATTCCTCTTGCCTTCAAGATAAGGATTTAACACTTCTCCGCCATTCTTTAGCATGCCAGTGGGACATCTATGTTTTACACTCATGGTCATGGTTTGAAACTCAATAAAATATCATATAGTTGATTTTCCCCATCTACGGCGGAACTGTTTCTCTTAAAAGGATAAAACATGCATAGGAAACCAAAAAAGTTAGTCACTCACTTACTACTTACTCCCTCCGTCTCAATTTATGTGGCAATGTTTATGTGGGGACGGAGTTTATGGAAGAAGCGAAAAAAAAATTAAAACTTGCAGTCTAAAACTGATCATACAAATTAATATTTGAAAGACTACAAATCAACTCATTAACGAAAAAATAAAAAACTTAAAGTTAAACTAATTATAAGTAAAGAGTAAAATATTCTTTTTGGACCAAATTAAAATGAAAAACATGACATATATAGTGTCATAAACCACAAAGGAAGTAAGTGTTACTGAGGCTATACTTGAGGGGAGGATTATGTAATGACTTCTGTATTATATTTTCGGCTATAATGACTTTGTGGAAAGCTGATCTAACTTTGTGTGCTGATCTAACTTTGTGTGACTATGTCAATTCAAAATAAATATATGTAATGATTCACTCAAGGTAAACCATATTAAGAGAGTTTCGCTGAACTCTGTCTAACAGAGTCAACTCTGTACAGTTAGATGGTTAGCTATGTTGATTTTCGAAATAAAATAGAATGCAGAAGGAAAAATCATCATTCTGATATAATATCGTATAAGGTATAATTAATAATATATTGATAAAATTATCATGCAAATAATTTTAATGACAGAGTCAGGGTGCTCGAAGTACTACTACTATGATTACATTATACAACCAAGAGCATGTAGGAGTCGGTCTTTTTGAAGGGATAGGTCCTAAGATTATATGTGAAGCCCATGGCAGAGGGCATATAGATTGCTGACGACAAGTCAAGATAAATGATTGACAACCGTCAGACTATCAAGCTTCTGCAAAAGGAGTCCATATATATAATTACATCTTAGACAAACTTCATATTTGAATAAGAGAGAAAACTACAGTGTTATATATATAAGACGGAGAAGTACACAAGCTTATATCGTATCGCACGCACTGTAGGACCGAATAATATTTAGCGTATCCAAAGGGAAATTAACCGTGCAGAGTAATTAAGGCTGAACAATATACAGCCTCTTGCATCAAACACAAAGTAAGACTGACAATCTTCGAACCCGTGCACAGGGAGCTTCAATGCACCGCATTACCAAAGGACATATCTGTAAGGTCGGATGGGCCATGTGAAGTTTAGTGTTGCATAGATGGGAGCATTCCTGATGTCCTGGAAGTTCTTCTGAACAAACTAGCTTCTCATTTATGTATGTCTCTGTGTGTAAGCTAAGTTATGAAATTAATATAATGGTGTTGATGAGAAGACAGACAGTGGGGCTAATTACCCACATGGAAGATAAGATTTAGTGATATACATTAGATTAACTTAAATAAACCTGTTAACACGTACGGGTGGCAAACATGAGTATAGTGGCAGGCAAAGATTATCTATTTATTACAGTTGAGACTTAGTACTCTAAACAAGAAAGGGCACGTGACATGGATGTTATCTCAGGGTGCACTATGACCCTACTCTAGTGTATATTGACCTTCTAATTAGTTTAGTCTCCTCCTAATTGCAGGCTAAATCTATCTATGTATAACTATAAATACATTAACAATTAATTAAAGTTTAGTCTTCATGTATAAATAGAAGGTTCCTTTGGAGTTTTTGGGTAGATAATATTGAATTGTTTGGTGCAAATTTTTGGTTAGGGAGATCGCTAAGAGGAAGATTAATGATGAAGAAGCAGCTGAGGTTTTCAAAGTTAAAAAGAATGGTGAAACAGCAAAAGGGGAAGCTCTATATTATGAGGATTTGCATAACTATGCTTTTGTGTTGGGACAAGTACTCTTAGATTCTCTATTTTTCAGATTTGTTTTACCTTCAATTTTGTTTTATCTTTTGTCATCATTGTGTAAATCACATTTTATGAGGATTTGCATAATTAACTATACTTTTGTATTACAATTACTCCTAGAATCTATATTAATAGGATGATTTAGTTTTCTAGATATGTTGGCTTCAATTTTTTTTTCATGATCCTTATGTAAATCGTGTTCTGTTTTCTTCTTTATATATAATTGTAATGTATATAAATTGTAAATTACATTGTGTTACTTGACCTTCTCATTTTCTTCTTTGAAGAGATCTATAAGTTTTCCTTTCTTTTCTTTAACTTGTATAGATATTCACTTCATTACCAACATGTGTGTGTGCGTTTGTAGATTCCAAAATCAGAGGAGCAATCATCAACTCTAATTATCACTTTTTTTTCTCATGTTTCTTTTTTAAAAAAAATTAAATTAAAAAATCCCAATTTCAAGGAAAAGAAAAGAAATTTTTGAAGTAAGACTAATATTTACTAAATATAGCAGCATTTTTCAATTTATAAAATATAACAGGTGTTTTCATTCAAAATGTATACAAAATCATGCTTCTAATCTCACTTATGATTTCATGTATAAATTTGTTTGAAATATGTATATGTCACTACTTAAAACTCAAGTCATAATGACATCTATCTGACCTCCCGTGATAGATAAGTCAATCCAAACCTCAACAGATATAAACAAAAAAAATCGTGAAAAAAGTAAACAAAGATAATCTCAAATGAAGGCATAAAAATAGTCCGATAAAGAAGTACGAAAAAGATAACAATATTCATAAATTCCAATAGTCACAATGACAAGCCTATAGTGATAGATTTCGTACAAGAAGGGTCCAAAATATAGATTTCGTACAAGCAGGGTCCAGAATATCTCGAATAATAAAGACAATGATAAATATGAATAGAGAAGATTCAATAGGCACCGGATCAAGAGCCACTACCTTTCTAGATCCCCCAACTGAAAATCTGGCATGAGAGCTAAATCAACATTCCATGACAATCGGCTCAATAATTGCACATAAAGTACAAAAACAAACAAGTGTAAGTATAATGTAACACCTCGCATTTTCGAGCTAGACTTTGAACCGCTGTTTCTATGTGTGTAAACTGTAATCCCATAATTTGTATGTGAATACAAGTGTTGTGATCATTACCCTAGTGTATAAAGTAATTTCGAGGTGAAAAATGTTCATAGAAATCACTAAGAACAAAGTTGAGCTAGGAGCCTTTGATTCCGCCAAATCTTTGTATCTGATTCTACAAAGGTTTACTTTTAACGCGTATAACTTTTTATATACGTGAACTTTTTCATCTCAAGGCCTACCAAATGATTAGATAATTGTGTTAGATTTTCAACTATACCAATTTTGCCTTAATTCGATACCCGAGCATAAAGTTATGACCTTTTTCTATGAGTGGCAGTAAGGGTCCGCGATTAGCCCGCGGCGCGTTGCTCTCTCCACGCGATATGAGATGCGATGTGGAGCTTATTCCCCCTCTGTTTCAGCTTCTTAAGGATCAAGGGGAACTTTGGTCCTTTTCTCTCAACCCCAAACATCCAAGACACGAATTATAACACCAAAAAAGAGCATTATTGCCCATCTTTCTCAAAATCTCTCACGTAGAAACCCTCCTCTTCTCAAGAACAAAATATTCAAATTTCTCTCCAACAATTCAAGTATCCAAGCTCCAATTTCAAGTTTTTCTTCAAGGATTCAAACTTCAATTGCAAGGATTCGTCTAATTAAGGTATGTGGGAGTTCATTCATGGGTCCCTTTCACCCATGAAGCCCAAAAAAATTCTTTGATTTAAAAAGATAATTTTTCTTTTATATTGAAGATTCATATTTTCAAGATAGGTTTATTTTATGCTTTCCTTAGTGATTTGAACTCAATTTATGTCCAAGTATAACTCCATAGATAGTTATGTTATCTCATGCTTCAAGTTTTAATTTTCCATGTTATATTCAAGGGAATTTCATGTTAAACCCCCTATTTATGAATTTAGCCGTGTAATCATGTTGATTTC
Source organism: Capsicum annuum (assembly GCF_002878395.1). Taxonomy (NCBI): domain Eukaryota; kingdom Viridiplantae; phylum Streptophyta; class Magnoliopsida; order Solanales; family Solanaceae; genus Capsicum; species Capsicum annuum. The sequence goes on from NC_061111.1 coordinate 173,761,897, forward strand.
TCATGTTTAACACATTTCCATGTTCAAGTTCATGATTATCATATATTTGGTGGAATGTTCATGTTCGGGTCTTTGAACCACGATTCCCATCCTACAGTTTTAAGTATTAATATCGTGCTTTATGGTCATTTAATGCTGGCGGGTTATAAATAGTCGATACCTACATATTTAGTTAAACATCAAATCTTTCAAGTAATAATTTAGTGAAACCATGAGTCTTATTATTTACTCAAATATTTATGATCATGACGAGCACTACCAGTTATCTAAAATAATGTTCAATTTAACTTAGTTTAGTTCAGTATCAGTGTCAGTTCAATTAGGAGTAGGATTTGGCACTGAGCGAACCCAAAGATGGGGGTTCACCTTCAAGTAGAGGGTGTGAACCTTAGTAGAAATTCCTGAGTTACAGAACTATGTAGCTAGTATAAGTTGGAGATGTCTACCTACTAGTTGAGATTGACACAGATCTCATAAGGGCACCTGCAAGTAGAGGGTGACTCCTTAGTCCTTTGGGATACTATTTTAGTGGATTCATACAGCTAGTGTTAGTACCCGTAGCACAGTACTAACACCCATCCAACTGGGGTTACAAGTTGGACCCCAATTAGCTCAGATTGGGGCATGTCGGTTATATGATATCTCCCACGGTTTCAGTCCAGTTACTCAAGCTAAGTACAATTCAGTATTACATAATCAGCATTCAGGTATTAGTTAATCAGTATAAAGATACTAATTAATTAGTATTCAGATGCCAGATATTTAGTATTTAGTCACAGTTATTTAATGTTCGGAAATTAGTTAGTCCATATTCAGATATCAGCTACTCAGTGTATAGATATTAGTTATCCTTTTACTTATATTTCAATCATTCAGTCACACAAGTATCAGTTATTCGGTTAATCAGATTAGCTCGGTACATGTTATGTTTGGTTTTATATGATCATGCATTCATGCTCAGTATATTGGTATATTCATATCCTCGAGTTATGCCAATTTCCATCCCATAGATTCAAACCTAGAATTCATACATGATCCTCAGTATAGTTTTACAACAAGTTCAACTTTACATGAGATGTACATACAATATTCATGTTTTACCACTTCCTAGCTTCAGTTCTACTTATTCTATAACAATAAAGATTTAAAAAACTAAGTGTAGTGATTCACCAGCTTATTAGATAATGTTTGTTACTCATGTTTTAAGATACTTCAGCTTTCAATTTATTTCAGTCTCTTGGTGAGTCTACTTGCACTTTTAAGATTTTGTATGTAATAAGTTTTACTTATTGTATTCACCCTCACTTACTCATTATATTTCAAAGTACTGATCCACATATATGTCTATATGCCACATTGTCTCATAATGGAGGTACTAGTTATGTCCTACACATCATAATCAAATAGTTTACAGCTTTCAGCCAACAGGTGATGAGTTCTACTATTTCGAGGAATCCAGTCAAATATCTTATATGTACTTTATTTTACTATTCATATGTATTAATTAGTGGTAGTTGGATGCATGTCCCAGCTATCTATATCAGTATAGTAGAGGCTTCATTGACAGTTAGTTAGAGTCATGAAATGTAAATTCTAATTCTCTCTTCAGTTTCATCAAATTATTAACTTTATCAGTATTATGGTTATTCAGATTTTCTTATGATTATATTTCCGCATATCAAATTTAGCTATTTTATTTATTCTAAATCTGTTGCTCAAGTATCATACCAGTTCATCGATTATCTTAGGATCACTTGTGGTTCCAAGCCCCGATTTACAACTAGGGGGTAGACTCGGATTGTGACAAAACTTGGTATCAAAGAACAGAGCTCAAGTGTCCTAGGGTGTCTATAAAGCCGTGTCTAGTAGAGTTTTACAGAATGATATGGAGATGTCTATAATTTTCTTTGAGAGGCTATAGAGTATTTAAGAAATATTTCCCTTTTTCCATGTCTCAAATCATGCAGTAGAAGTGTTATCTAAGGAACTTATGCAAATTCTTATGTAAAGCTATCCATGCCAACTCTACCTTATTCTTGAGGCAACAGAAATAGCCCAGCTTAAATCCTTACAGGCAGAGTTTTCTCAAATAGTCCCCAACAGACAGTTATGGGATTGTATGCAGGCTCAAAAGTATCCTATTAGCGCCTTTATGTTTCAAAGTTTGAAAGATTTCATTCATGGTTATGTAAATCGTACATGAAGTTGAAGTCAGATGTGCCCTCAGATCCCTTCTCAGTATACTAAGACAGCATATGATCTAGGATTAGAAACATGAACCCAAAAGTTTAGCAGTAGTAAATTGGGGTTAGTGTTATTTGAATTTAGTAAATGGTGTATCTATGCGGCTAGTTGTATGAAAGGTGAACTAGTAGACTTGAAATAGTGTATGCAAGAATTTAAGTTTGTTGATTCAAATTTTGTATAATTATGTTGGGAATATTGGCATAATGGTAATTCTCTCGGTTTAGGGAAAAATATAAGTTTAGAGGTGTGATACTAGTAGGCTATGATGGAATTAGTATGGTTTATTAAGAGTTTGTGAATATCCATGTTACATGTTAGAATCTAAGTTGAATTTTTTTAGATTGGGCAAATAGAAAGAAGAGTTTGAAATTCTAGATGGTGTGAACTCAGGGTATGGTGATACTCTTGAAGATTCTAAATTAGTCAATGTTTAAGTTATTATATGATTATTCTTGGGGATATATAAATTTAAGAGTTCTATCTTAGAAGGAAGTACTAGTAGTGGATTTTTCACATTTAGGTTTAGCCTTTCTGCTAAGTTTATTATTCATGTGTATTGTTATATCTCAGACTCTATAGTAAAGTGGTTGTGGATCAGTTTAAAGTTTATAAAAAGGGGCTTACAGATTAGAATGATAGATTTAAGCTAAAGGGGAGATGATAGAACAAGTAACCAAGTCAGGCTCTCGGATTCTAGTAGTGATCCTAGTGTATTATAGAACATCAATAAGGGAGGAAGATGCCCGACCCATTCCTATCTCAGTGCAAATTTTGTACTTCAGCCATCACAATATCTACTCATGCCTTGCAAGTCAGTTTTATTATCATAGCTCATATTTAAACATTTGCCATAAAATCATGCACTCCCCCAGGTCCTAGTATAAGGAGTTCCAGTTCACTGAGCAGTATGAATTATATTCCCTAAAGTTATGAACTCCGAACTCAAGTCATGCAGTTTATGACTCATGTACTCATGCTGTAAAGTATGTTCAATTTCAGGTACTCATGGTATGTTATAATGACCAGTGAAATTCAGATTATGACATGTATGTCCTCAGTTTAGCTCTCTTTGATAAATTTATGCTTTTGATACTCTATTCCTCAAGCCTCAGTTAAATGTCCAAGTTATGCATGGTATTCTTTCACGTTTCAGGTCCTCATGTTCTAACCTTTTAGTGACCCCTCCTTATGTAATGATAGTGGTGATGAGCAATTGTTTAGATGGGAGAAAGATAGAATATTTCATGTTGAGAAAAGATTGTTGTATGCTTATTCTATGTAAGCTATAAGTTTGAAGAATGATTGAGGCAAAGATTTTGGTATATGTCATGGTTAGTTGAGAATTCCATGCATGTCTTCTTAAGAATAGTGCAAGAAAATTATTTTGATAGGGGTTTAGAGAATATGAGAAAGATGTTTTTATGGATATCTGCCTAGAAGTTCATATGTGGTTATAATGATAGGCTTGAATGTCATGTTTGTATATAAGTGGATGGGCGCATTGTGAACTAGTGAATTCCTATAAGAGGTTGAATTTAGTTATTGAAGGGGTAGGAAGAATTATTCTTGAGATGAGAAGTTGTGAAAACACATGAGGTATTGAATTCATGGTTTATACTAGCATTATGGTGTTATGTGCAATACCTTGTGATTTTGAGTTAGGCTTGAACATGGTGGGAGTATGTAGCTCAACTCAAACTTTGGCAAAAGTAGTTATATGTACCCATACGAGTATTTAAGGAGCGAGGCTAAAGTTTGAATTGGGAAGTTGCATTGCCTAAGGCCTAGTCATGCTATCCTAGCTTATGTTTTATAGACCTATGTTCCATATTACAGAGTTAAAGCCATATTGAGGTTCCTTATTCAGATATCTAGTTCAGATCATGCCCAAGAATTCGTTGCTCCCTAATGTTATTAGAACTTTTTGCAGAGAGTGTTGAAGAAATAATGAAGTTGAGTATGAACTTTCAGTATAAGTTAGTCTGTATAGCCAGCAATTCAGTTCAGCAGTCAAACAGACAAGTTCCTATGGTTTTCCATCTAGTCTTACTATCCAAGGTTTCATGAATATGGCTATTCCATGTGGTAATTCATTCAAGTCCATTCAAGTTACGAATTCAGTTCAGTTCATGCATCATGTTTCAGATTCAGCTATGTAGTCACGATTTAGTTCATAAGAGTTCAGTGAATGACCTCAATTTACCAGATATTTTTTTCTCAAATGGTGTAGTATCTCTTGTTAGATCTTAGTCTCGTTATCTCATGATTTGTGCTTGCATAAGTTATTACCTTTCCATTTTATATGTATTATTGTATCATGAACATTTCAAGTGATTCTTAAACTCTCAACATGAATCAGCTTCTTATAGTAAGTAAAGTCAAGTCAACCCAGAAATTAGTTTCATGATAAAGTTATAATGCTTTAGCTCAGCTATATCCTTTATTTCCAGACATGCAATATGTACATTATTCCATACTTCTAAGGCTTCAACAAGTTACTATCCATCATCCGAGGATGAATGAATCCAAGAAGGAGAAAATGTAACACCTTGCATTTTTCGACTAGACTTTGAACCATCGTTCCTATGTGTGAAAAATTTAATCTCATGATTTGTATATGAATGCATATGTCATGATCATTACCCTAGAGTGTGAAGTGCTTTCGAGTTGAAAAATATTCATAGAAATCACTTAGAACAAAGTTGGGCTAAATCTTTGTATTTGATTGTACAAGGGTATACTTTGAACATGTATAACTTTTTACATGCATGGAATTTTTCATCTCAAGAGCCACCAAATGATATATAATTGAGTTAGATTTCCAATGATACCAATTTTGACTTAATCCAATACCTGAGTAAAATGTTATGGCTTTTTTGGTGAGAGGCAATAAGGTTTCGCGATTTAGCCACAGCACGTTGCTCTATCCACGCGATATAGGTCACAATGTGTTGCTCTCTCCATACGATAAGAGACGTGACGCGGAGCTTATCCACCCTCTATTTCAGCTTCTTAAGGGTCAAGAGGAACTTTGGTCCTTTCCTCTCAACCCCAGACATCCAAGGCAAGAATTATAACACCCAAAAGGATATTATTTGCCCAACTTCCTCAAAATTTCTCACGTAGAAACCCTTTTCTTCCAAAGAACAAAATATTCAACTTTCTCTCCGAAAATTCAAATATCCAATATCGAAATTCAAGTTTTCTTCAAGGATTCAAGCTTCAATTGGAATAATTCATCTAATTAACGTATGTGGGAGTTCATTCATGGGTCCTTATAACCCATGGAGCCCAAAAAACCTTTATTTGATTTAAAAGGATGAGTTTTCTTTTCTATTAAAGAAGCATATGTTTGAGATGGGTTTGTTTTCCTTGGTTATTTGAACTAAATTCATGTCCAAGTATGACTCCATGGATAGTTATGTTATCTCATGCTTCACGTTTTAATTTTTCATGTCATATTCAAGTGAATTTCATGTTAAACCCCTAATTTATGAATTTAGCCGTGTAATCATGTTGATTTCTCATGTTTAACCACACTCCCATGTTCAAGTTCATGATTCTCACATGTTTTGTGAAATATTCATGTTTTGGGTTCTTTGAACCACGATTCCCATCCTACAGTTTTAAGTGTTGATATTGTGCTTTATAGTCATTCAGTGTTGGTTGGTTATGAGCACCCGATACCTATATGTTTACTTACGCTTCAGATCTTTCAAGTAATAATTTAGTGAAACCATGAGTCTTATTATTTACTTAGCTATTTATGATCATGATGAGCACTATCAGTTATCAGAAATAATGTTCAGTTAAACTTAGTTCAATTCAGTACCAGTGTCAGTTCAGTTGACAGCAGGATTTAGCAATGAGCAAACCCAGGGATGGGGGCTCACCTTCCAATAGAGGGTGTGACCCTTAGTAGAAATCCCTGATTTATAGAACTACGTAGCTAGCGTAGGTTTGATATGTCTACCTGCCAGTTAAGGTTTGAAACAGATCTCAAGAGGGCACCTGTCTGTAGAGGGTGACTCCTTAGTCCTTCAAAACACCAGTTTAATGGATCCACACAGCTAGTGTTAGTACCGATGGCACGATACTGACACCCTTCTAACCGGGGTTATTGGTTGTACCAAGATTAGCTCAGATTGGGGCATGTTGGTTATATAATACCTCTCACATTTTCAGTCCAGTTACTCAGGCTAAGTATAATTCAGTATTACATGATTAACATTCAGATGTCAGTTAATCGGTATACAAATACTAGTTAATCAGTATTTACATCAGTTATTCAGTGTTTAGAAATTAGTTAGCCCGTATTTGCATATCATCTACTAAGTAAATATACATTAGTTATCCCTTTAATTAGATTTCAATCATCCAGTCACACAAACATCAGTTATTCGGTTAATCATATCAGCTCGATACACGTTATGTTTGGTTTTGTATTATTATGCATTCATGCTCAGTATATTGGTATATTCATATCCTCGAGTTATGCCAGTTTCCATTCCATAGATTCTGACCCAGAATTCATACATGATCCTTAAAATAGTTTTACAACATGTTCACCTTTAAATGAGATGTACATACAGTATTCATGTTTTACCACTTCCTAACTTCAGTTCTACTTATTCTATAATAGTAAAGATTTAAGAAACTAAGTGTAGTGATTTACCAGCTTATCAGATCATGTTTGATATTTATGTTTTAAGATACTTTAGCTTTCAGTATATTTCAGTCTCTTGGTGAGTCACTTTGCACATAGCATGCATGTTTTAAGATTTTTTATGTAATCAGTTTTACTTATTGAATTCTTCCACACTTACTTAGTATATTCCAAAGTACTGATCCACATATATGTCTATGAGGTACATTGTCTCATAATGTACGTACCAGTTGTGGCCTACACGTCATAATCAGACAGTTTGCAGCTTCCAGCCAACAAGTGATGAGTTCTCCTATTTTGACTACTCAGTCAGATGATGTTTATGTACTTTATTTTATTATTCATATATAGTAATTAGTGTTAGTTGTAGACATGTTCCAGATATCTATAGTTAGTATAGTAGAGGCTTCATAGACAGTCATCTAGAGTCATAAAATGTAAGTTCTCTTTTCAGTTTCATCAAGTTGTAAACTTTATCAGTATTATGTTTATTTAGATTTCCTTATGATTATGTTTCCGCACAACAAATTTAACTATTTTATTTATTCTAAATTAGTTGCTTAAGTATCATGCCAGTTCATGGGTTAGCTTGGGATCACTTGTGGTTCCAAGCATCGTGTTATGACTAGGGGCAGTCTCTGGTTATGACATATAAAAACACGTGTACTCAGCAGTATTGTTGGTCGATCTTAACTTAAACTGATTGAGAGAATCATCTAAAATCTATCACAACCAACATAGTTCATTGAACCTACAAACAGGACGGCTACACTTGGACTAACAGTTAAATCATGATAGAAATATTATAATACAACTGCGTAAAACTCAAACACCTCAAATCAGTCCAATAACAATAACTCAATCAAACTCAATCATATCAAATATCAAACCAGGTACAATATATGAGATGTATATTCCGTGTATATACTTGTTGCTCTGTATACCTAGCTATGACCATTGGAGGACTTGAGGTCCATATACTTGGATAAGTATGCCCTATAAACCATAGAATATTGGAGAGACATTCCCTCTGATCCATATGTAATGTAAGGCATGTTGTATAGACATTCAACTTTGATCCCATAAACAGCAGAGTTGTAATAACCCATACTTTTCTTAGTCCCATTTAACTCCTAGTATGTCAAGGTTAAAATTTAAGAGTGTATAATTCTTTATACGTGTAGAATTTCTAGATATAGACCCGCCAAATTGTAGATAATTGAATCATCTTTCCAATGATACCAATTTTGCCTAAATCTGATACCCAGTTAAGAAGTTATGGAACTTTTAGTGAAAAGCAGTAGAGCACTGCGATAGCACTGCATCACAGTGAAGTGCATATTCGCAATTGTCCATTTTTCTATGGAGCACCACGATTATACCACGTTGTGGTGAAGTCTAAAATCCTGTTCGTCCCTTTCCAGTAGCTCACCATGATTTGCCAATATCAGGCTAGAATTCTCGATAGAACAGACACCGCGTTACGGTGGAGTGCAATTTCACACTCTTCCTTTTCTAGTGACGCAACACAATAGCTCCGTGTCTCACCATAGTGCAAAATGGCACTCATCCCTTTTCCAATAAGCCACCGCGATGGCGCCTCATCGCGCTGAGGCCCAAAATTAGGATTTTTAATTCCGAACTAATTTTTTCAAAGGGAAACTTAGTGTTTTCCCAAGCCCTCAAATTGTGAAAATATAATGCACCAAGTCTATAACCCAAAAGCTACATGGTGCTTACGACCCCAAAGGACCACAAGCTAAACCATGACTGATATCTGCTGTGAGCACTAAAATATGATATTATAATAAATGCAGAATAATAGGCTAAAATGTCATAAGGTTCAAAACATCTGAAATACTGATAAATTATATTATCTGAAATAACACTCTATAAAATTAAACACTGTCTGAAAACTAGTCTGAAAAGCCTCTAATTAAAACTGTCTGAAAGTGGAGTTGATGGGACAATCCCCCAACTAACTCCATCTACTAAAATAATGAGTCTACTGAAATAATGAAATAAAAAATATCCTTGAATGATGAGAACTCACTGCCAATCTACTGCTGCTAGCTGAATCTGAGTCTATTTATGCACGATCGGGAACCTGAGCATCCAAACCATGATATGAGACATCATAGCGCAAAGAAAGAGTATGTGTCAGTACATGGAATGTACTGGTATGCTAGATAAGGTAAGGCTGAATTCAATTCATATGCATGAACAATAACTGACTGTATGATATAGAGTAACTGAACATAAGAGTACATGGATAACTGATCTTGCGGTAAAAACGGAGTATGCATTAATGTACATATAAATAAATATTGTTAATAAGCTTATTTAAAGCTATGTCCTGATTCCTGATACTGAGTTACTGATATCTGAAGTTACTGATACTGATTGACTGTACCTGACAGTCCTGATTCTGTAAAACTAAATTAAGTTCTATTCTGAAGACTGAGGATGTGAAAGGTAATTATCTAATCGACATACTCCAAATAAGATAACTGATTTGGGATCCAACCTGTGACCCTAGTTGGAAGAGTGTCAGTATCGTGCCACAGGTAAAGACATTAAAGAGTTACCTTCATCTAGCAGGTACTCTAATGAGAATGGTGGAACCCTCATCTGGCAGGTTAAAACACCTCATCAACCCTCAACTGGCAGGTTTGATGTTGCAACCTATGATGGCTACGTAGTTCTGGAATGCGAGGATTACTTCTAAAGATTACACCCTCTATTGGCAGGTGAGTCCCCATCCTTAGGTTCACTCGATGCTGAATCTTACTCCCAACTGAAAGACACTGAACTGAATATATTGCACTAGACTAGACTGATACTGAGCTTACTGAGTTTTTTTGAGTTGAGTAACTGACTGAGTTCTACTGAGTTCTGTAACTGACTGAGAGTACTACTGATCATGACATGACTGAGATTCTGTAACTTACACTAGCTTTAGGCACACAGCTAAATTGTCGGGTATTAAATACCCCTAGGAATCGATAGCATAAAAAAAATAATAATATACTCTTGAAAATCATAACAATGTATACTTATCCATAGTTCACTCATAAAGGAATTTAATCAAACACTTGTAATGCATTTACTTATACATGAATGGGGAATACATGCTATCATGTTATAATGGCACTATTTCATTCACATAGGCATTTTATCAAACACATGGGGAGCATGATTAGGTTATACAATAATCAAAACATATAGTTATCATGGCTACATCAATCAACTTGAAAATTGAAGGGTTTATCATTAAGATCATGTAATTCAACATATACAATGATTTATTTTATAAAAGCATGTAATTTAATAATGGACTAAAACACAATAATAACATGAACATAAATTCAAATCACTTCAAGCATGGAAGTTCATAATTCAACAATCTTGTATATTAAAAATGGATCATGGACTCTATGGGTGAAAGAAACCATAGATGAATACCTAACATACGTTAATTTGTGATTTTCTTAAAGTTCTTGGTGAATCCTTTGATATTGCTTTTGGTTTCTTGAAGCTAGGGTTCGTAGTTTTGAGAGAAAATGCTTTTAATTTGGGGATAAATTGAGTGAGTAATGACTTAAAACGTTTTTAGGGATTAAATCCCGTATCTGGGCATGTCAAAATCATGGGAAAATATTGTTTTAACCTTGGATAAAACGTTCAATTTCCGTTGGAATTTTTCAAAATAAGCATTTGGCGTGACGCTATCGCGATGTGTCTCTAGAAATTGCCAACTAGGAAAATGCATGGTGGCATGATGTGGTGGTATTGTGTTGCCATTTTGGTTGGGACTTGGAATTTCACTGCAACACGGTGGAATCGCGTTGGTACACTAAAAATGGACAATTATGAAAAGAAGTTGTGGCACGATACGCCGGTATCATGGTACCTCACTGGAAACTGACAATTGTTATTTTGACATACTCTGCAATGTGCTACTGTCCTGAATGACTATGTTTAACAACTGAGAATTAAAATAGTCATAACTTCTTACACGGTTATCGAATTTAGGAAAATTTTATATCATTGGAAAGCTAATTCAATTTTTTATGAAATGGCAGGCTCTAAACTGAAAAATATGAGTGTTTTAAAAATTTCATATTAGATAACTCATGAACTGAGAGTTAAGTTAAGCTTGAGAAATATGGGGTATTACAATATCTCCCCCTTAGGAACATTCATCCTCGACTGAGACTGATTAAGATGAGACACTAATAGAATAAGTTTACATACTAAACATGCATATCTAATGCATGACTACATGACTGAACTACTGACAAACTGAGCTCTTATACTGAGCATGCATATCTAATGTATGGAATTTATGACTGAAGCTACTAACAAGCAGGGTTTTCATACTGAACATTCATATCTGATGCATGAGTACATAATTGAACTGATTCATGAATGCATGACTAAATATCCAATGGTAATAGATACCAAGTTATAATTATAGCTGAACATGGAACTGAGTAAAGCTAAAAAAAAAATATTACCTTAAGCTTGATCTGAAGTTGTAGAGAAGAGGTAAGGATACTTGGTCCGCATATCTACTTCTACTTCCCAAGTAGCTCCCTCTACGGACTGATTCTGCCAAAGAACTTTGACTAAGGGGACTTCTTTGTTCCTCAGTCTGTGAATCTAATGATTAAGGATCTGGACTGGAACCTCTTCGAAAAAGAGATCATTCTGAATATTTACATGCTTTAAAGGATCTATGACTGTTGGGTCACCAATACATTTCCTTAGCAAGGAGACGTGGAATACTAGATGCACTGACGTTAGATCTGAAGGCAACTTAAGCTCATAAGCTACCTTTCTGAAAAAGCTAAGAATTCTATAAGGACCGACCTATCGGGGACTGATCTTTCCCTTCTTGCCGAACCTCTTTACCCCTTCATGGGAGAGATTTTCAAGAACACAAAATCACTAATATCAAACTCAAGATCCTTTCTCCTCACATCTGCATACGATTTCTGTCGGCTCTGGGCATCCTTAAGTCTTTCTCTAATTAACTGAACCTTTTCTAAGGTATCAAATACTAGGTTGGGCCCTACTACTGTGGCCTCACCTACCTCAAACCAACCAATCAAAGATCTACAACTTCTACCATAGAGAGCTTCAAATGTAGCCATCTGAATACTGGAATGATAGTTGTTATTGTATGGGAACTTAATCAAAGGGAAGTGGCCATCCCAACTACCCTTAAAATTGACAACGCATGGTCTTAGAATATCTTCTAGAGTCTGAATAGTCCTTTTTTCTTGACCATCTGTCTGAGGGTGAAAGGCTACACTGAGGTGAACTTGGGTACCAAGACCCTTTTGAAATACTTTCCAGAAATGAGAGGTAAACTGGGTACCTCTATCTGAGATAATGGATACTGGAACTCCGTGTAACCTGACCAACTCTCTGATATAGAGTTTGGCTAAATAGAAAGTATAAACCGGCAAAAAAATGATCTGATTTGGTTATCTTGTCTATGTCATAAAGTTCATGTTCACTTATTCCCATTTCTATGTGGGAATACTGAACTCCTACATGGACCCACTAGGATTCTGGTGCTCAATCTTAACTTGCCAACATGTAAAGAATTTAGCTACAAATTCTGTAATATCTCTCTTCATCCTAATCCACCAATAGATCTCCTGCAGATCGCGGTATATCTTAGTGGACCCTGGATGAATAGATTACGCACACCATGCGCTTCTGCAAGAATTTATTACCTCAAGTCATCTACACCTGGCACATATAAATGACCCTGGAAATGCAACGCACTATCTCCCCATTGGGAGAAAACCTTTACTTTTTTATCTCTGAATCTTTCAACTTAACAAGACTGGGATCTCTATCCTGGTTTTCCTTCACCTTGGAAACTAGAGAGGATTCAAAACTATTTTGCACCCACACACTACCTTCTATTAAATCGTCTAACAAGACACCTAGTCGGGTAAGCTGATGAACTTCCTGAACTAACGTCTTCTTATTGTCCTCAACATGAGCAATACTACCCATAGACAGTCTAATGAGAGCTTCAACCACTACATTGGCTTTGCCCGAATAATAAAGATCACTCATGTCATAATCTTTCAAATATTCTAACCACCTTCTCTAACATAAATTCAAATCTTTCTGAGAAAATATCTACGAAAGGTTTTTGTGATCAATGAACACATCAACAGGCACCCTATACAAGTAATACCTCCAAATTTTTTAGGAAAACACTACAGTTGCTAACTTGAGATCATGAGTCGGATAATTTTTCTCATGGGGCTTAAGTTGTCTGAAGGCATAGGCTATGACCTTACCTCTCTGCATGAGGACACAACCCAAACCTACTCTGGATGTATCACAATACATAACAAACCTGTCGGAACCATCTTGTAGAGTCAAAACTGGGGCTGAGGTGAGTCGAGTCTTCAACTCCTGAAAACTTTTCTCGCAAGAATCTGACCACTGAAATTGGACTTTCTTCTGAGTCATTCAAGACATGGGGTACGCAATAGATAAAAACACCTTCAACAAACCAACCATAATAGCCATTTAAACCCAAGAAACTCCTAATTTCTAATAAAGAGATGGGTCTGGGTCAGTTTCTTACTGCTTTAATCTTTTGAGGATCAACTCTAATGCCATCACCGGAAATAATATGACCCATAAATACTACTGACCTTAGACAAAATTTGCACTTAGTGAATTTGGCAAACAACAAATGAGTTCTGATAGTCTAAAGTATGATTTTGAGGTGATCTGAGTGATTATTCTTGCTATGGGAATCAACAAGAATTTCATTGATAAAGACTATAACGAACATGTCCAAGTACTATTTGAACATACAATTTATTAAGTCTATGAAAGTTGTTGGGGCATTAGTAAGACCAAAAGATATGACTAGAAACTCGAAGTGACCATATCGGGTTTTGAAACCTATTTTTGGAATGTCACATTCTCTGACTCTGAGCTAATGATAGCCTAATCTGAGGTCTATCTTAAAAAAGTAATTGGCACCATAGAGTTGGTCAAACAAGTCATCGATTCTGGGAAGTGGGTATTTTTTCTTGACTGCATATTTGTTCAACTAACGGTAGTCTATACATATTCTAAGAGAACTGACTTTCTTACGCACGAATAAGACTGGTCCGCCCTACGGGGAAATACTAGGTATAAGGAATCTCTTATCTAGGAGATTTTTTAACTATTTTTTTAAATCTCTAAGTTCTGCTGAAGCTATTCTGTATGGCGGAATAGATATGGGTTAAGTATCTGGAAAAAGGTCTATTCCAAAGTCAATTTTCCTAAAAAGAGGAACTCCAGGAAGATCTTTGGGAAAAACATCTGAGAATTCATTTACTATTGGAACTGACTCAAGACTGGGAGTTCTTGAGTTAGAGTCTTTGACTCGCACAAGATGGTAGATATATCCCTTGGATATCATCTTTCTCACTCTAAGGTATGAAATCAACTGACCTTTAAGCGTTGTGGTACTACCCCTCCATTGAAGGACTGGTTTATTTGGAAACTAAAAATGAACTATTTTATTTCTACAATCAACTGAGGCATAGCATGAATGGAGCCAATCTATGTTGAGAATGACATTAAAATCTATTATCTCCAGCTCTACAAGGTTTGCTGAAGTAATTTTCTGAGATATCATAACCGAACAGTTCCTGTATTCCCGTCAAGCTATGATAGATTTACCCACTGGGGTAGAAACTAAGAAAGGCTCTTTTAGGATTTATGGACTGACTCCAAAGTTAACATCTATATAAGGATTTACGAAAGATAAAGAAGATCCTGGATCTAGTAAGGCATAAATATGTAAATGGAAGATCTGTAACATACCAGTGACCACATCAGGAGAATTTTCCTAATCTTGTTTGGACTGAAGTGCATAATTCCTGTTTGGGCGTTGCCCACTGGTAGCACTAGAAATGGCACCCCACTGATTTGGGTGACCTGACTGAGCTGAAGAACGAGTATGTTGACCCTGAGAACCTGACTAAGGACAATCTCTGACTCCTTGGACTGGCTTGCCATACCCAAAATAAACATCATTGCCAGCTCTACAGAGACCCTTGTAGTTTTTGCCACATGTCAAACAAAGAGGATTTGTTCAAGTACTACTGACACTACCCTGAGATTTAGAGCCTAGAGCCCTATCGTTGTTACCATTTCTGAACTTAAATACTGGAGCATTGGATGAGGATGAAGCTGGAACTGAAGATTTTGGGAAAAATTAGGAATGGTTACCGCCCTATAACTTAGGCTGATTAAAATTGATATTATCTATTCTAGCTCTCTTGTTCTACCTCTCTCTCTCTTTGATCTTATCCTCTTTTATCTGCTGAGCATAGACCATGAGCCTGGATATGTCCATCCATTTAATCAACATCGTTGTCCTGTACTCCTTAACCACACTATCTGACACTTCAGATATAAACTTTCTTATGCTGGACCTACTGTCTGCTACTACATGGAGAGCATACCTAGCTAACTGAGTAAACTTGAGGAAATACTCTTTCACACTCATACTATCTTGCTTGAGGTTGATAAACTCTAAAACCTTGGCTTCTCTTATCTCTAAGGGAAAGAATTTCTCTAGGAAAGTTGTACGAAACTTTTCTCACTCTATGGTCTTGCATCTGCGCCCCTGTCTACCTTTCACTGCTTAAACTCAGTATAAGCCACATCTTGTAGCTGATAGGTGTCTAACTCATCACTCTCACTGGAATTCACTCCCATAATATCTATGACTTTTTGAACCTAATCGAGGAACTCCTGTGGATCTTCTTCTGGCTTAGATCCTGAGAATAGGGGAGGATTTATTCGGGTGAAGTCCTAAATCTAGGCTGTAGCAATATTGGCCACTAGATTGGCTGGAATAGCAGCTGGTCGTTTATTCTGAGCAACTACGATGTTGGCTAGAGTAGTGAATACAACTCTGAATTTTACATGGAAGACATGCTCATCCAGGGGATCTGCCTAAATGGGTTGAGGTGCTGACTGATTTCGGTTCTCCTATCATTAGTCTTTTTAGGAGGCATGTTCTATAAACAAAAAGGAGGAAATGGATTAGACTAAGAGTTTAACTTGAGATCATGCTCACTCGCACGACATGAATACTAAAAGAAGGGAAATGGTTTCCTAAAACATCTCATAGCCTCCTGTCCATAAGTGTGTCGAGCTATATACACATGCATAAAACTATACTAAATGAGGCATTTAGACTTCCTAGGACACTGTTGAACCATAGGCTATGATACCAAGTTTGTAATTCCCCAAGTCTATACCTCAGACACTACACGGTGCTTACGACCTCGAAGGACCACAAGCTAACCCATGACTGATATCTTTTGTGAGCACTAAAACATGATACTGTAATAAATGTGAAATAATATGCTAAAATTCCATAAGGTTCACAACATCTAAAATACTGATAAATTATATCATCTAAAAAAACAATTTGTAAAACTAAACACTATCTAAAAACTAGTCTAAAAAGCCTCTAACTGAAACTGTCTAAAAGTAGAGTTGATGGGACAAACCCTCAACTAACTCCATCTACTGAAATACTAAGTCTATTGAAATAATAAAATAAAAGAATATCCTCAAATGATGAGGACTCACTGCCAATCTAATGTCGCTGGCTGTATCTGAGTCTATCTATGTGCGGTTGGGAACCTAAACATCCGAACCTATGATATCAAACATCATAGCGCAAATAAAGAGTATGCGCCAGTATGTGGAATATACTAGTATGCTAGATAAGGTAAGGCTGAATCCAAGGGTTCATATGGATGAACAATAACTGACTATATGATATAGAGTAATTGAACATGGGAGTAAATTGATAACTGATCTTGCTGTAAAAACTGAGTATGCATTAATATACATATAAATAAATACAGTGACTAAGCTTATCTGAAGCTAAGTCCTGACATCTGATACTGAGTAACTGATATATAAAGTTACTTAAAACTATGTTACTAATACTGATTGAATGTATCTGACAATCCTAATTCTGTAGAACTGAACTGAGTTCTATTCTAAAGACTGAGACTGTGGGAGGTAATCATCTAACCGACATGCCTCAAATAAGATAACTAAGTTGGGGTCCAACCTGTGACTCTAGGTTGAAGGGTGTCAGTACCGTGCCACAGTCAAAGACACTGAAGAGTTATCCTCATCTAACAGGTACTCTAATAAGAATGGTCGAAACCTCATCTGGCAGGTTAAAACACTTCATCAACACTTAGCTGGCAGGTTTAATGTCTCAACTTATGTTGGCTACTTTGTTCTGGTATGCAAGGATTGCTTCTAGAGATCACACCCTCTACTGGCTGGTGATCCCCCATCCTTAGGTTCACTCGGTGCTGAATACTACCCAACTGAAAGACACTGAACTACGTATACTAAACTGGACTGTTTGGTAACTGACTGAGTTCTATAACTCACTGAGAGTACTACTGATCGTGACATGACTGAGATTCTAAAACTAACACTGGCTTTAGGCACACAGCTAAGTTGTTGGGTATTAAATTCCCCCAGGAATCAATAGCATAAAAAATAAAGCATAATATACTCTTGAAAATCATAACAATGTATACTTGTCCATAGTTGACTCATAGAGGCATTTAATCAAACACTTGTAATGCATTTACTTATACATGAATGGGGAATACATGCTATCATGTTATAATGGCATTATTTTATTCACATAGACATTTTATCAAACACATGGGGAGCATGCATAGGTTATACAATAATCAAAACATACAGTTATCATGGCTACATCAATCAACTTGAAAATTGAAGGGTTTATTATAAAGATCATGTAATTCAACACATACAATGATTTATTTCATAAAAGCATGTAATTTAATCATGTACTAAAAATGAATAATAAAATGAATTCAATTCAATTCAAGCATGGAAGTTCATACGTCAACAATCTTGTATTTGAAAATAGATTCATGGACTTGATGGGTGAAAGGAACCCATAGATGAACACCTAACATACCTTAGTTTGTGAGTTTCTTAAAGTTATTGGTAAATCCTTTGAGATTGCTCTTGGCTTCTTAAAGCTAGGGTTTGTAGTTTTGAGAGGGAATGATTTAAATTTGGGGATAAATTGAGTGGGTAATGACTTAAAATATTTTTAGGGATTAAATCCCGTATTTGGGCATGTTAAAATCATGGGAAAAGACTATTTTAACCCTGGACAAAACATTTAATTTCAGTCAAAATTTTTTGAAATAGGTATCTAGCATGACGCGGCGCTGTCGCGTCATGTTTCCGGAAATTACTACCTAGGAAAATGTATGGTGGTGCGATGCTGTGGTATTGTGTTGCCACTTTGGTTGGGACTTGAAAGTTTACTGCAATGCGGTGTAATCGCATTGGTACACTGGAAATGGATAATTGTGAAAATAAGTTGTGGCGCGATGCGTCAGTATCACGATATCTCACTAGAAATTGACAATTGTCATTTTGACATACTCTGGGATGCGCTACTGGCCTGAATGATGGTGTTTAACAACTGATATTTAAAAGAGCCATAACTTCTTACCCATTTATCGGATTTAGGTAAATTTTATATCGTTGGAAGGCTAATTAAATTTGGTACACAATGGCAGGCTCTAAACTAAAAAATTTTGACCGCAACAATTTCATATTGAATAAATCATGAACTGAGAGTTAAGTTAAGCTTGAGAAATATAGGGTATTATAGAAAAACACTAGATTAAACCTATTCTAAGCATTATACACTCACTTTCACCAAAATTTCCCTCCAAGAAACCCTAGAGCTTCAAATTTTAAATTTTAATAAATTCAAATCTGACCATTCATCTTCCAAGATAACCCAAAATTAAAGATTCCCAATTCAAGATCTTCAAGAAAAAATCTCCAAGAGCACAAATAAGAACTCAAAGTTCAAGCTTCTTCATCTGTTCATCAATTAAGGTGAGTGGGGTTGCTAAGAATGAACTTTGTAATGATTTGACATGAATTTGATGCATGAATTATTAAGCCCTAGTTGAATATTGGTATTTCAAGAATGACGGTGCTTCATGCATCCTATGATTAGTTTATTTTTAGATTTTGTTCAAGATTTGATATTTTGATCTTAGCTTAGATATGGAATCCACTTTACAATTTCAGCTACATTTTAAATTAACATATACATAATTGGTTTTCATTATAAACCCTTATACTAGTTTTAAAGTGGATTTCCTACAAAATGAGCATACAAATTAAAGGGAGTAGTATTTAGCATCAGGTTGGGTATGTTTACATGCCCTAGAACTATGAGCCAATATAGGTTCAGATTATTCCTATTTTTACATGGATGACAGTTAGAGATGTGATCACTTAGCTTAGGTTATACTCTTTGGCAAGAGTATAATGTCTCTCCCCAACATGAGGTTTTCCCATAGGGGAACTAGACATTGGTCACTATGATAGCTCACATAGTGTATGTCGGTTAGAAGAACCTTCCTGCGGAAAAGAGTAATCCTAACAGAAAAGATTTTAAAAACTAAGTGCAAGGCTCATAATTCATTTCAGATATTATTTCACATAAGATGTTGGTCATGAGATTTCAGCTTTTAGTTTACAGATATAAAAGTAAGCCCTTTCTACACTTAGCCAGCATGATTTAAAGATAGAATACAATTACAGATTTTAGAACTAAGTGTTATGACTCACAAGACTCATACAGCATGCTTTACTACTCATGATTTATGATTTTCAGCTTTCAGCTTTCAGTTATTCAAGCTAATATGAGTTATCTACACTTAGCATGCATTTGTTTACAAATTATAAAAATGTTGAGACATTATTTTACTTATGCATTCACCCCCACATGCTCAGTACAATCTAGAAGTAATGATCCACATATATGTCTATGTTCTACATTGTTTAATAATGTAGGTTCAGGTGCTCAGTTTTAGCAGTGTGAGTGATTTCGAGCATCTTCATCTACATCTCGATAGTTGGTGAATCCTCATAGTTAGAGGACCTAGTTATTCAATTTTTTTAGCTTATTAGAGTAGTTGATTTAGTATTTTTAGTTAGTTCGAGTTAGCTGAGGGTTTGTCCCAGTGGCTCTCTAGTTGCTAGTAGTAGAGGCTTGTTAGACTGCTAGTTATGATTCAGATTTCCAGCATTGATTTTCCAGACTTTTAAGTCTAATATTCTTAGATATTATTTTTAGATAATTTCAGCTTAAATCGACAAACTTTTGCATTGATTTTATGTTTATATTTTTCTATTATGAGTTTTAGATTTAGTAGAAGGCTTAAAGGGTTAGTTGAGGCTACTCGTAGTCTTGAGCACCGTGTGACAACTCAAGACCTATTTTTGGGGCATTAAAAACTTGGTATCATAACCTAAGGTTATAAGATTTCTAGGAAGTCAGACAAGTCGCATTACGTAGATTTTTTATCTTGGGTATGAACTGCGCCACATTTATAAGCAAGAGGCTATGGCACATTTTAGGAAATTGTCCTTTTCTTTCATGATCTATCATGCTTATAGTGTCTCTATCTTCTTTTAAATTGTGCTCTTACATGACAGTTGAGTGTGCCTCCTCGCCGAGCTAATGCACGCAGAAATGATAACCAACCACCCAGCTTGCTGACCCTCTAAATGAGAATGTATCCCATGGTGAATTTTAGGTTGCCTTTCAGGAATTGGCATAGATTTTGACTACTAATATTCAGGGCAACCATCAGGCGGTAGTTCTACTTCAGCAGAATAGTGATTTAGCAATAACCAAAATTCGTGACTTTATGAGAATAAATTCTCCTGAGTTCTTTGGGTCAAAAGCAGGTAAGGACCCACAGCTTTACTTACATGAGGTGAGAAAGATCACCCAGATTATGTATGTTACTAATGAGGAGAGTGTAGAGTTAGCATCCTATAGGCTAAAACATGTGGCGCATAATTGGGTGGTTATGTGAAAGAATGGTAGAGGTAAGAATGCAGCTCCTATAAGTTGGCAGGTATTTTAGGACGCATTTATAGAAAGGTTCTTTCAATGTGAAATGAGAGAAGCTAAGGTAGAGGAGTTTGTGAACCTAAGGCAGGGCTCGATAATAGTAAAGGAGTACTGTCTTAACTTTAATCAACTGCCTAAGTATTCCTCTAACACAATGGCTGACCCTAGGTCGAGTATGACTAAGTTTGTTACTGGAGTATTTGGTTTAGAATTCAAGGAGTATAGGACTTCCATGCTTATTGGGAATATAGATCTTACTAGGTTAATGATTTATATTAGCAGATTGAGGCAGAAAAGTTGAAGAAAAGAGAGAGGGGAAATCATTCATAATTTTATAGCCACTCATCTATGCCAGCACCATCTTTAGCAAGTGCTCCCGCCCCCAAAGATAGGTAGGAGCAGTGGGGTAAGACTTCTATGTCCAGGTCTCAGAATAGTGTGAGTGGGAAACCCAGTTATCCTTCATATGCTAAGTATGGTAAGAATTATCTTAGTGACTGTTTGATGGGACAAAAAGGTTGTTATGGTTGTTGTAAGTTGGGTCATAGAATCAAAGAGTGTCTGCATGCTAAGTAGGTAAACAGGGATGTTGTCCCTAGACTCAGGCTACTAGCGTACTAGCTCCTCTAGGTCGCCCAGTCCCTCTTCAGGGTGCATCATCGAGTACCAGTGGCAGTCAGCGCTAGAATTAGTTTTATACTTTACCATCCCATCAAGAGAAGGAGAGTTCACCAGATTTTGTTACTGGTATGCTTCGTGTCTTTCATCTTGATGTTCATGTGTTTTTAGACCCTGGGTCAAATCTCTCTTATGTGACCCCACTAGTTGTAGTAAATTTTAAAGTAGGTCCTGAAAAGTTTCCTAAGACCTTCTTAATTTCTACCCCACTATCCTTCATAAGATCATGTTAGCAGACTTAATAGAGTTAGATATGGTCGACTTTAACCTTATTCTATGCATGGATTGTCTCTATTCCTATTATGCATATATAGATTGTCGCACCCGAGTGGTGAAGTTTCAGTTCCCAGATGAGCCAGTCTTTGAGTGGGAAGGTAATTTAATGTCTCTCAAGAGTCATTTCATATCCTATCTTAAGGTTAGAAAGTTGATCTCAAAAGGGTGCATCTATTATCTAGTTCATGTAGTCAATGAGTTTCCTGAAGTTTTTCCTGAAGATCTGCCAGGGTTACCTCTTAATAAGGAAATAGAATTCGATATTGACCTTCTTCCAGATACTCAATCCATCTCCATTCCTCCATATTGTATGGCTCCAAGTGAGCTTAAGAAGTTAAAAGAGCATCTTAAAAACCTCTTAGATAAATATTTCATAAGGCCCAGTATCTCTCCATGGGGTGCTCCCATCCTATTCGTGCAAAAGAAAGATGGTTCTTCTCAAATACGCATTGACTATCGTCAGATAAATAAAGTCACAATAAAAAACAAGTATCCTTTTCCTAGGATTGATGACTTATTCAACCAACTCCAAGGTACAAGTTACTTCTCCAAATAGACCTTAGATCCGGCTATCATCATCTTAGACTAAGGGAATGTGATATTTCTAAGACAACTTTCAGAACCCGTTATGGTCATTTCATGTTTTTAGTCATGCCCTTTTGGGCTGATAAATGCCCCAACATCCTTCATTAACTTGATGAACAGAGTGTTCAAATAGTATTTGGACATGCTTATCATAGTCTTTATCGGTGATATTCTTGTCTATTCTCATAGTGAGGATGATCACGCAGACCATCTTAGAATTGTGTTGCAAACTCTTAGGGATCACCAGTTGTTTACCAAATTTAGCAAATGTGAATTTTGGCTAAGTTTAGTATCTCTCCTCAGTCATATTATTTCCAGTGATGGCATTAGAGTTGATCCCCAAAAGACAAAAGCAGTAAGAAATTTACCTAGACCTATCTCTCCATCAGACATCAGAAGTTTCTTGGGTTTAGCTGGCTATTACAAAAGTTTTATTGAGGGTTTCTCATCTATGAAGTCTCTTATTTCTAGATTAACTCAGAAGAAAGTTAAGTTTTAGTGGTCATATCCTTGTGAGAAGATTTTTCAAGAGTTGAAGACTGAACTCACTTCAACCCCAATTTTAGCATTACCGGATGGTACAGATGGATTTGTTGCCTATTATGATGCTTCTAGAATTATTTTGGGTTGTGTTTTGATTCAGAGGAGTAAGGTTATAGACTATGCCTCTAGATAGCTTAAGCCTCATGAAAATAACTATCCTACCTATGACCTTGAGCTATCTGTTGCTATTTTTGCACTAAAAATCTAGAGGTACTATCTTTATTGGGTGCATGTCGATGTATTTATGGACTACAAAATCTTGCAATATGTATTTACTCAGAGGGAGTTGAACTTTTATTAGATAAGAAGTTTAGAATTGTTAAAGGATTATGACATGAGTGTGTTATATCACTCGAGCAAGTCCAATATAGTGGCAGACGCTCTTAGTAGATTGTCTATGAGCAGTATTACTAATGTAGAGAATGATAAGAGAGAACCAGTTTGAGAAGTACACTAGTTAGCTAGATTGGGTATGAGGTTGGTTGACTCAGCTGAGGGGAATGTTTGGGTTCAGAGTAGTTCAGAATCTTCTCTAGTTTCTGAAGTGAAAGAAAACCAGGATAAAGACTCTAGTTTGGTCAAACTGAAGGGTTTAGTTAAGGACCAAAAGGTAAAGGTTTTCTCCCAAGGGAGAGATGGTGTGTTGAGATACCAAAGTAGATTGTGTGTTCCATGTGTTGACGATTTCAGGCAGTGGTTATGACAGAAGCACATAGTGTGTGTTACTCTATTCACCCTGGAGCCACCAAGAAGTACTACAATTTTCGGTAAGTCTATTGGTTGAGTGGTATAAAGAGAGATATCACAAAATTTGTAGCCAAGTGTGCAAATTGTCAACAGGTTAAGGTAGAGCACCAAAGACCCGGTGGCACATTATAGGAGTTTGGTATTATGTAAGACCCCATAAATTTTCTAGTTCAATTCAGTCCTATATAGCTTGTAATAAGGGGTCCCATACTTAGAAAAATTAAGATAAGTGTTAAGACTTAGAAGCATTACTAGCCTTTAAAATTGGATGATCTTATTTTCGATCTTTATGACCTTAGAATGTTAATTTTTAAGTTGATTCATGATCAAGGATGTCAATAGGTCATAATGGGTGAGTTTTGGAATTTTTAGACTTTGTTTGGGTCATGTTTGGATGGAAAAAATAGCAAACCAATGTGATCTTAACTTGTTGCATTGGCCACTGCATTGAACCCATCGACGCGATGCGTCGGTGATCGCATTATCCCATCGACACGGCGCGGTGCCAATTGCATCACTGGACAGTTTTTGTGCATTAAATTTTGAGTTTCCAAGGGCATTTAGGTCCTTTTTTCTCACCCAATTCAGCTAAAAAATGAGATTTAATATCCTAAAGGTCTAAATACACTCATTATTCTCAAAATCCTCTCAAGAACAAGCCCTATGTTTATCAAGCGTAAGAATCACGTCTTAAGAACTCATCACAATCTTCATAAAATTAATAATCAAGGTATGTGAGGTGTTCATCCTTGGGTTTCCTTCCACCCTTGGAGTTCAAGAACCCTTTTTAAAACTATAAGTTTATTAATTTCATGATTTACATGTTGGAATTGGATTGTGTTCATGTATGTATTGTTGTATGATTTTCAAATCAAGATTTTTACAAGTTTCAAGTGAATTAATTAGTAAATATGTAGAATTATGTGATCCTTATGATGAACTCTTGAATTGCAAGTTGACTATTGTAGCCATGATATTTATATCTTGATGAATTCCATGTGCATTAATTATGCTCCCCAAGTGTTTGATAGAATGCCTATGTAAATTGAGTAGTGAATTCATGACATGTTATCATGTGGTCCCATTCATGTACAAGTTCATGCCTCTCAAGTGTTTGACAAAATATCTAAATGAATGCATGGTGAATAAGTAATTAATGTAATGCTTTCAAGATTTTGCCATGTTTTACTGTTGATGCTTCGAGTCCTGGGGGTATTAAATACCCAAAAATCTAGTTGTTTACCTAGAATTACAGTAGCTACAAAATAGTCTCAGAAACATCACGAACAAGTAGTACTCAGTCAGTTATAGAACTTAGTGAAACTCAGTCCAGTTCAGTTTAGTCTAATAAGCAGTGTCATTTAGTTGGGAGCAGGATTCAGCACCAAGTGAACCCAAGTATAAGGGCTCACCTGCCAGTTGGGGTGTGATCCCTAGTAGCAGTCCTTGCATTCCAGAACTACATAGCCAGCGTAGGTTGAGATATCAAACTGTTAGTTAAGGGTTGATAAAGTGTTTACCTACCAGATGAGGGTAATACCTATCTCATTAGGGCACTTACCAGATAAGGGTGACTCTTTTACATGTTAGTACCCGTGGTACAGTACTAGCACTCTTCCAACTGGGCTATAGGTTGGACCCCATATCCGCTTAACATGGGGCATGTCAGTTAGATAATACCTCTCACAGTTTCAGTTTCAGACTCAGCATAGAACTTAGATCAGTTCTGTAAAATCAGGATTGTCAGAGACAGTCACCCAGTTATTAGTAATACAGTTATCAGTAATCTCAGCTATCAGTCACTCCATTATCAAAACTCAGTATTCAGTTCCATTATGATCTCAGATATAGTATATATAAATATATATGCATAGTATTCTATAATCAGTATTTACAGCAATTTTAGTTATCTACATACTCTCATTCAGTTATATTCATATTATTTAGTTAGTTACTATTCATGTATATAATCCTATGCATTTCAGTCTCACCTCATCTAGCATACCAGTACATTTCACGTACTGATGCATACTCTTTCTTTGCACTATGATGTCTCATATCATGGTTCGAATGCTCAGGTTCCTGACTGCACTTAACAACTTAGGTTATCAGCAGCAGTTATAGTGGTGAGTCCTCATATTTTAAGGACAGGGTTATTTATTTCATCATTCTAGTAGTTTAGTATGTTCAGCAGTCGGATTTAGTTGGGGACTTATCCCATCAACTCTATATTCAGATAGAGGCTTTCGGACTAGACTATTTTAGACAGATGTTCAGTTTTTAGTATTATTATCAGTATTTGATATTTTTTTTAGTTTAAGACCCTTATGGCAATCTCAATCTAATTTTTCCATATATTCTTAGTATTATTATTATTCAGTTCTCACAGCAGGTACCAGTCATGGGTTAGCTTGTGGTTCTTTGGGATTGTAAGCACCGTGTGATGCCTAGGGAGCAGTCTCAAGGTGTTACATATTCCCACTAAGAAGTGAAAAGAGTTGAACATGGACTTCTTGATAGGATTATCCCATTTGCGTCGATAGCATGATTCAATTAGGGTTATTGTAGACAGATTGACCAAATCAACCTGTTTCTTATCAGTTCACACGTCCTACACAACTGAAGATTATGCTAAGCTGTATATTAGAAATTTGGTTAGATTATATGGAATTCCCTGGTACATCATTTCATATTGGGGTACTCATTTTACCTCTCAGTTCTGGAAAGCCTTTCAGAAGGGTCTTGGTACCCAAGCTTATCTTAGTTCAGCTTTTCATCCATAGATAGATGGTCAAGCAGAGAGGACCATTCAGACTCTAGAGGATATGTTTTGAGCATATGTTCTTGACTTTAAAGGAAGTTGGGATGACCACTTGTCATTGATTGAGTTTGCCTAGAACAATAGTTACTATTCTAGTATTCAGATGGCCCCCTTTGAGGCTCTTTATGGGCAGAGATGTAGGTCACCAATCAGTTGGTTCAAAGTGGGTGAGGCCACTTTGATTGGTCCATATATTGTGTTTGAAGCCATGGAGAAAGTTCAGTTGATTCGAGATAGATGGAAGGAAGCTCAAAGTCATCAAAAATCTTATGCAGACGTAAAAAAAGAGATCTTAAGTTTAAAGTCGATGATTTTGGTTTATTTAAAGGTTTCACCCATGAAGAGGGTGATGAGATTTATCAAAAAAAAAGAAGATTAGTCCTCGATATGTGGGTCCCTATAGGATATTGAGTCATGTGGGGAAGGTAGCATATGAGCTTGAGCTACCTGTAGACTAGTCATCTGTTTACCTAGTGTTCCATGTATCCTTATTGGAGAAGTGCATGGACGATTCAGCTGTTGTAGTCCCTTTAGAAAGCACAGATATTCAAAATAGCATTTAATACGAAGAACTTCCAGTAAAGATTCTAGATCACCAGATCCATAGACTAAGGAACAAAAAAGTTCCCTTGGTCAAAGTACTGTGGTGAAATCAGTCTATTGAGGTAGAACTTGAGAAGTAGAAGCCGACATGCAAACCAAGTATCCTCACCTCTTCTCCACAAACTTAGATTTAGCCTAAGGTAACAGTCTTTCTTAATTTAGTTATTTTCCCATCTCAGTTTTTGCCAAATGAATATCTTCATGTCAAGTTATGCATTCACAGATTAGTACAGATGCTTAGTATGTTTTAGATTCAGTCATGCAGTTTTGTTTCATGTGTGCATGCCAGTATATAATCGCAGTTCCTCAGTATTCTCAATTTAACTAGTATCATTCAAGGATGAATATTCTCAAGGGGGAGATATTGTAATACCCTGAACTTTTTTTAGTCTTGTTTAAGAGTGTATAACTCTTGATACATATAGAACTTTCCAGCTATAGACCTACCAAATTGTAGATAATTGAATCATCTTTCCAATAATAACAATTTAACCTAAATCTGATACCCTGTTAAGAAGTTATGGCACTTTTAGTGAAAAACAGTAGAGCACCGCGATAGCACCGTGTCGCGATGAAATACAGATTCGCAATTGTCGTTTTCTAGTGGAGCACCATAATTAGCTGCATCGCGGTGAAGCCTAAAATCCCGTTCATTTCTTTCCAGTAGCTTACTGTGATTTGCCAGTATCGTGCTAGAATTCTTGATAGAACAGACACCGCATCGCTGTGGAGTGTAATTTCACACTCGGCATTTTCCAGTGATGCAATGCAATAGCTCCACATCGTTCTATAGTCCAAAATGGGAATCATCTTTTCCAGTAATCCACCGCGATGGCACCGCATCACGTTGAGGCACAAAATTGAGATTTCCAGTTCTGAACTAATTTTACCAAAGGGAAACTTAGTCTTTTCCTAAGCCCCAAATTGTGAAAAACACTAGATTAAACCTATATAAGCATTATAAGCTCAGTTTCACCAAAATTTCTCTCCAAGAAATCCTAGATCTTCAAATTTTAAACCTCAAGAAATCCAAATTTCACCATTCTTTTTCAAAGATAACCCAAAATTCAAGATTCCCAATTCAAGATCTTCAATAAACAATCTCCAAGAGCACAAATATGAACTCAAAGTTCAAGCTTCTTCATCTATTCATCAATTAAGGAATGTGGGGTTATGAACAAGGATAATCCTTTCATCCTTGTACCAAAAATTAGATTTAAAGTTGAATTTTTCATGAAAATATATAAATTTCAGTCTAGGGTTGTCATTCACTCATCACTATTTGAAGATTATGAGATTACAAGTGAGTTAGATGTTGAATTGCATGTCTACTTTCATATTTTTATGCGTATAACATTAATTTCAAGATTTAGAATTGAATTATAAATACTTTCATTACTAAGCATGAACTTTATGGTGATTTGACATGAATTTGATGCATGGGTTATTAAGCCCTAGTTGAATATTGATATTTCAAGAATGATTGTTCTTTACGCACCCTATGATTAGTTTATTTTCAGATTTTGATCAAGATTTGATCTTTTGATCTTAGCTTAGATATGGAATCCACTTTACAGTTTCAGGTATAGTTTAAATTAACATATACATAATTGGTTTTCATTATAAACCCTTATAATAATTTTAAAGTGGATTTCCTACAGAATAAGCATACAAATTAAAGGGAGTAGTATTTAGCAGCGAGTTGGGTATGTTTACATGCCCCAAAACTATGAGCCAACGTAAATTTAGATTATCATATTATTCCTATTTTTATATGGATGACAGTTAGAGATGTGATCACTTAGCTTAGGTTATACTCCTTGGTAAGAGTATGACGCCTCTCCGCAACGTGAGATTTTCCCATAAGGGAACTAGAAGTTGGACACTATGATATCTCACGTAGTGTATGTCGATTAAAAGAACCTCCCTACAGAAAAGAGTAATCCTAACAGAAAAGATTTTAGAAACTAAGTGTAAGGCTCACAATTTATTTCAGATATTATTTCACATAAGATGTTGGTCATGAGATTTCAGCTTTCAGTTTACAGATATAAAAGTGAGCTCTTTCTACACTTAGGCACTATAATTTAAAGATAGAATACAAGTACAGCTTTTAGAACTAAGTATTATGACTCACTAGACTCATACAGCATGCTTTACTACTCATGATTTATGATTTTCAGTTTTCGGTTATTCAAGCTAATGTGACTCATCTACACTTAGCATACATTCATTTACAAATTATAAAAATGTTGAGATATTGTTTTACTTATGCATTCACCCTCGCATGATCAGTATATCCTAGAAATATTGATCCTCATATATGTCTATGTGCTACATTATTTAATAATGTAGGTTCAGATACTTAGTTTCAGCAGTATCGGTGATTTCGAGCATCTCCATCTACATCTTGACAGTTGGTGAATCCTTATAGTTTGGGGATCCAATTATTTAGTTTTCAGCTTATTAGAGTAGTTAATTCAGTATTTTCAGTCAGTTCGAGTCAACTGGGGGTTTATCAGAGTGGCTCTCTAGTTGCTAGTAGTAAGGCTTATAAGACTGCTAGTTATGATTTAGATTTCCTGTGTTGATTGTCTATACTTTTAAGTCTAATATTCTCAGATAATATGATTAGATAATTTCAGCTTAAATCAGACTGACTTCCGCATTGATTTTATGTTTATATTTATCTATTATGAGTTTTGGATTTAGTAGAAGGCTTACAGGATTAGCTTGAGTCTATACGTAGTCTTGAGCATCATGTGACATCTCAGGACCCATTTTCAGGGTATTACAAGAGTACAATAAGGAAGGCATTTGATAGCACATGTCAAACCAATTATCAGCTCTAGAATCATTTCTTTCAGATTTCATGATTACAAAGACTCTCTTACCGTATCTTAAGAAACCCAAGAATCTCAATTTTCCACTAACTATCTCTTCAAATAGACTCAAGCTTTCAAATAGGGGAACAACCATCAACTAGTATGTTCAACAAGTCATTTACAACCACAATCCACTACAAACAAGCTAACAATCCAAAAAAAGTCAATAAAATACTCTAAACCTTTCAAATTACATCAATATCCACATAGATGCTCATCATCTCATCTACATGAAATCTCCATTACTCCCATACATGAAACTAACAGGTAGACACTTCAAAAAAGAGTCAAGAAACCTAACTTGTATTAAGTCACGATCCAAAATGGGTCATGATGACACATATCATGGATTAGCCTTGATTAGTAAGTCAATCACTTAAAATGATAAACAAAACACACAAAATTTACAATAACATCAACCAAGCCGAGAATTCTAGAATGAACTCAGGCTATAAAATATAAGTAAAAGCTGAAATTTAAAAAAAATCTCATACATCCCCAAATCTGGTGTCATAGTGTAAAAATATCGAATACAATATCAAAGATTAAAAATATATATCTGTCACTAATACCAAAATTAAAGACAAATAGGAATAGATGGGTTCTGAATCATCCCGAAATTCTGGAGTGAGTTAGTACCTCAGAATCTGGAAACGCCACACAAAGTCAACCACCACAGGAAGTTCTCTTACTAGTATTTTATAATACCCCGTATTTCCCTAGCCTATATTAACCCTCAGTACATGGGTTATCCTACATAAAATTTTTGGAGTACTCAGTAATTTTCAGATTAGAGACTACCATTTCATTGAAAATTTAATTAGCTTTCCAACGATATAAAATTTGCCTAAATTCGACAACCGGGTAAGAAGTCATGGCGATTTTAAGTTTCAGTCGTTAAATATCGTCATTCAGGCTAGTAGCACATCGCGGAGTATGTCAAAATAGCAATTTTCAATTTTCAGCATTACTCCGTGATATTAGCATGTCGCGCCATAGACCCAATTCATAATTGTCAATTTTTAGTGTACCAACGCGATTACACCGCGTCGCGATTCACTTCCAATTCACAAACAAAGTAGCAATGTGATACTACCGCGACGGCCACCATGCAATTTCCCAATAGTTAATTTCTAGTGGTCTAGCATGATAGTGGCGCGTCACGCCAGGGGTCCAGATTGGGAAAATTTCATGAAAAATTAAAGTTGTGCCCAGAGTTAAAACAGTATTTCCCATGATTTTTATCCCCTCCAGATGTGGAATTTAAGCCCTAAAAATGTGAAAAACCCCTCATTATTCACTTTCCTCCAAAATCAAAAGATAGTTCTCTCTCAAGAAAACAAACCCTAGCTCTAAAAAATCAAGGTCAATTCCAAGAATCTCTCCAAGAATTCCAAGAATCTCACGAATTAAGGTATGTTAGATGTTTATTCATGGATCCTTAACTTTCATAAGCCCAAGAATCCTTTTTCAAAATACAAATTCATGATTTATTATTTCCATGTTTGAATTAGATTGAATTCATGTTTATGGTGTTGTTGAGTTTTAATCCATGATTTAGATTACAAGTTCCAAGAATTGATTCTAGTATGTGTTGAATTACATGATATTCATGATATACTCTACATTTTGTATGTTGATTGTTGTAACCATGTTAACTCTAAGTGTTTATGATTTAATGAACCCAGTATGCTTCTTATGTGTTTGATAAATTATCTATGAGAATAAAATAATGTCATTATAGCATGCCAACATGTATTCCCCATCCATCTACAAGTTAATGCATTGCAAGTGTTTGATGAAAAGTCTCTGTTAATGAATTATGCCTAAGTAAACATTGTTATGTTATTCAAGATGATGCTTTGCTTTACTTTTCCTACTATCAAGTCCTGGGGGTATTTAATATCCAACAATTTATTTGTTTACCTAGAGCCAGTGACAGTTACAGAATAGTATCTGTCATGTCACGATCAATAGCACTCTCAATACGTTACAAAACTCAGTAGAATTCAGTTTTTTACAGAACTTAGGAAAAATCAGTAATCTCAGAATCAATCATTTAGTTCAGTATAAATTTTTAGTGTCTTTCAGTTGGGAGTAGGGTTCAGTACCGAGTGAACCTAAGGATGGGGGCTTACCTGCCAGCAGAGGGTGTGATCCTTAAAAGTAATCATTGCATTCCAAACTATGTAGTCAGCATAGGTTAAGACATCAAACCTGCCAGTTGAGGGTTGATGAGGTGCTCTACCTGTCAGTAGAGGGTACCACCATTCTCGTTTAGAGAACCTACCAGTAGAGGGTTACTATTCTGTTTGTCTTTACCCAAGGCACGGTATTGGAACCCTTCCAATTGAAGTTATAGATTGGACCCCTATTAGTTCATATTAGGGCATATCAGTTAAATGATTACCTCCCACAATTTCAGTTTCAGTCTTAGTCTTCAGAGTAGAACTCAGTTTATTTCTACAGAATCAGGACTGTCAGATACAGTCACTCAGTTATTAGTAATTTAGATTATCAGTGATTCAGATTATCAATGATCTTGGATTATCAATATATTCAATTATCAGTTATCAGATTTAGTTCCAGCATACTCAGTTACAGTATGAATGGTATGCTCAGTAGTTACAGATCCTCCATATATGCTAATCCAGCTCTTACATATCATTCAGTTAGATATTGTTCATGCATATAAACCCATGCATTCAGCCTTACCTTATTTAGCATACAAGTACATTCCTATGTATTGATCACTTAT
Source organism: Capsicum annuum (assembly GCF_002878395.1). Taxonomy (NCBI): domain Eukaryota; kingdom Viridiplantae; phylum Streptophyta; class Magnoliopsida; order Solanales; family Solanaceae; genus Capsicum; species Capsicum annuum. Next base: position 173,794,732 of record NC_061111.1, read on the forward strand.
CCATTTTTTATGCTATGATGTTTCATATCATAGGTTTGGACACTCAGGTTCTTAACTGCGCTTAGCCAGATTTTGCCAGCAGTAGCAGATTTAGTATTGAGTCCTCATCTATCAAGGATATTTTTTCATTTCAGTACCTCAGATTAGCAGTATTTTAGTAGATGAAGTTAGTTGGGGGATTGTCCCATCAACTCCACTTTCAGACAGATTTAGTTAGAGGCTTTTCAAACAAGATTTAGATAGTATTTCAGATTTAGATGTTATTATTTATTATCAATAATTCAAATTTTTTGAACCTTATGGTATTTTAGCCTATTATTCCATAATTATTTTAGTATTATTGTTCAGTGCTCACAGCAAATATCTTTCATGGGTTAGCTTGTGGTCCTTCAGGGTCGTAAGCACTATGTGATGGCAAGGGGGTAGTCTTGGGTCATTACAAACTTGGTATCAGAGCCTAAGGTTCAATAGTGTCCCATGGAGTCTGAAAAGTCGTATCGTGTAGAGTCTTGTGCATGGGTGTTTAGAGCGCCACACTTATGGACAAGAGGCTATGAGATGTTTTAGGAAAAGTTTTCATTCTTTCATGTCTCAAATCGTGCTATTGAATGGTCCTCTAAGAAAGTTATACAGATTCTCATCTTACTCTATTCTTGCCAGCCCTGTCTTGTTTTCAAGGTAACAGAAACAATCAAGATCGATCAATCCTTACAGATAAAGATTTCTGAGGCAGTTTCTCACAGACATTTATCCAAACTCGGGTGTTCATTTAGATCCCTCCTCAAAATCCTATAATAGCATATGACCTAGAGTTTTAAGCAAGGACCCAGAGGTTTAGCAGCAGTAAAATGGGGATAGTACCATCTGAATTTGAGTAGATTATATTTCATGGGGCTAGTTGTATGAAAGGTGAATTAGGAGGCTTGAAGCAGTGTATGCAAGAACTTAAGTTTGTTAATTTGAAATATATGTTGTGGATGTGATATTTGTGGGATATGAGAAAAGTAGTATAGTTATTAAATATTTGCAGATATCCATGTTATGTGTTAGAATCCAAGTTTAAATCTTTGAAGATTGAGCTAGTAGAAAGAAGAGCAAGAATTATAAGATTTATCGGTGTTGATGTTGCTATATGATGATTGTTGAGGCTATAGAAAGCTAAGAATTGTGTATCAAAAGAAAGTACTAGCAGTGGACCTTACGTTATCAAGAGTAGTCCTTCATGATGAGTTCAGTGTTTATGAGTATTATTGTATATCAGACTCTAGAAAAAAGTGGTTTTAGTTTGATTTAGAGTTTATTAAGTTATTCATATATTTAGAATAATGGTTTTAAGCTAAGGGGGAGATGGTAGAACAAGTAACCAAGTCATCAATCATGCCTTACATGTCAGCTCTATGACCATAGATCATATTCGTGCACATTATCGAAAACCATGCATGCTTACAATTCCTAGTCTAAGGAGTTCCAGTTTACTCTGTAGTACGAATCAGGTTCCATAAGTTCAGAAATTCCAAACTCAGGTCATGCAGTTCATGATACACGTATTCATGTTTCCCAGTATGCTCAGTTCTCATGACTCATGTTACACTCTAAATGGTTCATGAAGTTCAGTTTATACCATGTGCTCCTCAAGCCTCAGTAGTGTGTCGAAGTCATTAGTCGTCCTTCAGTTAGATGGTGTCTCATACATTATCACAGTCTTTCTTAAACTTACTCAGTCCCATATTCAGCACCGTTACAAACTTGGTATTGGTTACTATCTCATATCATCCTCATGTCAGTTATGAATTTCATAAATCGATTTTAGCCATGTAATCATACATCGGATATGCATGTTCAGTACGTAAGTTCAGTCTATCTGACAAGTCATGTAATCATGCTTTAGTTGTGCATGTCTAGTTCATTATGTAAACTCAGTCTGTTCGTACTCTCTCATCTTAACTAGCCACATTCGAGAATAAATGTTCCTAGGGGAGAGATATTATAATACATTATATTTCCCTAGCCTAGATTAACCCTCAGTACATGGGTTATCCTATATAAAATTTTTGGAATACTCAATAATTTTTGGATTAGAGCCTGTCATTGCATAAAAAATTTAATTAGCTTTCCAATGACATAAAATTCACCTAAATCTGACAATCAGGTAAGAAGTCATGGCAATTTTAAGTTTCAGTCATTAAACATCGTCATTCAGGCCAGTAGCGTATCGCGGAGTATGTCAAAATAGCAGTTTTCAATTTTCAGTGTTGCTCCATGATATTAGCGTGTCACACCATAGACCCTATTCACAATTGCTAATTTTTAGTGTACCAACGCGATTTCACCACATCGCGGTGCACTTCCAGTTTACAAACAAAATGGCAATGCGATACCACCGTATCGTACCACCATGCAACTTCCCAGTCATCATTTTCCAGTGGTCTAGTGGCGCGTTGTGCCAGGGGTCCAGATCGGGAAAATTTCATGAAAAATTAAAGTTGCACCCAGGGTTAAAACAGTCTTTCCTATGATTTTTATTCCGCTCAAATGTGGGATTTAAGCCCTAAAAACGTGAAAACCCCTTCATTATTTCCAAAATCAAAAGATAGTTCTCTCTCAAGAAAATAAACCCTAGCTCTCAAGAATCAAGGTCAATCCCAAGAATCTCTCCAAGAACTCCAAGAATCTCACGAATTAAGGTATGTTAAATATTTATATCCTTACCTACCATAAGCCCAAGAATCCTTTTTCAAAATACAAGATTCATGATTTATGATTTCCATGTTTGAATTATATTGAATTTATGTTCATGGTGTTGTTGAGTTTTAATCCATAATTTAGATTATAAATTTCAAGAATTGATTCTAGTATGTGTTGAATTACATGATATTCATGATAAAACATTCAATTTGCAAGTTGATTGTTGTAACCATGTTAACACTGAGTGTTTATGATTTAATGAACCAAGTATGCTTCTTATGTGTTTGATAAATTATCTATGAGAATGAAATAATGCAATTATAGCATGCCAACATGTATTCCCCATCCATGTACAAGTTAATGCATTACAAGTGTTTGATGAAATATCTCTGTGAATGAATTATGCCCAGGTGAACATTGTTATGTTATTCAAGATGATGCTTTGCTTTACTTTTCCTGCTATCGAGTCCTGGGGGTATTTAATACTCGACAATTTTGTTGTTTACCTAGTGCCAGTTACAGTTATAGAATTTTATCAGTCATGTCACGATAAGTAGTACTCTCAATTCGTTACAGAACTCAGTAGAATTTAGGCAGTTACAGAACTTAGGAAAACTCAGTAATCTCAATATTAGTCCAGTTCAGCTCAGTATAACAGTTCAATGTCTTTCAGTTAGGAGTAGGATTCAGCATCGAGTGAACCTAAGGATTAGGGCTCCAATAGAGGGTGTGATCCTTATAAGCAATCCTTGCATTCCAGAACTACGTACCCAGCATAGGTTGAGACATCAAACCTTCCAGTTGAGGGTTGATGAGGTTCTCTACCTGCCAGTAGAGGGTACCACCATTCTTGTTTAGGGAACCTCCCAGTAGAGAGTTACTCTTCAGCTTGTCGTTACACATGGCACGGTACTGACACCCTTCTAATTGGGGTTATAGATTAGATCTCTATTAGTTTAGATTAGGACATGTCGATTAAATGATTACCTCTCTCAGTTTTAGTCTCAATCTTCAGAATAAAACTTAGTTTAGTTCTACAAAATTAAGACTGTCAAATAAAATCACTCAGTTATCTGTAATTTAGATTATCAGTAATTTAGATTATTAGTGATCTCAGATTATCAGTAGATTCAGTTCCAGTAGACTCAGTTATAGTATGCATGATATATTTAGTAGTTACAGATCCTCCATGTATGTTAATCCAGCTCTGTTATATCATTCAGTTAGTTATTGTTCATGCATATAGCCTTACCTTATGTAGCATACCAGTACATTCCCATGTATTGATTGCATACCCATTTCTTGTGCTATGATTTTTCATATCATAGGTTCGGACACTCAGGTTCCTAACTGTACTTAGCCAGATTCAACCAGCAGTAGTAGATTTAGCAATGAGTCCTCATCTATCGAGGATATGCTTTCATTTTAGTACCTCAGCTTAGTAGTATTTTAGTATATGGAGTTAGTTGGGGGATTATCCCATCAACTCCACTTTCAGATAGATTCAATTAGAGGCTTTTTAGACTAGATTCAGATAGTATTTTAGATTTATATTTTATTATTCATTATTAGTATTTCAAATTTTTTGAACCTTATGGCATTTCAACCTTTTATTCCATAATTATTTCAGTATTATTGTTCAGTGCTCATAGCAGATATCATTCATGGGCTAGCTTGTAGTCCTTTGGGGTCGCAAGCACCATGTGAAGACTAGGGGTAGTCTCGGGTCATTACAGATTTGCATTGAAAGAGCAAAATGATAATATTTAGTTTTAATGAATAACTTCTTTACATGACTATAGTAAACGAAATAATCAAGGATTATTGGACAAAGAACAAAAAAGAAGATATATCCTGATTCTGTTAAAAAGTAAAAGAAAGGTGTCCTCCTTCAAGAATTAATGAAAACTTTTTCTATGGAAAAAATAAGTACTGAATATTTCAACCCTCGTTAATTGAGTTGCAACTCCTGATAAAAAGGGGATTTTGGATAGTTAAGGATCATTGATATTATAACTTCCCACAATTTTGGGCTAGAATTCAAACCATCGTTCCTACATGTATAAGCTATAAAACAATGATTCCCATGTGAATATAAGTTTTCATTATCATTATCCTAGTGTTAAGAGTGCTTATGAAGTTAAAAATGTTCAAAGGAAACACTTAGAACAAAGTTGAGGTAAGAGTCTTTGATTCGGCCAAATTTTGGTATTTGATTCTACAAAGGTCAACTTTGAACATGTATAAATTTTAAAGGTTATGGAATTTTTTAGCTCATGGTCCATAAAATTATATATAATTGAGTTTACTTTCCAACACATCTAATTTTGCCTTAATCTGACACCCGGGCAAAAAGTTATGAGCATTTTTGTGAGAAACAGTAAGGGTAGCGATAACTCTACGATGCGGACCTTAGTCTCCGCGTTATCCTCTGCTTCATGGAGGATATGTTTCCTGTATCCATAAGTACAAGACCAAATGGCATTTTTGTTATTTTCCCTTGCCCACAAGCACCCAAGTGATGGATTAAAACCCCAAAAAGGCATTATTTGCCTACTTTTCATGAGATTAACTCACGTAAACCCTTCCTCTTCCTATGAACAAGAAATTCAAGATTTCTTTCCTAAGAATTCAAATTCCAATTTCAATCTTGTTTCAAGAATTCATCTAATTAAGGTATGTAGGGTATTCATCAATGGGTTCCTTTCACCCATTGAGTCCCAAAATTCCTTTTTTATTCAAGTACGGATTTTTAATCTTTTTTTTGTGAAATCATCCATATAAATCATGAATTTAATCCATGTTTTCTATGAAATTTGAATTCAAGCCATGTAAACATGTTTTTCCATGTAAATTAGGTTATTTCATGTTTAAAATTTCAACTATCCATGTCATATTCAAGTGATTTCATGCTAAATCATCAAGTTATGTATTAAACCATGTAAATATGTTATCCTCTCAAGTTTAACACATTCCTATGTTCAAATTCATGTTTCTCACTTATTTATTGAAATGTCTTATGGTTTGGGTCTTTGAAATATGATTTCATACCACTGTTTTTAAGCATTTTTATCATATTTTTGTGAACATTCATTTCTAGGGGATTATGAACATGTAATACCTATGTATTTTTACATGATTTCATTTTCAAGTAATAAGTCCGTCAGACCATGGTTTTATTATCATATTTAGAATATCATGTTCATGTTGAGGACTTACAAGTACATTACCATGTCAAGTTAAACAAATTATAACACCAGTGTTCTTCAGTTGAGAGTAACTTAGCACCGAGTGAACACAAGGATGGTGGCTCCCCCGTTAGTTAGGCATGAGTCATTAGTAGCAGTCCCTAAGTTCCAGACCTATGGTGCAACCATAAATTATGATGGGTCCCTTGTTAGTAGAGGCGTGACACCCTCATCCCTTGGGACATCATCCTTATGGATCAACATTGTCAGTCATGTATTGGTACCTCTGGGAAGGTACCAGCACCCTTCCAACTGGGGTTACAGGTTGGACCCTAATAGCTCAAGTTAGGGCATATCGGTTGTAGTCAACTTCCACAGTTTCAGTCAGTATTCATGTTATGGGGAGGGTATTTAAGTCATTTTACCCTTACTTTGCCTCACCCATAACACGAGATTAAGGTCCCAAAAGGACAAAACCACTCATCTTTTCACAAACTCTCTCAAGAACAAAACCCTAGCTTCTTCAAATTCAAGTTCAAGATTCAAGAAATCACCAAGAACTTACAAAAATTCATCAGTTAAGGTATGTTAGATGTTCATTCATGGGTCCTTTTCATCCATCGAGTCCAAGAATCCATTTTAAAGTTTAAAATCATGATTACATGTTTTCATGAATTTTATCCATGAACTTCTATGAAATTTTGATTTTTATATCATGTTTACATGTGTTTTTGTTGGAATTAGCCTTTGACCCATTTGAAGGATGATATATGCATATTAAATCCTTAACCCATGATTTTTTATTGAAATTATGTTATTATGCAATATTTAACTAATCCCATGCTTTAACTTTATGACCCCCATGTGTTTGATGAAATTCCTAAGAGGTGAATTTTAAACAATGACTACTTATCATGCTTTTGAAGTTTTAGTATGTTTCTACTGGTAATGTTATCGAGTCTTGGGGGATATGAATACCTAAAAACTTAGTTATTTACTTAGTCTCAGTATTTTTAGAATAATTTCGAATATATTAGAGTATTATCAGTTCAGTCAATTATCATATTAGTAAGCTTAGTTCAGTCCAGTAATTAGAGTTAGTCTAGGTAGGAGTAGGAGTTAGCACTGAGCAAACCCAGGGACAGGGACTTACCTTCCAGTTGAGGGTGTGACCTTTAGTAACAGTCCCTGCATTCCAGAACTACGTAGCCAACATAGGTTGAGATGTTAACCTGCCAATTGAGGGTTGACATATATATCACTAGAGCACCTGCCAGTAGAGAGTAACTCTTTAGTCCTTCAAGACTTTACTTTAGTGGATCCACACAGCCAGTATTAGTACCCATGGCATGGAATTGACACCCTTCCAACTAGGGTCACAGGTTGGACCCCAATTAGCTCATATTAGGGCATGTCAATTAGATGATAGCTCCTACAATTTTAATCCAGACTCAGTTCAGAAGTTAGTTCAGGTTTGCTTGATTATAGCATACAGTTTATCAGTTAAATTAGTATTCAAATTTCAATATTTCAGTTTACAGACTATTCTAGTATCATGTTATAAGCTTGTTCATGGATCCTCAGATTTTATAGCTTTCATGCATCCCATGTATCAGTTATCTCATGATATTTATTCAGCCAGTTATTATTCATGTACATGAGCCCATACATATCAGCCTAACCCTATCTAGCTTACTAGTACATTCAAAGTACTAACTACATACTCGTTTCTTGTTCTATGATGTATCATATCATAAGTTTAGATGCTCAAGTTCCCGACTACACCTAGACCTCCCAGCATATCAGTAGCAGTAGCAGTGGTGAGTCCTCATAGTCCGAGGATGGATTACGATATTTTAGTAGTTCAGTTCCGTATTCAGTTAGAGTTAGTTAGGGTCTATCCCGTCAACACTTATTCAGTTAGTTTTAAAGACTTTCAGACATTTCAGACAATTAGTTAGTTGTCAGTTTTATCAGTCAGTTTTTAGCATTTTTGCTTATATTTTAGACTTGTGGATTTTAGTTGTATTGTTTTCAGTATTGAAACCTTATGGCATATTTAATTGTTTCCTCACATGTTCATTATCAGTATATTATTCACTTCTCACAGTATGTACCAACTCATAGGTTAGCTTGTGGTCTCTCAGGACTGTAAGCACCGTGTGGCATCCAGGGTATACTCCCAGAGTGTTACAAACTTGGTATCAGAGCCTAAGGTTTCAAAGTTTCCTAGGGAGTCTGAAAGCCATGTTGAGTAGATTTTTGTACATGGGTATGAAGCGCACCACACTTATAGACAAAAGGCTACAAGATGTCTTAAGAAAAGTTCCCCTTCTTTCAGTAGTCATATCATGCAAATAAGCATAATCTTAATTTTAACTCTCTTTCTAATTCAATCATCTTTCCATTTGTAGAACGTGCCTCCCAAAAAGAATAACAGAAGGAGAAATGGAAATCAGTCTGCACCTCCACCTGTTCAGGAATATCCCCTGAATGAGCATGTCTCTCTCATGCCAAATTTAGAGTTGTATTCACTACTTTATCTCACTCAGTACCAGCTCAGAATAATTAGCTAGCTACTATCCTAGTCTTTCCAGTGGCTAATACTGTTGTAGCTAGGATTCAAGACTTCACCCGAATGAACCCTCCTTTGTTTATGGGGTCCAAGTCTGATGAGGATCAGCAGGAGTTCCTTGACATGGTTCAGAAGGTAACTAACATTATGGGTGTGACTTCTAGTGATAGTGCAGAATTGGTTGCTTACCTATTGCAAGATATTGCTCATGCCTAGTATAAGTAGTGGAAGAGAGATAGAGGCACAAATGAAGGGTATGTTGAATGGGAAGAGTTTGCTACAGCCTTTATAGATAGGTTCTTTCCCTTGGATTTAAGGTAAGCTAAGGTGCAGGAGTTTATAAATTTGAATCAGGCGAACATGAGTGTGAAAGAGTATCCTCTTAAATTTACTCAGCTAGCCAGGTATGCTCATAATATGGTGTCTGATGACAGGTCTAGGATGAGTAAGTTTGTTTTTGGGGTAGCTAATATCATGGTCAAGAAGTGTAAGACCATGATGTTGATTAAGAAAGTTGACTTGTCTAGGTTAATGGTCCATGCTCAATAAATTGAGGAGCAAAAATTTAAGAAAAGAGAGACAGAATAAGAAAGCCAGAACAGATAGCTTTAGTTTTTCTCCATCGAGGTCAGAGGGTGGTAACCATCCTCAATCCCATCAGAAATCTTCATCCCCAACTCCGTCTTCAGCTAGTGCACCAGTGTCGAAGTTCAAAAGTGATAATCAGGATAGGGCGCCAGGCTTTAAGTCCCAGGACAGTATGAATAGTGGTCATACAAATCCTCTTTGCCAGAAATATGGTAGAAACCATCAAGGTGTGTGTAGAACTGGAAGTGAAGTATGCTTTGGGTATGGTAAGCTAGGCCATAGAGTCAGGGATTACCCAAATAGTTGACAATAGGGTCATTCCATTCATCCCCCAGTTCCATTCGGTCGCCTGACTTAGTAGGGTATCTCTTCCAGCGCAACCAATGGTTAGGGTCCAAATAGATTGTATGCACTTTAGTCCCGACATGATCAGGAAAGCTCTCCAGATATTGTTACTGGTACGTTATAGGTTTTTTATTTACATGTTTTAGGTTTGTTAGATCTCAAAACTTCTCTTTCTTTTGTAACTCCCTACATAACAATTAATTTTGGTGTCAGTCCTGAGACTTTAGCTAAACCATTCTTAGTGTCCACCCTAGTAGGTGTCTCTATTGTATCCAGGTAGGTATACAAGAACTTTTTGGTCACAATATCCCAGTAAGTCACCTCAGTTGATCTTGTGGAGTTAGAAAAGACTAATTTTAATGTCATTCACAACATGGATTGGCTCCACTCATGTTATGCTTCAGTTGATTATAGAAATAGAGTTGTTCATTTTTAGTTTCCAAATGAACCCGTCCTTAAATGGAGGGGTAGTACTTCAGCACTTAAGGGTCATCTTGTTTCGCACCTTAAAGTGAGAAAATGATATCCAATGGGTTTGTCTACCACCTTGTTTGAGTTAAAGAATCTAGTTTAGAGATTCAAAATCATGAATCAGTTTCTATAGTGAGGGAATTTCCAGATTTATTTCTCAAAGATCTTCTCGGAGTTCCTCCCAAAAGGGAAATTGACTTTAGAATAGACCTTCTTCCAGATACCCAGCCTATCTATATTCTGCCTGACAGAATGGCTCTCGAAGAGCTTAGGGAGTTAAAATAATAGTTGAAAAAACTCTTAGATAAGAGATTCATCATGCCCCATGTTTCCCCATGGGGCGCTCCAGTCCTTTTCGTGCATAAGAAAGATGGTTCACTTAGAATATGCATCGATTAGCGTCAGTTGAACAAAGTTACAATCAAGAATAAGTATCCACTCCCCAATATTGATGACTTGTTCGATCAACTTTAGGGTGCAAGTTATTTCTTTAAGATAGATCGCAGATTTGGCTATCATCAGCTCAGAGTTAGAGAATATGACATTCCAAAAATAGCATTCATAACTCGGTATGGTCACTTTGAATTTCTAGTCATATATTTTAGTCTAACAAATGCCTCAGTAGCTTTCATGGACGTGATGAACAGAGTGTTCAAGCAGTACTTGGACATGTTCATCATAGTCTTCATAGATGATATCCTTGTCTATTCCCATAATGAAAATGATCATGCCGACTAACTCAGAAGTGTATTGCAGACTCTTTGAGCCCATCAGTTGTTTACCAAATTCAATAAGTGAAAATTTTGGCTAAGTTCAGTAGCTTTCCTTAGCCATATTATTTTCGATGATGGCATTAGAGTTGACCCTCAAAAGACCAAAGTAGTGAGAAACTGGCCCTGACCAATTTCTCTATCAGATATCAGGAGCTTCTTAGGTTTGGCTAGCTATTATTGATGGTTTGTTGAAAAGTTTTAATATATTGCATCCTCTATGTCTAGATTGACTCATAATAAAGTCAAGTTTCAATGGTCAAATTTTGTGAGAAGAGTTTTCAGGAGTTGAAGATGTGACTCACCTCAACCCTAGTTTTAACCTTGCCAGATGGTACAGATGGGTTTGTTGTTTACTGTGATGCTTCCAAAGTTCATTTGGGTTGTGTTTTGAAAAAGAGAGGTAAGGTCATATCCTATTCCTCTAGATAGCTTAAACCTCATGAGAAAAATTATCCTACCCATGATCTTGAGATAGCAGCTGTTGTGTTTGCCTTACAAATTTGGAAGCATTATCTATATAGAGTGAATGTTGATATGTTCATGGACCATAAAAGTTTATAGTATGTTTTTTTACTGGGAGAGTTAAATCTCTATCGAATAAGGTGGTTATAATTATTGAAGGACTATGACATAAGTGTTTTGTATCATCCGAACAAGGCCAATGTAGTGGCAGATACCTTTAGTAGATTATCTATGGGTAGCGTGGCTCATATTGAGAATGATAAGAAAAAGTTGGTTTAGGAGGTTCATCAGTTGGCTAGGTTAGGCGTTCATTTGGTTGACTCAGCTGAGGATAGTATTTGGGTTCAGAATAGTTTGGAATCTTCTTTGGTTTTTGAAGTAAAAGTAAAGCAAGATAGGGACCCCAGTCTAGTGAAGTTGAAGGAGTCGGTCAAAGATCGAAAATTAAAGGTTTTCTCCCAAGGGGGAGATGGCTTGTTGCATTGCCAGGATAGACTGTGTGTCGTGTGTAGATGGTTTGAGACAGCGAATTCTCTCAGAAGCGCATGGTACGCGTTACTCTATTCACCCAGGAGCTACTAAGATGTATCGTGATTTTTAAGGAAATTTATTGGTAGAGTGGCATAAAAAGGGATATTGCAGACTATTTAACTAAGTGTGCTAATTATTATTAGGTTAAGGTTGGGCACCAAAGACCTAGTGGCATTATACAGGAGTTCAGCATCCCCACTTGGAAATGGAAAGAGGTAAACATGGACTTTGTGATATGGTTGCCTCATTCACGTCATCAACATGATTTGATTTGGGTTATTGTAGATAGAATGACCAAATCAGCCCATTTCTTTCCAGTCCATACTTCTTATTTAGCCAAAGATTATGCCAAGCTCTATATTAGAGAGTGGGTTAGGTTGCATGGAGTCCTGCTATCCATCATTTCAAATAGAGGTACTCGATTTACCTCTCGCTTTTAGAAAGGTTTTTATAAATATCTTATTACTCAAGTTCATCTCAGTACAGCCTTTCATCCTCAGACAGATGGTTAGGTAGAGAGGACCATTTAGATCTTACAGGATATGTTGAGATCTTATGTTATCAACTTTAAGAGCAGTTGGGATGATCATTTGCCATTGATTGAGTTTCCTACAATAATAGCTATCATTCCACTATTTAGATGGCTTTATTTGAGGGTCTGTATGGGAGGAGATATAGATATTCTATTGGTTTGTTTGAGGTAGGTGAGACTATATTGACAGGTCTAGATTTAGTATTTGATGCATTGGAGAAAGTTTAGGGAATCAGAGAAAGGCTTAAGACAGTCCAAAGTCGCTGGAAATCCTATGCGAATGTGCGTAGGAGTGATCACAAGTTCACAGTTGGAGATTTAGTTTATCTAAAAATCTCTCCCATAAAGGGAGTGAAGAGAATTGGCAAGAAGAGGAAGCTTAATCCTCTATACGTTGGCCCTTATAGGATCTTAACCGGCTTTGGAAAAGTAGCACACGAGCTTGAGTTGCTTATAGATTTAGCATCAGGGCACCCAGTGTTTCATATTTCTTTGTTGAAAAAGTGTATTGGTGATCAAGCTGTCAATGTTCCTTTATAAAGCTTAGATGTTTAGGTTAACCTTTCTTACAAAAAAGACCCAATCGAAATCTTAGATCACCAAATTTGTAGACTAATGAGAAAAAAAGTTCCCTTGGTCAAAGTTCTTTGGCGGAATTAGTCCGTTAAGGGAGCCACTGTAACGCCCTAAATCTGGTACTTGAAATGCCACATGGTGCTCATGACCCCAAAGGACCACAAGCTAACCCATGACTGATATCTGTAACTGAGCACTACATAACATACTGTATAAATATGAAAAAAAAGGCTGAAAGGCCATAAGGTTCAAAAATCTAATAAAACATAACATCTGGAGATATGGTATATCAATACTAAAACAACTGAAAAACTATCTGAACATGCTAGTCTAAAAGCCTCAAAACTGTCTAAATAAGGAGTTGATGGGACATATTCCCAACTAACTCCAACTGCTGAAATAAGCTAAGTACTAAAAGAATGAAATAGTCAAAAAAATAACATCCTCGAATGATAAGGACTCACTACTAGTCTGTTTGCTGAATGGCTGATCTACTAAGGATTCTCTAGAGCTCGTGCTTATGAAACTATGGCATAAAACACTATAGCATAATTGTGTCAGTACGATTAAATGTACTGGTGTGCAAATGAGGTAGGCTGAATGTAAGGGGTTTATATGCATGAACAATACTAACAGACTGAATAACATGAGCGCGATAATACATGCATGAATACGTGAACTGTGACTGAGATCATAACATCACTGAATCTGAATACTGATAACATAAGTTCCATATAACTGATTTACTATTATCGGAATGATAGTGTTTTACAGTCCTATTACTAATGGAACTAGCTGAGTTTCGTACTGAACTGGGCAATTGTATCTGACAGTCTTGAATTCTATAGAACTATCTGAGTTCTATTACTGAGACTAAGATTGTAACTGTGGGAAGTAGCCATCTAACCAACATGCCCCAAATAAGATAATAAAATTGAGTTGGGGTCCAATCTGTAACACCAATTGGAAGGGTGTTAATACCGCGCCACTGGTAAGGACAAGCTGTGAGTAATCCCTCATCTAACAGGTACTCTAAGGAGATTGATGGGACCCTTATATAACAAGTTAATCCACCTCATCTACTCTTAACTAGCAGGTTTGATGTCTAAACCTACGCTGGCTACGTAGTTCTGGAGGCAAGGATTTCTTCTAAGAATCACACCCTCTAATAACAGGTGAGTTCCTATCCTTGGGCTCACTCAGTGCTGAATCTTACTCCCATCTGAGTAGACACTGAACATAATTAACAGAACTGACTAGACTAAGTTCACTGAGTTCTATTGACTGATGGAATATTACTGAGATCTGATAATCGACTGAGATTACTAAGATTACTGAGTTTTCCGGAGTCATGAGACTGACTGAATTCTACAGAACATGGCTTGACTGAGAGTATCTTGAAAACTGAAACTGGCTCTAGGCACACAACTAAATTTTCAAGTACAAGTAACCCAGGACTCAATAGCACAAAACTGATAAGACATGACACTTCTTGACACATGACCATAGTTAACAATTCATAGTACAATCATTGTGGATTTTCATAAGGCACTTGATTATCATGGTTTGGTATATGAATGGGAATGCATATAAACATGTCATAATTTTATAGGCTAATCTCAAGAATAATCCATCAGATAATTTCAATGTACCACAATAACATAGAAGTCATTTTCAACATAAGGGTACAACATGGGTTCATCAATTTGGTCATAATTGAGTCTTAAAGCATGAATCTTGTTCTCTTGGGCATTTTATCAAACATATTGCATGAATAACCTTAGGCTTAGGCATATACACTAGTTCATACATCATGGTTGCTTTAATCAACTCCATTTAAGAGTTTCCAACCCACATACTAGCATAATTTCATGAAAAGTACATAAAGACTCCAATTTGGGATTCATACAACCACATCAACATAATTAAAATCAACCCACCATATGGAAATCACAATTTATGAGTTTAAAATGGGATTCTTGAGCTTAATGGGTGAAATAAACCTATGAATCAACACTTTACATACCTTAAAAACTTGAATCTTGAAGGAGGTTAACTTTTCTTGAAGGTTCTTGAATAGTGACATTTTGATTCTTGAGTTTCCTTGAAGAAGGGTTTGAATCTTGTTCTTAGGTTTTGATCTTGAAATAAACCCTAATTTTGATGTTATAGAAGAATGAGGAGTTATGTGCTTTGATTTTATGTAATTTGGAGTTAAAAAGGGTGGGAAAAGACCCAAAAAGCCCTTTAAAACATCGTTTCAACACTGTTCCAGACAAAGTTGACGGTCTGGGTGATGGACCATCACTCTAGTGATTGACCATCACTCCAACCATCAGTTTTAGGCCAAAAAAAATCCTTAATACCTTAGTTACAATGGCCAAAGTGATGGTCCATCCCTGACTTTATGGCCCGTCAGCTTGCCCATCCCTCTTGGGCAGCTCGGATAGCTCTCAATAAAATGGCCATAACATTTTACTCCGATACCAAATTTTTGAAAAATTGGTATCATTAGAAAACTAATTCAATTATCTATATGATATTGATCATGAGCTCAAAAATTCAAAGTATAACAAAAGATATTCCCATTTGAAGTTGACTATGACAATATCCTTCTCAAGAGTTCAATCGGTAAGGGATATTTTGATTTGTCTAATAGCTAGGACGTATTTGAGGCCTTAATATACATCAAACTTTATCATAAAACTACCAAACCACTATAATTTATTTCTCATGAGATTGAATCATGGTTTTACTATCGGTTGGGATTCTCGGGGTATTACAGCTACTTGGGAAGCAGAAGTAGATATATGAACTAAGTTCCCTCACTTTTTCTTTGCAAACTCAAATTCAGTTCAAGGTAACAGTTTTCCCTTAGATTATCTCTTTTCCATTCTTAATCCTAGTCATATGATCATATTCATGTCATTGCAAGTGTTCATAAATCAGTTTAGTCAGTCACCATGTTCTGACTCAATCATGTAATCGTGTTTTAGTTGTGCTTATTTAGTATGTAATCTTAGTACCTCCATAATTCTCAACTTAACCAGTCTTATTCAAGGATGAATATTTCCAGGGGGGAGATATTATAAGACCCCATAAGATCCAAGCTTATTTTAGCTCACTCTTGCATGCTAAAGAGGTACAAGACTTAGAAATTTCATGAAGTGTTAAGAATTAGTCATTTCTAAAGCCTCTTAAACTTTGATGATTTTAGTTCTGACCTTTTCGGCCTTAGAACATCAATTTTTAAATTAATTCATGATTGGGGTGGTTGATACCATGTCTTGGGTAAGTTTCAGATTTTTTGGACAAGGTTCAAACCAGTGAGTTAGCGCGATATGGCCGCAGAACACCACTTATTGCATTGGTGGGGCAGCACATCGCCTAACGCATCAACTGAGTGATGCGATGCATCACTTACTGCATCACTAGCCATATTTAGATTAATTAATTTTGGGTATGCGGGGGTATTTGAGTCATTTTCTCCTTACTTTGCCTCACCCATAACACGAGATTAAGGTCCCAAAAGGGAAAAATCACTCATCTTTTCACAAACTCACTCAAGAAAAAAGCCCTAGCTTCTTCAAATCCAAGTTCTAAATTTAAAAAATCACCAAGAACTTACAAAAATTCATTAGTTAAGGTAGGTTAGATGTTTATTCATGGGTCTTTTTCACCCATGGAGTCCAAGAATACATTTTAAAGTTTAAAATTGTGACCTTAACATGTTTTCATGAATTTCATCCATGAACTTCCATGAAATTTTCATTTTTATATCATGTTTACATGTGTATTTGTTGGAATTAGACTTTAACCTATTTGAAGGATTATATCTGCATGTTAAATCCTTAACCCATGATTTTGTATTAAATTATGTTATTATTCCGTGATTTAACTATTCTCGTGCTTTAAATTTATGACCCCCATGTGTTTAATGAAATGCCTAAGAGATGAATTTTGAACAATGACTACTTAAAGCTTTTGAAGCTTTAGTATGTTTCTACTGGTAATGTTATCGAGTCCTGGGGGTTGTGAATACCCAAAAACTTAGTTGTTTACTTAGTCTCAGTATTTTCAGAATGGTTTTGGATATATTAGAGTAGTATTGGTTCAGTCAGTTATCATATCAGTAAGCTTAGTTCAGTCTAGTAATCAAAGTTAGTCCAGTTGGGAGTAGGATTTAGCACCGAACGAACCCAAGGATGAGGGCTCACCTGTCAGTTAAGGATGTAACCTTTAGTAGCAGTCTCTGTGTTCTAGAACTATATATCCAATGTAGGTTGAGATGTTAACCTGCTAGTTGAGGGTTGACATATATCTCACTGAAGCACCTGCTAGTAGAGGGTGACTCTTTAGTCCTTCGGGACTTTACTTTAATGGATCCACACAGCCAGTGTTATTACCCGTGGCATGATAATGACACCTTTCCAACTTAGGTCACAGGTTTGACCCCAGTTACCTCATATTGAGGTATTTTGGTTAGTTGATAGCTCCTACTATTTCAGTCTAGACTCAGTTCAGATATCAATTCAGGTTTCCTTGATCATAGCATACAGTTTATCAGTTAAATTAGTATTCATATTTTAGCATTTTAGTTTACAGATTATTCCAGTATCATGTTATATGCTTTGTCATACATTCTTATATTTTACAGTTTTCATGCATCCCATGTATCAGTTATCTCATGTTATTCATTCAGTCAGTTATTATTAATGTACATGATCCCATGCAGATCATCCTAACCACATCTAGCATATCAGTACATTTAACGTACTAACTACATACTCAATTCTTGTGCTATGATGTACTATATCATAGGTTCGGATGCTCAGGTTTGTGATCGTACCTATACCTCCCAGCGCATCAGCAGCAGTAGCAGTGGTGAGTCGTCATAGTTTGAGGACCGATTATGGTATTTCAGTATTTCAGTTCCGTTGTCAGTTGGAGTTAGTTGGGGCCTGTCCCATTAACTCTCATTCAGTCAGTTTTAGAGGCTTTCAAACATTTCAGACAATCAGTTAGTTGTCAGTTTTATCAGTCAATTTTCAGCATTTTCACTTATGTTTCAGACTTGTGGATTTCTGTTGTATTATTTTCAGTATTGAAACCTTAAGGAATATTTATTTATTTCTGCACATGTTTGATATCAGTATATTATTCAGTGCTCACAGCAGGTACCAGCTCATAGGTTAGCTTATGGTCTCTCAGGACTGTAAGAACCGTGTGGCATCCAGGGTGTACTCCTAGGGCACTACACTTATGTCCTCAGTTTTAAAGCATGTTTTAAATATTTCCATGATTTAGTGCATGTCCTCATATACTCAGTACATTCCAAAGTAATGACTATATATATGCATTTGTGGATACATTCCATCATGATGTAGGTACCAGATATAGTCCATACACCAGGGTCAGATAGTTCTCAACATTTAGCCATCAGGTGATGAGTTCTTTTATTTCAAGAACTCAATTATAGTTAATATACTTTATTCTTATCATTCTTATGTATTGATTAGTGGTAGTTGGAGACATGTCTCAACTGCCTATAGTCGGTATGATAGAGGATTTATAGATAGTCAGTTAAAGTCCTGATATGCAATTTAAGTTCTTTCTTTAGTTTTATCATGTTGTAAACTTTATCAGTATTATATTTATTTCAGTTATGTCATGATTATGTTTCTGCTCAGCAAATTTAGTTTTTATATAATTTAAATCAGTAGCTTAAGAAGTATGCCAGTTTGTGGGTTAGTTTGGGATCACTTGTCGTTCTAAGAAATGTGTTACGACTAGGGGTAGCCTTGGTTCATGAAAAAATTTATATAAGAGCACAAAGTTCAAGTGTCCTAGGGTGTCTATAAAGCTATGTCTATTAGAGTCTTGCGGAATGGCACAGAGATATTTGTACTTTTCTTCAAGAGGCTACAGGGCATTTAAAAAATATTTTACACCTTTTAGAAACTTACATGGATTCATGCATTGCTCCATTCATGCCAACTCTGCCTTATTTCCAAAGTAATAAAAATAGTCAAGTTTAAATTTCTACCAATAGAGCTTTCTCAAACAGTCCCCATAGACAGTTATGAGGTTCCTTGTTGGCATAAAAATCATCCCACCAGTGCCTTTGTGTTCCAAAGTATGAAAGATTTCAGTCAAGATCATGAAAAATCGTGCACTAAATCAAAGACATATGTGCCCTCAGATCCCTTTTCAGATTCCTATGATAGAATATAACCTAGAGTTAGAAGCATAAACCTAAAAGTTTAATAGCAGTAAAGTGAGGATAGCATTTTCCGGATTTAGTAGATTATGTATCCATGGGGCTAGTTGTATGAAAGGTGAACTAGTAGGCTTTAAATAGTGCATTCAAGAATTTAAGTTTGTTGATTCAAAATTTAATATGATGATGTGGGTATGATCTATAGGTGTACCTAAGGTGATATGGGATTGTATTATTTCTATGTTTTTAAATTATATGTGCTTAAACGGTACCCTTGAGTTGCTAAGTGCAAATGAGGCTAGTTATGTAGTATATGGTGTTCCTACTATCTAAGTTATGGGTTATAGGTTGTGATGTTGGGGCATGTTAGTGTAATGGTAATTCTCATGGTTTAGGGAAAAATATAAGTTTAGAGATGTGATGTTAGTAAGCTATGAAAGAAAAGAGGTAGATTATGTATTTAGTGAGGCAAGTATGTTGTCGAGAAGGGTATAAGTATGTGATAATTACTAAAGCTAAAGAAAGTTAATGATAGTATATATTAAGGGAGTTTTCAAGAATGAAGTTAGTATAGTTCATTAAAAGATTGGGAATATCCATGTTAAGTGTTAGAATCTAAGTTTGAATCTTGGATGATTGAGCAAATAGAGAGAAGAGTTGAAATTCTAGATGGTGTGAACTCATGGTATGGTGATACTCCTGAAAATTTAAAGTAGTAAGTGTTTAAATTATAGAATAATGACTATTGAGGCTATAGAAAGTTTAGAGTTCTACTTTAGAAGGAAGTACTAGCTGCGGGTTTTACACTTTTAGGTATAATCTTTCAAGATGAGTTTCTTCTTTATGTGTGTTGTTATATTTCACACTCTAGAGTAGAGTGATTGTAGTTCAACTTAGAATTTACTAAAATGGTCAACGGACTTATATTGATGGTTTAAATCTAAGGGGGAGATGATAGAACAAGTAACCAAGTTAGGCTCTCAAATTCTAGTAGTGATGCCAGTGTGTTGAAGGGCATCATTAAGGGAGGAAGATGCCCGAATCATTCTTATTTTGGTACAAATTTTGTACTTTAGTTATCACGATATCTACTCAAGCCTTACAAGTCAGCTCTGTGATCGTAGCTCATCTTTATGCACTTTCTATAGAGTCATGTACGCTTCTAGTTCCTCGAATAAGAAGTTCCAGTTCACTCAGGAGTCCAAATCATATTCCATAAATTAATGAACTCTAAACTCAGGTCATGCAGATCATGACTCATGTACTCATGTTTTACAGTATGCTCAGTTCCCATAACTCATGGTGCACTCTTAATGATTAGCGAAATTCAGATTATGGCATGTATGTCCTCAGTTTTGATCTCTTTAATGAATCCACTATCGTTGATACTCTATTACTGAAGCCTTAGTTAAGTGGCAAAGTTATGTATAGTATTTTTTCATTCTTCAGGTCCTCAAGTTCTAACCTTTAAGTGACCTCTCCTTATGTAAAGTAGTGGTGATAAAAATTGATGAACAATGGTTTAGATAGTTGAGAGTAAATATTCCGTATTATGAAAAAATTGTTGTATTCTTGTTTTATCTAAGGCTACAAAGTTAAAGGATGATTGAAGCAGAACTTTAGATATATGTCATGGTTAGTTGAGAATTCCATATGTGTTTTATTGGGGATAGTGCATGGGAGTTGTTGTTGACAAGAGATATTTGATAATATAGTAAAAGTTCCAAGGTGGGTTGGTTGACCAGAAATTTATATATGGTTATAATGATAGGCTTGAATGTCATATTGGAATATAAGTGGACGGATGTGTTGTGCGCTAGTAAATTCCTGGAAAGAGGTTGAATTTATTAGTTGAAGTGGTAAGAAGAATTATGCTTGAGATGAGAGCTGTGAAACATATATAGGGTATCGAATTCATGGTTTAGACTAGTAATATGGTGTTATGCGTTGCACTTTGTAATTTCGAGTAGGCTTGAACATGGTGAGAGAATTTAGTTTAGCTCAGACTTTAGTAGATGGAGTTATCCATGCCCATGTGAGAATTATAATTTGAATGAAATGAGCATGGTATATAAAGGGAATAGTATAGTCGAGGGAGTATTTGTGAAGTGTGGCTAAACTTGAAAGTTAGCAGTTGCATTGCATAAGACATAGTAATCCTATTCTATCTTATGTTTCATAGTCCTATATTCCATAGTATAGAGTTATAGCCATATTGCGATTCCTTATTCAGATTTCTTACTCAGATCATGCCCAAGATTCTTTGCTCCCTAATGTTATTAGAACTTCTTAGCAAAAGTGTTAAGAAAATACTCCAGTTTAGTATAAAATTTATGTAGGATTAGTCTATATATCCAACAATTTAGTTTAGCAATCAAATAGATAAGATCATATGGTTTTCCATCTTTCCATCTAGTCTTACAATCCAAAGTTTCATGAGTATAGCTATTCCATGAGGTAATTCATTCACGTCCATTTAATTTGTGTATTCAGTTTAGTCTATGCATCATGTCATCGATTTAGATATTTATTCATGATTAAGTTCATAAGTTTTCAGTGAATTATCTCAGTTTTCCAAGTATTTCAGCCCAGCTATTGTAAGACCCCTTGTACGACCTCAGACTCATTGTCTCATGATTCGTGCTTACATAATGTACTTGGCGATGCCATGAAGCCCTTTTTTTTTATTCCTACTCATGTTTCATTGAGACAGAATCCTTAATGTGAAGTTACATACATTATTTCATACTTCTAATGTTTCAATAAGTTCCTACCCATCATTCAAGGATGAATAATTCAAAGAGGGAGATAATGTAACACCCGTACTTTTGGGCTAGAATTCGAACCATCGTTCTATTTGTATAAGCTCTAAACCAATGATTCCCATGTTAACATAAGTTTCATGATCATTATCCTAGTGTTAAGAGTGCTTATTAAGTGAAAAATGTTTATAGGAAACATTTAGAGTAAAGTTGAGCTAGGAGCCTTTGATTCGGCCAAATTTTGGTATTCGATCCTACAAGGGTAAACTTTGAATGTGTATAACTTTTGAAATATGTGTAATTTTCAGATCAACAACAACCAAATTATAGATAATTAAGTCCTTTTTCCAACGCATCCGATTTTTCCTTAATCCGACACCCGGACGAAAAGTTATGAGCATTTTCATGAGAAAAACTAAGAGTCCATGATAGCTCCGCGATGCGGACATTAGGCTGTGTATTATCCTCCGCATCACAGAGGATATATTTCCTTAATACATAATTACAATCCCAAAGGGAGTTTTAGTCATTCCCCCTTTCCCCCAAGCACCCAAGTGATGGATTAAAACTCCAAAAGGGCATTATTTGCCTACTTTTCATGAGATCAACTCACGTAAATCCTTACCTTCTTCCCAAGAACAATAAAGTCAAGCTTTCTTCCCCAAAAATCAAGAATTCAAATTCCACTTTCAAGCTTTCTTTAAGAAGTCATCTAATTAAGGTATGTAGGGTATTCATCAATAGGTTCCTCACACAAATTGAGTCCCAAAATCCCTTTTTTGTTCAAGTATGAATTTTTAATCTTCTTTTGTGAAATTATCCATGTAAATCATGAATTTAATCTATGTCTTCTTCAAAATTTCAATTCAAGTCATGTCAACATGTTTTCCGTGTAAATTAGGTTATTTCATGTTTTAAATTTCAATTACCCATGTCGTATTCAAGTGATTTCATGCTAAATCATCAAGTTATGTATTAAACCACATAAATATGTTGTCCTCTCACGTTTACACATTCTCATGTTCAAAATTCATGTTTCTCACTTATTTATTGAAATGTCTTATATTTTGGATCTTTGAACTATGATTTCATACCACTGTTTTAAGCGTTGTTATTGTATTTTTGTGATCGCTCAGTGTTGGAGGGTTATGAACACCTGATACCTATGTGTTTTTACATGATTCCATTTTCAAGTAATATGTCAGTCAGACCATGGCTTTATTATCATATTCAAAATATTAGGTTCATGCTGAGCACTTGCAAGTATAGTACCATGTCTTGTTAAACAAATAATAACACTAGTGTCACTCAGTTGGGAGTAACACTTAGCACCTAGTGAACGTAGGAATAGCGGCTCCCCCGTCAGTAAAGAGTGAGTTATTAGTATCACTTCCTAAGTTTCAGACCTACGACACCATCATAGATTATGAGGGGTCCCCTATCAGTAGAGGCATGACACCCTCGTACTTTGGGACATCATCCTTGTGGATTCACATCGTCAGTCATATTGGTTCCCCTGACAAGGTACCAACACCCTTTCAGCTGGGGTTACAGGTTGACCCTGATAGCTCATATTGAAGTATGTCAGTTGTACTCAGCTCCCACAGTTTCAGTCAGTATTCAAGTTATTTCAGTTCAGGTTTGCTTGACCAAGTAGACATATTTTAGTATTTATTCAGTCAATTTTATAATTTCAGATATTCATATATTAGTTATTCAGTCATTCAGATCATTTCAGTATATGTTTTTCTTGGTCTTGCATTCTCAATTCTACATGTTCAGGTTTTCATGCTCAGTATCCATACATGATCCTCATTATGGTTTTATAGTCTGTTCAGCTTTACATGAGATTTACATACCATATTCATATTTTACCACTTCCTAGCTTATAGAATTATTTGCAGCTCATGATTTATAAATCTCTCTATGACTTATAGTTTTCACGTATAGCCATATTTTAAATGCATGTTCAGAAAATAACTTATGTCCTAAGTTTTAAAGCATGTTTTAAATATTTTCATGATCTAGTGCATTTCCCCATATACTCAATACATTCCAAAGTACTAATCGCATATGTGTTTGTGGCTACATTTCTTCATGATGTAGTTACTAGATGTAGTCCATACACCAGGGTCAGACACTTCTCAACATTCAGCCAGCAGGTGATGAGTTTTCTTATTTTGGGAACTCCAATCAGTTGTAGTTCATGTATTGTATAGTTATCATTCTTATGTATTGATTAGTGTTTGTTGGAGGCATGTCCCAACTACCTATAGTCAGTATAGTAAAGGCTTCATAGATAGTCAATCAGAGTCCTGATATGTAATTCAAGTTCTTTCTTCAGTTTTATCATGTTGTAAACTTTATCAGTACTATATTTATTCAGATTATGTCATGATTATGTTTCCACTCAGCAAATTTAGTTTTTATGCAATTTAAATCAGTTGCTCAAGAGTATGCTAGTTCATGGGTTAGCTTGGGATCACTTGTGGTACTAAGCACCGTGTTACGACTAGGAGACAGCCTCAGGTCATGACAAATATAATCCAATCTTATTCTTGAAAATAGGTTCTCAAATCCCATTTCAAGGAGCAAATCTATAAGGTTGCCTTTTGTTCAGTTTTTCCAACGGCTAGTAGTATTCCAACCACTACTATTTAAGCAATAAAGAATAAGGAAGAGACATACTTTTGTATAAACCTTCCATATTTCTTTTCTGTACTTTACTCAAGCATTGTATTCTCTTGAGGTTTATTCTATATTCAAAATAAGAGGAGAGAAACTCATTAGTTGGTGAAGCATTTTATCAAAAAGTGAGAAAGAAGAAAAGAGTGTGAGTTATAGCCAAAAAGCTTAACTCAATTGTTGTAATTTGATTTGATAAACAAAATAACTAGTATAATTCCTTGCAGCCCAAGGGGACTGGAGTAATACCTATTAGAGGCCCCAACCAATATAAAATATCTGGTGTTATTCTTTTTTAGCACTTTATTTCTGCACTTTACACTACTGCTTTAATTGTCGACTATCTGTCTAAGCGAGTCAACAATCAAATTGAAAAAGAGTAGTTCAACCCCCCCTAAATTAGTATCAGAGCAACGACTCATTCTTATTTGCTTAAAACCAAAGTGAGAAAAGATCATGGCTCTCTACTCTCAAAAAAAACCTCTCAAACCAGACCTTCTTACTTCAACGAAATATTTTTCTCATTGAAAGATAAGGATGGAAACCTTCATCAAATCCTATGATGTCAAAGTATGGAATGTGATCAAACTCAGTGATCTTCACTTATCTACCAATAAATACATAAATATAAAGATTAAAAGAAACCTACGAATAGTGAAGCATCTGTGATAACATTCCAACTCTGGAGGACTATAATGATGAACAAATGGAAATTTTACAGATTAACTCAAAGGCCAATAATATGCTATACAATGCTATCAGTGGTAAGAATATTAAAAGATCTCATGTTGTGAAACTACTAAGAAAATGTAAGATAAATTAGAAGTGACCTATGAAAGAACTGAGAAGGTCAAACAAACACTTGTAAGTTTATTGGCATATGACTATGAACTTTTCAAGATGAAAGATAGAAAGTCCATTGAAGAAATATTTTCCAGATTTGGCAAAGTTATTAGAGAACTCAAAGTTGCAGGAAAAACTTATCTTGCAGCAGATCGGATCACCAAGATTCTCAGAAGCTTACCTACTTAATTGATTTCTAAGGTTGTGTCTCTTAAAAGTATGAATTTAAACAAGATGACCTATGATGAAATTAGATGAGATCTCATTGTCTTTTCAAAGGCTCACTTGAATAAAAAGTAAGAGTATCAATTGCAAAATGATAAAAAGAAAATTATGGATTTTAAAGCTACGGATGAGGAGGAAGATGATACCTTGTATGGAGATGAACTTGATCTCATCACTAAGACAGTTGTTGACAATTACAGAAGATCCAAAAATTAAAGAAGGGAAAAACCAAATACTCAAAAAGAAAGCAAAATGTTAACTACAACAGGAATGAAATAAGTGTTATAATTGTAGTAAGTATGGCC
The DNA here is from genome assembly GCF_002878395.1 of Capsicum annuum. Classification (NCBI taxonomy): domain Eukaryota; kingdom Viridiplantae; phylum Streptophyta; class Magnoliopsida; order Solanales; family Solanaceae; genus Capsicum; species Capsicum annuum. The sequence goes on from NC_061111.1 coordinate 173,820,498, forward strand.
ATATTGATTATGATTGTCCAAAAGCTAGAATTGGACCCTCCAAAAAAAGTTTGTCACGACTCGAACCAGGGGCTCTGGCCGTGACAGACATCCCAAGCTAACAAAGGCCCGAGATGGCCCCGTAGACTTTTATCATAAGCATAGTAATATTAAAATAAAGGAATACAGAAGTCAACTCATAAAATGAAAGAGTATGATAAGTAACAAAAGGGCTATTTAAAAGTCAAATCCAAATCCAAGAACCACAACCCAATACTGTTTATATGCCTCTATCCAAACATCTACTAAGTCGATACATGATCCCGACTATGCTAGAAGAAAAAAACCAAAAGTGCTAAAACTAGCACTAAAACCAAAAGGCTAAAAGGAAGAAAGGCCTTACATATTATAGAGGGTCTACCACTTTGCCAGTTGTCCAAAAATAAACATCGAACCATCTAGCACTGCACGGGTCACAAGTAAAGGCCTCCAAACCTATATTATGAAATAATATAGAGTCCAAGGATGATTAGTACGACGAGTACTAGCATGCAACCCAGGAGAAGGATAAAATATGTCATTTTCCAAAATCATTCATAAAACATATGCTCGATAACCATCAAGATAATAGGATATCAGCGTAGGTGCAAAGGACATAATGCATGACCATTTAAAATTTAATCTTGAACTATATAGCTTTCACCATCATCTAGTAACCACAGGCTATAAGGGTCTGGCACTCCCCAACCAGCAGAACCCCAAGCTATGTTGGTCACACATACTGAGGTTAGGCAAAATTCACCAATAGACTAGACTACCATAAATGTTGTCCTCATGTTAAGGACTATCCTCATGTTAAGGATACTATCTGGTCGTCCAGTTAAGGTACGACATCCCTATGTTAGAAAATATAGGTTTTGGGCATTGGTCATGAGGATTTACACCTTCATGGTGAATGTATATAATTCTCTTTAAAGCTCAATTAAAAAACTTTCCTCATGATATTATCATAGAGTCGTTCATTAAGGCATATTCATGTTGGTATCATCATACCAAGACTTGCAAGTTGTCATATCATGTCAAGAAAATATTATCATAAAACATTAAAGACTCCTTAACCCCATCATTCAAAATCATCATCATATTCATCATTAAAGTGCATAAAAATCTCAAAACAAGTCATAATTCTCAACACATTTGATAATTCAAAAGATGGTGTATCATCTTCGTTCATCATCTTAATTCAAAGCTTTTTCAAAGGACTTGAAAGTCATAACTTCAATCATTCATAATAATCAATACTTCAAGATTCAAGTAATGAAAGGCATCCTTTCAATCATTATGTTCAAATAATCAAAACCCTTCACAAGTGGTTAGAAATAACATGTAAAAAGAAGAAAAATCAATATTTAATATGTGTAATGAAAATTCCAAAACCAACTTTAGAACATCAATAAAATAAGTAAAAATGTTGCACACTTTAGAATAATAATTTAAGTAGGGAGTGTTCAACATGCCCATGTGATTGAGGAATTTTGAGGACGAATTTAAAGTACTGAGAGTGGAATTCTTGGGAAGAACCAAAATTGTTGAGTGTTGAGTATGGTGTTAATCCTAGATAACTAATGGAAAATAAAGGTTAAAAGATGTTTAAGGTCATTTAAAAGAGTAAAGAACCAAAAAGCCCTCATCACAAACCCAAAAAAAAAATTATGTTTTGGACCCTTGGGCGTGGCACACCCTTATCATATCGGACCAAGGGTGTGGCACACCCTTATCACCGAGCACCAAGAGTGTTGTACGCTCTTATTATGGACCTTCACTAGTTTTACGTAAGAGTGTGCCACCCTACTGTGGCATGCCCTTAACATGAACCGTTACTGTTATGGCCCTAATATGACCCAAAACGCAATCCAAAAATTCCAAAAATCTTCCTAAGGGTCCAGTTACCTACCCATATCATAATTCCCTTCAAAAATCATCATTAAACACTAAGGAGGTACCAAATTAAATTATTTGAAAAATCTAGGGGTTGACATAGTTATGTTCATTTTCTTGTTCCTTAGACCCCGTAACACCTGGGGTGTTACATTATTCCCCCCTTAGGATCATTCATCCCCGAATAAGAGATTAGGACACACTTAGCATGATATATGAAAGGACATAGAGGAACTTAATAGCAAATTTTAAATGCCCTAAGAGAAAGAATAATATTCATACCTCATGCACTCTCGCCCAATATTGGAAACAAGAATGGGTATTTAGCTTTCATATCCTCTTCTGATTCCCATGTAGCCTCATAAACCTTTTGGTTTCTCCACAACATCTTTACCAAAGCTATTTCTTTAGTTTGCAATTTTTGAACTTGTCTATCCAAGATTTCTATTAGAATTTCCTCATAGGACAACGAATCTTTAACACCTAAATCCTCAATGGCCACCACTAAGGAAGGATCACCCACACACTTTTTGAGCATAGACACATGAAAAATAGGGTGAACCAAGGCCAAGTTCAATGGTAAGTCCAATTTGTAATCAACCTCTCCAACTCTACTCAAAATTTTATATGGTCCAATGTAACGGGGACTGAGATTTCCCCTTTTCCTAAATCTCATAACCCCTTTTAAAAGAGAAACCTTCAAGAACATCCAATCGTCGACTTCAAACTCCAAACACTTTGCCTTACATACACACAAGACTTTTGGCTACTCTAAGCAGTATTAAGTCTTTCTCAAATTACCTTTACTTTCTCCATCGCTTAATATACCAAGTCGGGCCCAAACAACCTAGTCTCACCCACCTCAAACCATCCAATAGGAGACCTACACCTCCTACCATAAAAATCCTCAAAAAGGGTCATTTGAATGCTAGAATGATAGTTATTATTATATATGAACTCAATCAGTAATAAATGATCAACAAAACTTTCCTTAAAGACAATTACGCAGACCCTTAGCATATCCACTAAGGTCTAAATAGTATGCTTCGCTTGTCCATCCGTCTGATGGTGGAAAGCAGTACTGAGGTTCACTTGAGTAGTCAAATACTTTTGAAAAGAATGCCAAAAATGAGAAGAAAATTGCGTACCTCGGTTAGTCATAATAGACACCAAGGCTCCATGCAACCGAACTACCTCCTGAATGAATAACCTTGTATAATCCTCTTCTGAGTAATTAGTCCTTATAGGAAAGAAGTGAGTGGACTTGGTCATTCTATACACAATGAACCAAATGGAATCGTATTAATTCCATGACTACAAAAGCCAATAATAAAATCCATATATATCATTTCCCACTTTAACATTGGTAGAACTATCTCTTGAGAAGTGCTACCTGGTCTAAAATGTTCAACTTTGACTTGTTGACAAACCATACACTTGGCAACAAAATTTACCACATCTCTCTTCAAATTATTCCATCAATAAATTTCTTTCATATCATGATACATATTTGACAAACCCGAATGAACCATATACTTGGACATATGAGCTTAGGTCAAAATCCACTCCCGCAGCCTATCTATATTAAGAACACATAACCTCCCTTGGTATCTTAAAATGCCATCTCCCTCAATTATGAAAGCCATAACCTTCTGCTGACCCACATCATCCTTGATTTGCGTAAGTATATCCAGAACCTGCTTCTCCTTAATTCTTTCCCTAAAGGGTGACTTAGCCACTTCTTGGACAATAACTCTCCCATCATTAGAGTCTAAAAGGTGAACCCCCCAAGTTGGCTAGCTGGTGAATATCCTTTACCACTCCTCTTTTCTCCGTCTCAACATGAGATAAGTTTCCCATGGACAACCTTCTAAGAGCATTAGCAACAACATTAGCTTTACTTGGGCAATAGTACAGGCTTATGTCATAATCCTTAAATAATTCAAGACACCGCCTCTACCTAAGGTTCAATTCCTTTTATATGAACACATACTACAAACTTTTATGGTCTAAGTAAATATCCATATGCACCCCATACAAGTTATGGGCCAAATCTTTAATGCAAACACCATATCCTCCAACTCTAAATCATGAATTAGGTAATTCCTCTCGTTCACCTTAAGTTGCCTAGAATCATAAGCTACAACCTTTTCTTATTACACCAACACATAACCCAACTCCACACAGGATGCATCACAATACACCACAAACCCTTCAGTACCCTCAGGTAGGGTTAAAATAGGAGGAAAAGTCAATTTATCCTTTAATTTCACAAAACTACCCTTGCATACATCAGACCATAAAAAGTTTACCTTTTTCTGAGTCAACCTCGTGAGCGGAGCAGCAATAGACAAGAAACTCTCCACAAACCTCCTATAGTAACCTGCCAAGCCCAAAAAGCTCCTAATGTTTACTGGAGTCATGGGTTTATTCCACCTCTTAACTTCCTCTATCTTTTGTGGATCTACTTGAATTCCTTCACTAGATACAACTACCCTAGAAAAGTTATAGCATTTAGCTAAATTCACACTTAAGAAAATTTTGCATACAATTTTTTATCCTTAAGGGTTTGCAACACAATTCGGGGATGATTTGGATGATCCTCCCCACCTTTGGAATATACAAAGATGTCATCAATGAAAACTATAATGAACAAATCCAAAAACTATCTGAATACTCAGTTCATAAGGTCTATAAAAGCAGTTGGGGCATTAGTCAATCCAATAAACATGACCAAGAACTCATAATGTCCACAACAAGTTCAAAAAGCAGTCTTGGTATTATCATTCTCTCTAATCTACAATTAATGGTAACCTAAGCAAAGATCTATTTTGGAGAAACACTCGGCACCCTGAAGTTGATCAAAGAGGTCATTAATTCTAGGAAAAGGATACTTATTTTTCATAATAACCTTATTCAAATGATGATAGTCTATGCACATTAAGAGAGACCCATCTTTCTTTCGCATGGAAAGTATAGGAGAACCCCAAGGAGAAACACTAGGACGGATGAGACTATTATAAAGGATATCCTTTAATTCCTCCATTAGTTCTTCCATCTATATCGAAGCCATCCTATAAGGAGAAATGTAAATAGGGTGAGCATCTGATAGAAGATTAATCCCAAAGTCCATTTTTCTATTTGGAGGGATCCTAGGAAGATCATTAGGAAAAACATTAGGAAACTCATTAACCATATGGACAGATTGCAAGTAGGGGATTTTAGAGTTAGAATCCTTGACCCAAACTAGATTCTACAAACATCATTTGGATATCAACTTTTGAGCTCTAAGATAAGATATAAACCTCTCTTTCAGCACTAGGGAACTTCCCTCCCATTATATAACTGGTTCATTAGGAAAATAAAAAACGACCTTTCAGTAACTACAATCCAGAGAAGCATAGCACGAATGAAGCTAATCCATCCCTAATATTAAATCAAAATCTACCATATCAAGTTCTATTCAGTCTACCAATATTTACCTATGAAATATGGACAAAACACAACCCCTATAGACTTTTCTAGTAACAATAGACCCATCCACTGGGTAGAAAATAAAAAGGGATCAAAAATACTTTCAGGACCAAAACTAAAGTGTACAACCACATAAAGAGTCACATAAGATAGGTTGAACCAGGATCCAACAAGACATAAATTCATGAGAGAAAAGTTGCAACATATCGGTGATGACATCGGGGGATGCCTCAGATTTTTGATGAGTAGAAAGTGCATAAAGGAAATTTCAGCGATTTTTTGTCCCTAAAGTGGCGCCCTTAACTACAGAAGCCTGGGTAGTGGCAATAGAAACCTTATTAACCCCAGTCGTCACCTTAGCTAAAGGGAAATCTTGCTAAATATGCCTTGGCTGACCGCATCCATAGGACACGCTACTTCTGAAATAACAGAAACCACAATAAAGCTTTCTATAAGTGTGAAAAGGTGATTAAGGTTGGGCCAACTGTGCTACACTAGCTTAATATTGGGCACCTTGTGCCCTAGGATAATTTGTAAACTAAAAATATTGATAATTTTTAGGCTTAGGAGCAGAAGCACTAGCTGACGAATAAGAATTTGCCAATTCTTCTTCTTAGGCCATTGTCTACCTTCTTTTTCATTGTTTTGTTAAGTTTCTATAATGTCGGATTTTCATAGAGACATAATCTAAAATGCGAGTAAGCTAAGAGATAGAGAATTTTCATAGTAACTAGACTCTCTAGAAGGAAATTGAACACAAAAAAGGAAAATATTTCTAAATACCTCGTAGCCAACCTTTTACAAGAGTGGCATGCTACACACTCATAAATGGGACTCTACTCAACATGGCATATAGATACCCTAGGACTTTGAACTATGTTGTGATACCAAGCTTAGCAAAATTCGAATTAGGGGCCCTAGCCGTAACGGACACCCCAAGCCGACCAAGGCTTGAGATGGCCCCTTAGCCTTTCATCATAATCATAGTAATATAAAAAGAGATAATGCGAAAGTTAACTCATAAAATGAAAGAGTTTAATAAGTAACAAAAGGGAAATTTGAAAGTTAGATCCAAATCTGTCATGACCCGAGGATACACCCTAGTCACGATAACGATGCTTACTGTCACAAATGACCACAAGCTAACCCATGAGCTGGTACCTACTATGAGCACTGAATAAAGTAACAAAATACATATGTGCGAAAATCAGCTATCAATGCCATAAGGTTTAAATACTGAAACACGATTAATCATAGATTTAAAATGTCTGAAAACATACTGAAAAGACTGATAAAATGACTAAATATCTGAATATCTAAAAAGGCTCTAACTGACTAACTGTGGAGTTGATGAGACAAACACCCAAATAACTCTGACTGAATGGAAATACTGAACTACTGATATAAACTAAAATAAAATAATTATGTCCTTGATAGATGAGAACTCACCACTGCTGTTGCTGCTAAAGCACTAGACTGTCTAAGTACGGTTGGGAAACTGAGCGTCTGAACCTATGATATTAAATATCATAGCGCAAACAAAGAGTATGCAATTAGTACTTTGAATGTACTGGTATACCAGATGAGGCTAAGCTGAAATGCATGGGTTCATATATATGAAATAATAACTGACTGAATGACATGAGGTAACTGAATATGAGTGCATAAAAATTGAAATACTGAGAATGCAATACCAAGCATATAATATGTCTGAAGTAATCTGTAAAATTGAAATACTGAAATCTGGTAGCTGAATAGCTGATAATCTGTATGCTGTCAAGCAAACCGGAGCTGAATTCTATAATGAATACTGAACTGAGACTGTGGGAGGTATCATCTAACCAACATTCCCTAATCTGAGCTAATTGGGGTCCAACCTATAATCCCAATTAGAAGGGTGTCAGTACCGTACCATAGGTACTAACAATGGTTGTGTCAACCCTAAACTAGCCGGAAGATATCTTGTCAACCCTAAACTAACAGGAAGACTCATGAGATATATGTTAACCCTAAACTGACAGAAAGACATCTCAACCTATATTGGCTACGTAGTTTTGTAACTCAGGGATTGCTATTAAGGGCCAAACCCTATACTGGCATGAATGCCCCATCCCTGGGTTCACTCGATGTTGAATCCTACTCCCAACTGAATGACACTGATAACTGGACTAAACTAAGCTTAACTAAGCAAACAACTGATTATGATAACTAGCTGGATGACAATGCGCATGGTTTGTATGAAATCATTCTGAAGATATTACAATTATGTAAACATCTAAGTATCGGGTATTCATAACCCTCCAGCACTTAATAGAAACATCAATAAGAACATATATAGCTTTAAAACCCATAATAAGGGGTCATTGTTCAAAATCCAATACTTACACATTTCATCAAACACATGAAAAGTATGAACTTAAGCATGGGAATGGGTAAAGCATGCGATTAAAAAACTATTTACAATACTAAAACCATGAGTTAGGGATTTTAACATGAAAATTCCATCTTTCAAACGTGTAAAGGCTCATTCATCAAAAAACACTTGTAAACCTAATTTATAATCCAAATTCATAAGAGTTTCATGGAGATAATTCATCATAAACATGTAAAATTCATAATTTAAAACATAAAAATGTATTCTTGGACTCCATGGGTGAAAAGGGCTCATGGATGAACATCACACATACTTGGAATTACTTGACTTTCAAAGAAACTTGAACTTTGGGGCTTTGGAGATGACTTGAAAGAAAACCCTAATTTTGTTGTTCTTGAGAGTAGAGAGTGTTATGGCTTTTAAAACTAATTAATAATGGATAAATACACCTATTTGGTGCTTTAATATGTGGGGGTAAGGTTTGAGGTAAGAAAAATACAAAAATACCCCTCCGAAGCTGAATAAAACTTTTTTGAAATTTTCTTTAGTTAATGACTTGGCCGATGGCTTATCAACTGGTTGATAGCCTATCATCCTAGTCATCAACTCCCTTTCATGTTCTGATTATGGGTGATGACTAGGTTGATGGCTTGTCAACTGGTTGATAGCCTATCAACCTAGTCGTCACCTTCTTCAGAGTTACTGCCTAAGGTTGACGACTTTATCTGATGGCTTATCAACTGACTGATAGACTCTCAGCCTAATCGTTACCTTCTTCAGTGATTCTAACTAAGGTTGATGACTTGGTTGATGGCTTGTCAACTAGTTGATAGCCTATCAGCCTTGTCGTCACCTTGATGATAAATGGATATGCTGAGGTAAAATGGATATAATTTCCCACTCTGATATCAGATTAAGGTTAAACCAGATGCATTGGAAAGATAACTCAAATACCTTTCCTTTGATATATAGTAGGAAACCTGAACCAATATATTTTAGGATATACACTCATCTAAAGCTTACCCTAGCTGGAGCATTCATCAAAACTCTATCGATAAAAAAGTCCTTAACTCATCTTTGAGTTAGGAGGATATTATGACCTCGATCAATATACAAAGATATCCCCACATCATATATTTGATAATCACACATATATATACATAGAATAATTGGGTTCAATTCTATATGCATAGGAACAATGATTTAAATTCTAGCCCAAAAATGTGGGGTATTACATTATCTCCCCCTTGGGAACATTCATCCTCGAATAAGACTAGTTAGCTGAGAATACTGGAAGAAATGAGATTATATACTCTAGAAACATGATTGCATAACTGAGTCTGAGCATGATACATGAACTGAACTAATTTCGTCAACACAAGCAATGACATGAGAATGTTTATAAGGCTGAGACAGAAATGAGAGAGTCAACTTATGAGTAACCATTACCTTAGGTTGGATATGGTTTTGTGAAGAAAAGTTGAGAGGTTTAGGACATGAAAAACTTACGTATTACAACATCTCCCCCTTAGGGTCATTCGTCCCCCGAATGATACTGACTTGGCTGAAATACTAAGAAAAGACTGAGATGATGCACAGGACACTTACGAACTGAATTATGACTGAATATCTGAATCTGAAACATGATGCATGAACTGAACTGAATTCTCAATTTACATGTATGCAAACAGAATACCACATGGAATAGCCATATTCATGAAACTTTGGGTAGTAAGACTAAATGGAAAGATGAAAAATCATAGGAAATTGTCTGTCTGACTGCTAGATTGAATTGTTGGCCTTACGAACTAACTCATACTAAAAGCTTACACTCAACTGGAGAATTTCTTCAATGCTCTTTCTAAGAAGTTATAATAACATTAGAGAGCAGAGAATCTTGGGCATGATCTGAATAAGACATCTGTATAAGGAATCCCAACATGGCTATAATATTGTGACATGGAACATAGTCCTACGAAACATAAGCTGGGGGTAGAATTGTTATGTCTTAGACAATGCAACTGCTACTTTCAAGTTAGATATACTCTTCAAATACTCCATTAACTATACACTCCCCTTCAATAATGCACTTTACTTGAGGTTACTTATAATCTTCACATGGGCACTGATAACTCTATCTACTGAAGTCTGGGTTGAACTGAATTCTCTGGCTATGGGTTCCTCCTCAAATATTATATTCTAATCCAAATCTGCTAAATTACATAAGAATCATTGGTATGATACTTCTTCAAAATCGATACATAAAAACTAGATGCACAGCTAAAAGACCTAGAGGTAAAGCCAACTCATATGCCTCTTCGCCCCCTAATACGCCGAAGAATCTCAAAAGGCCAATGAACCTTGTCTAGGCTTTCACTTCTTTTCAAACCTCATCACACCCTTCATAGGTGATACCTTCAGTAAATCCCTCTCACTAACCATGAACTCTAAGTTACGAACTCTTCGATTTACATAATTATTTTGTCTAGTCTAGGCTAACAAAAGTATGTCAAATATCAACTTTCTCTTATCCATAAGATCCTTCAACAAGTATGTATAGATGGCCCAACCTCAAAAAGAGTCAAGCCATCTAATCAGAGATCTACATTTTCTCCCATACAAAGTTTTGAATGGTGCCATATGAATTCTAGAATAATAACTATTATTATATATAAACTCCGCTAAAAGCAAGAATTGATCCCACTAACCACCTAAGTATCTCACACTATCTCAAAGTATGTCCATCAATACTTGAATAGTCTGCTCTGTCCATTTCTCTGTGTATGAAAGGTTGTACTCATATCTAACTGAGTGCGCAATTCTCGCTGCATAGAACTCTAACAATATGGTAAAAACTGAGTTCCTTGATCTGAAATAATGAAAATGGACACACTATGCAACCAAAACATATCTCAAATGTAGATCTTAGCCAACATCTCTACACTATAGTTAGTCTTGACTAGTATAAGTCAGTTGAATAGCCTACCCACAATTACCCAATAAAGTCAAACTTTTTCTAAGTATGGGGAAAACCAACTACAAAGTGCATAGTAATACACTCCCATTTTCATTCAGGTATAGACATCTTCTAAATCATACCATCCAACCTTTAGTTCCTATTCTTCACTTATTGACAATTCAAATACTTAGTCAAAAACTCAACAATGGACCTCTTCATCCTACTTCACCAATAATGCTACTTCAGGTTAGGATACATCTTGGTTGCACCCAAATGAATACAATAGCTCAAGCTATGAGCCTCCTCCATGATCATTCTAGTCAAATCACCAACTCTAGGAACACAAATTCAATCTTTGATCCTTAGAACAGCCTCCTGGCCAAGAATTGCTTCCTTAGCTTCATCTTTCAACATCTTGTCCCGAATAATACACAAATTTTCATCATTAAACTGTCTATTCTTAATATGCTCCACCAACAAAGATTGCGCCTCAACACAAGCAAGAACTCTACAAAGTCTCAAAAACATCAAGTCTCACAAAACTATTGTCCAAACTCTGAATAGTCATAGCCAAACGTCGCTCCTCTTCCACTAACAAGGCAAGACTATCCATGCTCATCGCCATCCTACCCAAAGCATTTGTCATCACTACATTAGTCATTACATAGTCTTTCAACAAGTCCAACCACCTACATGGTCTCAAATTTAAGTCCTTCTAGTTGCATATCTACTGAAGGTTGTGATGATCGGTGAACACCTCAAAATAAGCTCCATGCAAGTAGTGCCGCCAAAACTTCAAAATAAAAACTACCACTGTCAATTTCAAGTCATGGGTGGGACAGTTTTTCTCATGGTTCTTCAACTGCCTCAAAGAATAGTCTACAATCTTTCCTCTCTGCATAAAACATCATCAAGACCAAATCTCGAAGTATCACCATAACATCATGATTCCAGTTTTGGATCGTGATAGGTTTTCTCATTTGGTAATTAAGATTGTATAAAAATTGGAGACATTTTGATGGTTTTCACAACTTGCGGAGTTTTCATGCTTATGAGAATAAAAAAACAAAACTAAAATATCCTAATTGCATGTCCAAAATAAAACTTCTACCTTATGTCAATCTGATTCAAATCATCATTTCATATTGCATGGCCAAACACGCTCCAAGAATATATACGCGGAACAGTTTAATGCAAGATATAGTTATCAAAGATACTATCAATAATTTAAGAACAAGTTTATTTTCATTTCCAAGTGGCCGTTACGATGTCTTCGTCAGTTTGATAAATTATTACTGTAAATCATTTCAGTTTCATAATTTAATCATATTTGGTACTCTTTACCTAATTTAAGATTTGATTGTTTGATTTGTTACCCATTTTCTTATCTGGTAGGTTAAATGGGTAAAAGGGATATGGATTAAATGTCTTTTATCTTACTTCCTCCGCTTTTACCGCTCATTTTTAATCATTAAGAAAACAACGATTGGTATAATACAACAACAATAACTATAATATACTAAGTGTATTTCCACAAAATGTGATCCGGAGAGCATAAAGTGTACGCAGCTCATACCACTACCTCAGATGAAGCAGAGTTTACAATATTGCCCCTACTAATTAATATTTTATAATAGATATTGAAAAATGATTAGAGATTAAGTAATAATGCTAAGGGTAAAACATGAAAATTTGTTTGTTTTTTCTTAATTTATCAAAAATGACAAATAACAATGAAAATTAAATTAAAAAAATAGTGAGAAGTAAATTCGAATAAAAATAGTAAAAAATAGGTAACATGGCATGTCAGATGAGTGCTTTCTATTTTCGAATCAAATAACAATAATTGGGTGACTTTGTTGTCTTAAAAAAGTGATTTTGATAAATTATTTTCGTAAGTCGGGTGACTATCCAAGAAATTAACTCGGATATAAGGAGGAGAATATGTCTAAAAAAGAGAATGGAAAATGAATCAATCAATCTGAAAAGAATCCATATTCCTTTATTTTCATACGTCGGGTAACTATCCATCTATGCCTTTTGGAATAAGCAAAGGGACTAGGGCACAAAGATGCCTAAGAACATTTTCATATTGTAAGAGATATCAAAGTTCTCGAATTTTAAACCGACGATGACGATTTTATTCTTATCTTCCCATATATTATTCGCTTCTCCATAGTAAAAAGATCATATTTCTCGAGAATATTTAAATAGTAGCATATCTCAATATATTCACAAGGTGTTGAAAAAATACTTATAAAAATGTGACAAAATAAGGGCTTCTTGTACAAGAATTAAGTATTGAAATACAGTATTAGACAAATTTGGTTGAGTCACTATTTTGTGGAGTCTGGCAGGGAGACAAGCTGATCTCACTCTGCTTATTCTTCTATACCCAAACTAGTAGGGCCCTTTACAGCCTGGCACATACTCACCAATCAACAAACAACATCTGTCAATTTGTTACCACAAAATTCGTATTATATTTTTGTTGGTGTTAAGTTCCCAATATATATCTTGGATATCAAATACAATCTTTATTAGTTTCTCCGTTCATTTCTTGAATAGCCAAATTTTTAACAAGCTTTTAGTGGATCATGGTGAAAAGAGACTTACTATTGCCAAGAGAATTAAAGTTTAGGTCATGGCAAAAGTGTTGTAAGTACATTCAAGAACAAAGAACAAGGCTTTATATCATTTGGAGATGTTCAGTGACACTTCTACTTTGGAATGATAAAATGATTGAGCATTTTGATGAAGAAGAGACTATAATATAGCAAACTTTATATCTTTGGGTAAGCTTTTTAGTAATTAAGGCATCTTCTTGTTTATTGGCACAATCGAGTGTCTTTGTAAAGTTTAGCAAATAATAGTCTTTAAGTTTATGTAGTGAATTCAAATTCTGAAATCCTCCCCTTTCCCCACCGACATTTAGAAATTCTCAAGCAGGTTCAAAAGGTGTTTACTGAAGTTAAAGACAACTCTGTAAGCCAACAAAGTTAAACTAAAACAACTCTCACGTTCTGAATCAGAAAAGACTTGCTCACATCCGGCGTTTACATGAACTCAATGAATATACACGCATGTTATCCTTAACCGTGGTTAAGTGAATACGCATTCTGGACGCTGTGTTGTCAGATAACCATGGTATTCTAGTGTAATTTAGTGCAAATACTAGGTGCAGCTAAGTTTTTACAAACCATTCCACTAAACATTGGTTCAAACTCAATGTTCCAACTTATTACAGTATTTCAATTTGTTTCAGCTTCTTTACATTTTTGGTGGAGAACATGAGAACAGATTCAGAAATTCCAGCCCCTTTTGTGTCTGCCATTATTTTTATCTTGTTTGCATTTACCTATCTTTTCAATTTGGAGCAACTATTATGTACACAAGAGACCTTCCTTTAGCCCTATTGTTTAAGCGACTCAACACTAAGAAAAAAATGAAAAAACTGTCTATTAGATGTATGATTTCTATAGGTGTATTAATTGATAATGTTGCATCAAATTAACTTGTTATATCTTCTTAAAGTCACTGAAATTTTAAAAATATAACCTGCAGAATATAATGAAAATGAGCCAAATTTTATCTCATTTCTTAGCCAAGAATAGGAGGTTTATTCATGGTTACTATAAATTTGTCTTTACAACGCAGCAGGGAAATCATAGTATTCCCATAGAATTAATAAATCTGAGATATTTCACCAATAGTGGGAATGTATTCACATATATAAGTATATCCTCACAAAATTATATGAGCATATTGGACAAGCATTCTTTTTTTCCTTTTCCACAGCATTTGCAAACCCTCTCTGGATTTACAAAACAGTAAAGCTTCAGCACACTAGTTATCTCTTGTTGTCAAGAAGAGGCTCTCTAAGACTGCCTTGTAATCTCCTTGGGGTAGAAGGTTCCTCACTGGACTTTTTGGGGCTCTGTCCTTCCTTATTTTGGCCTCCCTGAAGCATCAAATGAAAAATCCGCTATTATCAGGAAAACATTTACCTTAAACTACATTAGGTAAAAGAAAGATACAAGCAAAAAATATATGCATTAAAAGCTCATGCTCCATGTAATCATTTACAATAAGTTGACGTCAAAATGCGAATCCAGTTTCTCGCAACCTTAATTATGTATTTTAGAAATCTCACATGGTGAACATTGACTTTCAAGAAAGTTTCGTCATATAAAATATATGTACACTTACAGCTGCCTTTTGGGCTGTTAATCTACGAATTGATGGAGCTCGTGCCACAACTGAAGCAGCTGCTGCAGCAGCCACACGTATCCTGTTAAATTCAATGTCAGAATATCCTCTTGATATATGTAACACTGCTTATATATAACTAAGTTCTCGAAGTCTGTTCCACCTTCTATGTACATCAACATACTCATCGGTCTCGTCTACTATTTCCTCCTGCATCATGACCAGTTTTAAGATAACGTAAGTACCATCTTTTATACCAGATATGGAGAAGAGGATGTAGGAAAACAAAAGGATGCCATTAGATACCTGTAAAAGTTCTTCGAATACATCTTCCAATGTGATAATACCTATTACTTCACCATCCTCAATATCATCTGATGACTGAGCATTTGTAACTGCATCAGCGGATGCTGTTGAGGTTACTGTTGCTGGTACTGCAGGTTTTTCAATATCAACGACAACGCTATCTGACTTATCATTCTTTGTTTTCAGAGAACTTCCACCAGTGACTGCAACTTCCTGAGATTTCTCTTCCTCAATAACCAAGGGAGCTTTTTTGCTTTTTCCTTTAATCTTCACTACTGCAGCCATATGACTGCTACCCTTTTGGAACTCATTTAGTATGTCATACAACGGCATATCAGCAGGAACTCTGAAAGATGTATGAAGAACGACATTTCGAGCTTAAAGTCACAATTGTAAAACATATAATGGAATTAGACATTAATACCGTGGAATTCTTCGAATTGAAACAGAACTAACTGGTGTCTCTGTTTCTGGCCGCACTGTAAGAAGACTTTTTACCTAACATTATTCAAATATCAAACCATCATGACTTCAAAGAGTAGCAAGATTACAAGCGAAATGTGATTTGAAGGCTATGCAAAACTCACCAGAAGAAGACCAATAATATTCTTTGGATTGCCAGAGTACACAGGAACTCTGCTATGACCCCTAGCAAGAACTTTTCCCATTGCCTCCCTATGAAGGGGAAAAAGAACGTGGTTTAATAACTTGTTAGAATTTAATTCAATAAACATATCTAATATTGTGTTCCTCATATGGCTAGATGCATTCACTCTATATTCTTCTCTATATTCTTACAAGTATTGAAAAAGTAAAAGTGAATATATGACTAACTCTTCAACAACAATGCATCCATAGCTATGTTGCTCAGATCCTTCAAAATCCATACCGCACCCGTGTCATGTGGGATCCGCACTGAATTTGGTCAACCTAACTTGGGTCCTTTTACTGTACTAGGGCCAAACCTATAGGCTGATTGTGTATTTGGTGCAATTTTGGATTTACGCCATAGGTTTATGTGTCCTAGAACACTCAGCTATTATACGAGATAACTTATCAATAAAATATTAAAGTGCTTGCAAAGAATTTAACTATATTAGCTTTAATCTAATAACTTCAATTAATTCTCGAAATATGTACTTGTACATGTCGTAACATACATTTACTGGTTGTAACTCAATACCCATAGACATACTCCTATCCTTTTTCCTTAGTCCTTTGATTTAGGTGATGACGAATTTGACTTCTAGATCCGCCCATCCGTTGAGTGCCCACGCCCATATCCGAGCAACATAGATCCTTAGTCACGTTCCTTTCAGGAATCTTACAAATAACAAATGCAAGTATAACCATTTGCATGAGGACATAACTACTGCATCCAGCTATGAAGGTATCTCATACACAACTCATCAGGAAAGAGTACACCTCACTTTTTTGGAAGAAAAAGAAGCCCAGGCGTAAAAACGATTATTGACAAAACTTAACGATTAAGCAAGGAAAATAATAAGAATAGACAAAATGCCTATAATTTCAAGTCAACACCTAGGGTTCAATTAGAAAGGGCTCCTCTTAAGCCTCTAATTAAACTTCCATTTCATCCCCCAACTAAAGGAAAACAAAAATAAGAGAAAAGATGTAGAAGAGAATAAGCCTTGATATGTAAGGTAATGGCATATTAACCCAAAAATCACTTTCATGTAAGCATTGAACATACATTTGGTAAACTTAAGCAGTGAAATTAAAGCATACATGGATTGCCTGATCAGAAAAGGAAATATATGACATGCTACCAATAAACTATTCCATTTTGAGTTCCAAGCATTACTGACGGAAGCATTGTGCTAACTCTCAATTGTTTAAACTGATAACAGAACAAACACTATATTCAGAAGCTAACTATCAGCACAAGTGTTTGAGTGTAGCACAGGAAAACTTACTTATTGGTTGCTTGATTTTCATAAAGTAAGCCACAATCAGCTGATCATGAGAAGCAAACCTACTCATTATTGTGACGACAAAAAATTAAACGAAAACTGTAGGGCATACATCTGACAGAGAAATATCAACAACAACAACAACAACAAACCCAGTGTATTCCCACTTAGTGGGGTCTGGGGGGGGTAAGATGTACGCAGTCCATACCTCTACCTCTGATGAAGTAGAAAGGCTGTTTCCGAAAGACCCCCGGCTCAAGTTACGAGATATCACACAAACACATAGTACAACACAGAAGCAGATGACACTTGGAAATATCATTCCTTGGAAACCCATTATCTGATATGACACTTCACAGGATTCGAAGAGCAGAAGACTAAGTTTGATAAGTTAAGAGCATTGCAGACTAAATGCCCAACACTCACCAGTCCAGCTTTGAATTGACATCCAATGAAAATGTTGACTCAATGGGCGTCATTGCCTCCTCAGCAGTCTATCAATAAGACAAGAAGAATAAAGAACAAATGAGAAGATGATTATTACAGCATCCTGTCTAAAAGAGAGAGGGAAAGTAGAGACTAGAGGGTTGAAGAAACTACAGGCTCAGATACTGACATATTGAATATGTCAGAAATACACTACCTTCTCAGTCAAATCCAGTGCTCCACTAATTATTGTTGTTTCATCATGTGTAAGTTCACCACCCTTGCCAGCCTGCCAAAAATTCTCAATAGTGAATCATGGTTTATGAAATGCCCAAGGAACTTGTAGCTTGGTAACAACTAGCTAGACATTCAAATTACTCCATTAAATCAAGATACAATTCAAACCTCTTGGCCATGAATAGAAACAAGGGCTTTCAGCTGAGCACGTCTGAATAGCACTTCATTGTGTCCCAATAAGCAGTCCAGGATCTGGAAAGACCAGCCAGCATAAACGAAGTCAGAGGTTCTACCATTTCTAAGAACTGGCAGCCTAATCTAGAAGCACTTAAGAATTTCACCGCAGTCAGGAGAACAACACTTAGAGAAGTTTTTATATATTCTAGGTAGAGAAAGATTTAGATTTCATTTCTTGATTAAGACCACTATAAGACAAAGTAAAAATGTCATAGACAAATGTTATCAGTCTTACTAACTAGCTCTGGACAGAGAAGAGGATTGATAAAATACTAGCTAGATTTAAAGTGCAAAGACACTGAAGAATAAATTCACCTTTAGACTTTAGTACTTCACATGCCATCAAAATCATATGAGACTGGCTTGACTTTGCTTAAGAAGAAGGATTCATTGAAATAGGATGTTAGATTGACTATGAAAAAATCAGATCATACGGTAGGCATTTTTGTTTCAAGCCTCCTTTATCTAAATCTCTTTTCCCTTCCAATACATTGTTGCGCATTGATTTCACAGCATGCCACAAATATAATCAAGTAACAAGTCATGTCTCTAGCCAAATCCCAAACATATGCCAGCATTTAGCCAAAAAGAAATGCACATGTCATCCTCGGACAAGTCCTGTGTTGAAGTATGAAGAGAAGAGTGGAGCAGTGTTGAAGTATTGTTAAATATGAAGAGGAAACAGAACAGAGAAGAGACAAAAGTAGACTAGTTCAAAATTCTGTTACAACTGTCTAATAGGTAGTTACTCAAAGGCTACTAATGGCTAGTTAGTTAGTTAGTACATTCACAAGTCTATAAATATAGATGCCTATGTACATTGCTTGATGATGAAATACAACAAAATTACTCCTTCTCTAATAATCTCTCCTTCTTCTTTATCTCTTGCTTCTTCTTCTTCTTCTTCCTAATTTGTTCTTCATTCTCAATTACTGTAATGACATGGTATCAGAGCACTACTCACTAGAAAACTAGTAGAGCAAGATCGATTCTGGTGTATTAGTTGCTTCACAGCAAAATCAAGAACTGCTAATCTGCAACAATGGTGAATCAAAATGCTGTTGTAGATTCTGGTGAGGCTTCCAGGATTTACTCCAAGAACATTGGATTACAATCATCCTCTCTTTCTTAGTCCCTCTGATGTGAGTGGCATACGAATCATCTCCTTCCAGTTAACAGGAGTTGAGAATTTCTCAATCTAGTTTAGATCAATGTGTATAGCTTTACTAGGGAGGAACAAGTTGGATATGGAGGATAGAACATGCTCTAAAGACAAGTTCTCTACTGAACTAAGCAATCACTGGAAGAGAGTAAATGCAATTGTTCTGTCATGGATCATGAACTCTGTTTCTAAAGAGTTGCTTGGTGGAATTATGTATGCATCTGTGGCTAATGTTGTCTGGAATGAACTATTTGAAAGGTTTAACAAGGTGGATGGGGCCAGAACATTCAATCTGCACAAGGAGATTGCTACATTGTCTCAAGGTACAGCCTCAGTATCTGTGTATTTCTCCAAACTCAAAGATTTGTGGGAAGAGTTTGAAGCTCTTGTGCCAGCACCTGGATGTAATTGTGATAAATCAAAGGAGTGTCTCTTACATCTGCAAAAACTGAAGTTCCAGTTTCTTATGGGTCTGAATGAGTCCTACACACAAGCAAGGAGCCAAATCTTACTTATGACCCCTCTCCCAACTATTAACCAAGCTTATGCAATGGTAATAAGTGATAAAAGCCACAAATCTATTGCAAGTCAGGTAGGAATTCTGGGCATGAACCTACAAGTATAGGCAACAATCTTTAACAAGTCATGTATGCGAGAAATGGAGTAGGTGGAAGCCAAGGTCACAAATACAAAAGAAATGTGCAAGTGCAGTGTGATTTCCGTAAACTCAAGGGGCATACCAAAGAAAACTGTTGGAAGTTGGTTGGTTATCCTCAAGATTATAAGGCTAAAAAGAAGCTCAGGCATGAAGGATCTAACACAACTTATAATGTAGCCTTGGAGTCTTATGAATATGCAGTTGATCAAATGGGTTGTTATACTAAAGATGCAGGACAATCAATAAGTGCAGATAATCAGTTGGCTCAACTAAGTCAGATTGGAAATACAGCATTCACCAAGGAAAATATGAGAAAATCTTACAACTGATAAACAAGAACAACACTATTAACACATCTACTGAGTCTGCAAATGTAACAAGTGCAGGTACTTCTGCTTGTTTAGCTTCTTTTGGTTCACAGAAATGGATTATGGATACAGGTGCTACTAATCATATGGTTGGTAATTCAGAGTTGTTACTTAACAAGACAGCTATAGAATTACAAAATCCAAAGAAAGTGTACCTACCAAATGGTGATACTACCATGGTCACACATGTGGGAACCAGTTGTCTATCAAATATAAACACCATAACAAATGTCTATCATATCCCACGGTTTTCATGTAGTCTTCTATCAGTATCACAAGTGACAAAGGAATGGCATTGTTCAGTGAACTTCTTCCCAGATTTCTGTGTTTTCCAGGATCTTTATACTGAAAAAGTGAAGGGGATGGGGAAACTTGATGAAGGCTTATATCTACTTGAAGATCAGCCAAAGAATGAAGTTGCAGCAGTAACTAAAGCAACTACTGAAGTGACTATGGACAAGACACAAGCTGAAGTGGATTTGTGGCACCAAAGGTTGGGATATGCTTCAACTGGAGTGTTAAAGAGGATTGTAGGTTAAGAAGTACAAGTGATAGAAGATAGAATAAAGCAGTGTAGCATTTGTCGTAGTGTTAAACAGACTAGATTACCATTCTGTCAACTAATATTCAAAGTACTTGTTGTTTTGATCTTGTGCACATGGATTTGTGGGGACCTTACAAAGTACCAACTATGAATCGCAACAAATATTTTCTAACAGTTGTTGATGATTTCTCAAGGTTTACTTAAGTGTTTCTGATTAAGCTTAAGTTAGATGTTTTCTTTCAAATACAACAGTTTCTTATGTATGTCAAGACCAGTTTGAGAAGACAGTCAAGGTGATCAGAACTGATAATGGCACTGAGTTTGTTAACTCATTATGCCAAAGCTGCTTCAAGACAATGGTATAATCCATCAAACAACATGTCCATATTTTTCTCAACAAAATGGTGTTGCTAAGAGAAAACATAGACACATCTTAGAGGTAACAAGAGCTGTCAGGTTTCAGGATGAAATTCCAATAAGGTTCTAGGGTTATTGTGTTCTAACTGCAGTTTATATCAATTAATAGACTGCCTAGCTCAGTCATTAAGCTCTTAACTCCTTATGAGAAGTTGTATGGTAAGAGGCCAAACTGTGATCATCTAAGGGTAATGGAATGTCTATGCTATGTCAAGGTGCTAAATGAGCATGATAAACTCATGATTAGAGCAAGAACAAGTGTCATAATGGGATACTCTAGCACTCAGAAGGGATACTTGGTATATGAAATATATTCTGTGACTAGAGATGTGTCTTTCAGAGATGTGTCTTTCAGAGATGTATTTTCATTCAAACTTCTCAAACATCAAAATCAATCACTATTCCATATCTTTCTTGTGGAAGATCAAGATTAAATACTAGGTGGTGAAGAGACATGCCTACAGATCCCAGTAACCATGGCACCTCAAGGGGCTCCCTGTCAAGTGAGCCAGCAAGAACAGCTACAGTAGGATCCTAGTCTTGCACAGCCCATAACTAAGGTATATCAAAGAAGGTCAACTAGAGGTCCTTCTGTTCCATCACAGTCAGAACTTGTAACTCAAGTATATCAAAGAAGAGCAACTAAAGGTCAAGGGGTCCCTAATCCAGCTAGTCAACATGAGCAGCGAGGACAGGTGGTTCCTGCTCCTGCACCTACAACTGTTGGTTTTCAGGACTAAAGGAAGTCAACCAGAGGCAGAAAGACACCAGTTTGGATGAATGATTTTGTTTTTAAGACAGCAAAGAAGGTACCTCATGCTCTTGCTAATCATGTGTCATATGATAAACTCTCCTCTACATATAAGGACTATGTGCTGAAAACCTCTTGTGTCACTGAGCCTACAAGTTACAATGAGGCCTGTAAAGATCCTACATGGGTGGAAGCAATGAAAAATAAGATAGATGTACTAAACTCCAAGAAAACTTGGGAGATTGTTCCTTTACCTAAAGGGAAGAAAGCTATTGGTTGCAGATGGATCTACAAAGTGAAGTATAAGGCTTCAGGTGATGTTGAAAGGTTTAAGGCTAGGCTTGTAGCAAAAGGGTATGGACAAAGAGAAGGAATTGATTACAAAGAAACATTTTCACCTGTTGTGAAGAAGAAAACATTAAGGACTATACTTGTTACTGCAGCTAGAAAGCAATGGTTTATACACCAAATGAATGTCTATAATGCATTCTTGAATGGTGATCTCAATGATGAAGTTTACATGGACCTACCTCAGGGATTTGCTAGTCAGGGGAAGACTGCAGTATGCAGACTACTCAAATCCCAATATGGACTAAAGCAAGCACCAAGGCAGTGGAAGACAAAGCTATCAGAAGTATTGTTAAGGTCTCAATTACTGTAATCAAGAAGTATATCACGTGTGCACTTTTGGCAGCAAGTAATATGCTTTAAGAAATATGTTCAAAATGTGTCATTTATTATTTCTATTTAATTAGTCAAAATATTTGTTTAAGATCATATAGTATTAGACATCTGAGTAAATAAAATGAAAAAGATAAACCTTTATGAAGGACACTCATATTGAAATATAACATTAACAACAACAGCAACAATAACAACAATCTATGCTGCTCAGACTTGGGTGCGGGTATCCAACACAGGTGCAGATCTAGTGGTCGGATTCTTCACCACATAAATTTAGGATTCAGACTATGAATCCAAGTGCAGATACGGGTGTTGGAGTATGTCCAATAAATGTATATTACGACATATAGAGTATACATTTTGACTAGTTAAAGTTATTGAACAATAACAACAACATACCCAGTGTATTCCCACAAAGTGGGAGTTAAAGTTATTGAACTAAAACTAAAAAATTAATCTATACTTCTCTCGGTCACATAATGTGGTCAAAGTACCCAAGGTAAGTCGATCAAATCCTGTATGGATCCCACACCTACACCCACACTAACACCCATGTTGTGTCGACATGGATGAGGCAAGGATTCTCAAGAGTCCGCGCAACATAGACAACAACAACAACTACTCGTCAATAGTAAGCTAATAGGGTCAGCTATATGAATCCTGATTATCCATTTCGCTCTATTTGTACCATATTCTGGATGGAACATACCATAAATTGAGTCAAATAAACTCCACTTGAATAGGAAAAAAACATCATACCATCAACACAATGTTTCTTTGAGATCTCGTCTTTATGATAAACTAAATTCTACAAGAAAGAACCATATAAACATTAGCATTAACAACAACAACTATGCGTCAATCTCAAGCTAGATGGACAACTAGAAGAATCCTCATTATCCATTTCACTCCATTAGTAACACATTCAGTTTAAACATAAATTGAGTCAAATTTAACTCCACAGGAATACGAAAACTACATCAGTACAATCAACAGAATAAGTTCCACAAGATCTAGCCTTAATGGTTGTTAGAGTGGGTAAAAGTCCCACATTGGTTGGAGAATGGACTGGCGGTTTGCTTATATGGACTTTGGGCAATCCTCCTCTCATGAACTAGCTTTTGGGGTTGAGTTAGACCCAAGTGCCATATCTTTACATGGCATCTGAGTCAGGTCCATCGCCGTTTGGGATCCCATCAACGCACCAGTTGGGCCTTGGGGGAGGGGGGAGGAGGGTTAGAGTGGGTAAAAGTCCCACATTAGTTGGGGAATGGACTGATGGTTTGATTATATGGACTTGGGCAATCCTCTATGGACTTGGGCAATCCTCCCCTCATGAGCTAACTTTTGTGGTTGAGTTAGGCCCAGATGTCATATCTTTACAATGGTCAACTGATTTCTACAAGAAAGAACCCTGAATCACATACAACAACGTCAGGATTATATAAACATATGCCGTCAAACCAAGATCTATTCTTGGTTACTGTAGCCTTGGAACATCTGTATTAACCTATAGCAACTTCTTGGACATACAGTACATTACTAATGTCATTCTCAAAATCATTTAAACCTGATAAACCCTCTTTTATCCATTTAGCTTTGTATCAAACCAACAATAGCCATGTGACTAGAAAAATGGCTTTAAATATTTCAGATACATTCTTCTAGTGATATTAATTTAAGTCAACACATTCGTTTAGGCTAAACCGTTTTGCCACTTCTCTTTGGATAATTCCGATGATCTCAAGGAAAAAGTCTTACTTATCCAGCTATATCTTTGAAGCAATTGCTCAAAGACTGTAGTGGTTACCTTGCCTATGGGGTAAGCAATTGGGTAGCATAGAACCATCAGAATACGAACAAGCCACACAAGGCTTGCACCTACGGCAAGTCCATATCTGGTGCATATGGCTTGAGGAATAACCTGAAACCAAAGAATGGCAGGAGCATCACGGCATCACATATAGCTCTTAAATATTAAGATACTAGTTGAGGCCAAGCAGTAGATATTACCTCTCCAAATGCCAAAACAAAAGTTACTGATAGTATAATGGCCACATATTGGTTGAAAATTTTGTCCAGGTATATAGGTAGTGCCTGAAATTGAAAGAATGAAAAAGAATAAATAAGTAAAGATCCTTATCACCTCAATTCATTAAAAAATGCATGCTTCTACCAGTAAATAAATTACACAAAGACATTTATTTTCTCCACATTTGATCTACTTTCATCAATCATTTTTTCTTGAACAAGTATCCCTATTCTCTCATTTGATTCATTAGTTTGATTCAACAACTGTGTCTCCTTTAGATATTTCCCACCCGCTTTACTTTAGCTGGGCTATGAAAGTGCATCTCGTTAGTTTCTAGTCTATCATCATATCTCTTTGCTTGCACATCACCGCATTCAAAAAATACATCAGTGCCTAAAACTTTATCATTTTTTTATGAACGACAATTGTTCCAATTTAATAAATAAAATGTTTATAAGTTATTGCATTTTCTCCTGCTCACCCCCTCTACTCACCTTTTCCCAACCCAACCTCCTCTTCCTGTTTCGTGTAACAGTTTGTAAACCTAACTGCAGGCATCCTAGACTGAATCAAAAAGCAAGATATCAGGGTTATTACCTCCATCGAAGCAGCATTACATAGAAGTAGGGTCACAAGAAGCTGGTGCTGCTTCTGAACAACAGGAAATATTGTAGCTGCAAAGATAGCAATCAGTGAAAATGAGAAATATCCATGAATGAACTTCCCTCAAAAAGGGAAGCAACCAGCAGATAACAGAAATAGTTAAAGGTTTTCCTGTATTTACACTTTGCCACATGGATACATAGCTATATATCATTTAATCAGTCCTAATTTAAAGTGAGATTTGGAATGATACTTTATTCTGGAAATGTCTGATTCATTTCAACTTGTAAAGTTCCATGAAAGGAACTATCAGAGAGAGCAATACTGAGAAGAAAAGAAGGAAACTGTTTTATTAAATGAAACTTGAGAACAACCAACTCTACTCATAGTATATATACATGTACTCTTAGCTGTAACTACACCTAAATAACTCTAACTCGCTCCAACTAATGAAGTAACTAACTGGCCAGCTGGAAATTCGTCGATTAATCCTCAACACCCCTCCTCAAGCTGGGCACACTGAAGATGTTGATCATGCCAAGCTTGGACAAAAGATGAGAATGCTGTAGACTGCTCAAACTCTTAGTCAATAAATCTGCCAATTGTTCAAAAGAGGCTAAGTAACAAGTGTTGATTACCCTTGTTGAAGATTTTCCCCGATAAAATGACAATCTCTATCAATGTGTTTAGTGCACTCATAAAACACAGGATTAGCTGCAATTTGCATAGTTGCCTTGCTATCAAAGTAAAGAGGAACAGGAAGCTGCACATCTAGATTCAGTTCTTCAAACAGACCAAATAACCATACAATCTCAGCTAGTGCAGAGGCTAAGTTTTTGTACTCTGCTTCAGTAGAGCTCCTTGATATAGTAACTTGCTTCTTTGACTTCCGAGAAATCAAGGAACCTCCTACTTTAACTAGATAACATGCGACTGATCTCCTAGTGTTGGGACAACTAGCCCAATCTGCATCACAATACACTATTAATTGTTGTGAGAGGTTGGATGGCATAAAAATACCTAGTCATGGACAATGCTTGAGATATCTGACCGCCCTTATTGCAGCCTCCATGTGGGATGTTTTTGGACGATGCATAAATTGACTTAGACACTGAACAGGAAAACAGATGTTTGGCCTTACTGTTAGAGAAGTCTTCCGATGAGTCTTTGATAATTGCTAGGGTCCTGTAAAGGTAGATCGGTAGATGTATTCCCAGTATGTTCATCAAAATCAACTGTAGTGAACTTAACATTGATTTCCATGGCTGAGTGAACTGGTTTAGCTCCCGCCAGTCCAAGATCAGAAATTAATTCTAAAACATACCTCCTTTGGTGCATCACTATTCTTGTTGAATTGCGAGCAAACTCAATGCCAAGAAAAAACCTCAAATCTCCAAGATCCTTGATCATGAAATTAGTCTGCAACACTTGCTTTGTTTCCATAATTAATTGAATATCATCACTTGTAACCAGCAAATCATCATCATAGACAAGTACCACCACTATCTTCCCTGCCACCTTCTTTGTAAATAAGGAATAATCATAATGACTTTGAGAAAATCCTGCTATGATTATTAAGGCAGAAGTGAACTTGATGTTCCACTGTCTAGAGGCTTGTTTAAGTCCATAGGGACTTAAACAACCTGCAGACCTTTTGTGGATCTCCATTTGTATTAAAACCTTGTGGGACAGTTATATACACTTCCTCATTCAGATCACCTTGTAAGAAAACATTATTAACATCCATTTGGTGTATTTCCCATCCTTGAGCTGCAACCATAGAGATTACAGTTCTCACTGTAACCATTTTCACAACTGGTGAAAAAGTCTCTTGAAAATCCAATCCCTCGTTTTGATTGTAACCTTTAGCAACAAGTCTTGTCTTGAACTTATCAATTGTCCCATCTGCCTTGTATTTGATCTTGTAAATCCATCTGCATCCAATTGCTTTCTTCCCCTTGGGCAAAGTGACAAGTTCCCAAGTCTTATTATTTTGCAAAGCTATAATCTATGCCTGTATTGCAGTCACTCATCTACTATCAACCACAGTTTCATCATAAGATTTAGACTCAGTTTCCAAAGAAAATTTGGAGACAAAACTTTGATATAATGAGGATAAGCCTGCATAAGAAATCACATCAAAAATAGGATATTTGCAATGGTGAGAACTTCTAGGCTTCACTGGCTTGACAGTCTTTAAGCCAAATTGGAGGCCATACAGTCCAGCCTGATCTACTGGTAGGAATAGGAGCATCAAGCTCAACCACATCTACTGGTGCTGCAGCTGTGTTTTGTAACTCAATTTAAGGAACCACATGTGTTGCAGATTCCAGAACTACATCATTATCTGAAGGAAAAATACCATCCTCTAGAGGAGCAGAAGCAATGGGATGAAATATACCATCCTCAGATGTATTATCACATGACTGCAATGAAAAAACAAGTTCATTAAACCTGATATCTCTGCTCACAAATATGTTGTGAGTGTTTAAATCAAACAGCTTGTATCGTTTGTGATGAGAACTATACCAAGACGAACTGACTTAACAGCCCTGGCACTAAACTTATCATGCTTGGATAAGTTGGTTGCATAGCATTCACATCCTATCACTCTGAGATGTTGTAGATTAGTTTCATGATTATATAGCATTGCAAAAGGTGACTTGTTACCCAGCATACTATAGGGAATTTTATTGATGATATACACAACAGCCTCAACACAGTCTCCACAAGACTTTGAAGGAAGAAATCCTTGAAATTTTATTGCCTTGGTAGTTTCCATAATATGTCTATGTCTTCTCTCCAGAACACCATTTTGTTGTGAAGTGTAAGGGCATGAACACTGATGAATGATCCCATGGGACTGAAACAACTCACTACAACTTTTATTGACAAACTTTGACCCATTGTCAGTTCTCATTACCTTACTTTTGCAATCAAATTGAGTAGACACCTAGCAACAAAGTTTCTAAGAAAAAAATGACATCAAATTTCAATCTCATAAGAAACACCCAAGTCCACTTGGTATAATCATCAACAATGCTGAGATAAAATTTCATACTATCATATGTTTCAGTTTTATAAGGCCCCCAAACATCCATATGCAACAATTCAAACATAATAGTAGTGGACTTAGTATTGCTAATAGGAAAACGCACTCTAGTTTGTCTAGCAAGTGGGCATACATCACAAGAATCTAAGTGAAAATCAGAATTATTCTTGAAACATGTAATCCTTCGAATGACCTTCATAGGAACATGACCTAATCTCTGGTGCCAAATTGTTCCATCTGCTGCTCCATGTACGACCAAAGATTTTCTTTGAACTTCATCATAATGTGGTCTCTTCCTTTGCAGTGTGTCTAACCCTTCATTTTCATTACCAATCGCCCTCACTTTCCCAGTGAGATCCTGGAAAACACAGAAGTCATGGAAGAAAGAAACACAACAATTCATCTCTCTAGTTATCTTGGAAACAGATAAGAGATTGAATTTAAAACCTGGGACATAGAGTACATTAGTAAGGTGTTCACCACCTTTAAATGTGCAATTTCCAATAGAAGATACTTGTGCTATTTCTCTAGTGGGCAATTATACTAAACCAATATTCCCTATTTAAGCATCAGGCAACAACAATTGTGCATCACTAATCATGCGATTAGTTGCTCCAGTGTCAACAATCCAAGCATATTTATCCTTACCAATGTAAGGGACATTACCTGCAAGATTTATATTGGTTCTAGCCATACTGGCATTTGCTTCACCAAGCTTGGAGTGTCGAAGAAGATCCTCAATCTGGGTTAATTGTTCATGAGTAAAAAACCTAAAAGTACCATTACCGTGATTTTCATGTACACCTCAACTTATCTGATCAGGCTCATGAGATAAATTGTTGCCTTGATGAAAACCAATTGAGTAATTAGTTCCAGTCACTATATTTGCTTTCGTTCTACCTTTAAAGGCGGCGGGATAGCCAATCAGCTGATAGCAGTTCCCTTTCACATGACTACGAGACTTGCAATGATCACAAATTTCAATTTGTAGCATTGATCCCAAGTGTGACCCTTCATGTGGCAGTAATCACAATAAATATCTATGCTCGTCTATTCTGCATTCCTCCTCTAGCTGTGAACAATGTTGTAGGATCCATGCCACCACTGGATTGAAAATGTCCAGTTGAAGAATTGACTAAGGATGACTTTTGATTTTCATCCTCAATAATCACAGCATAGGCTTGATTTGCAGTAGGAGGAGTAGATTTCATCAAAATCTGACCATGGGCATTGTTATATCCACCATTGAGTCCCATTAGAAACTGACGGTGGAGGCACAATCGACTCATACTCGTCCCAAAGGTCCTTCAACCTAGAGTAATAAACAGAGACTGGCAAGGTACCCTAAACTAATGTCACAATCTCTTTGTGAAGATAATAAATTTGAGACAAATTCACCTTATTAAACTGTTCTCGAAGATACTCCCAAACTGAGCTAGCACTAGATTTGAACAAATTCCAAAAAGCAAATCCTTACTTACATTGCTCATTATCCAAGAAATCACCATCGCATTGCATCGTTCCCATTGATTCACCAAATCAGCCCCAAATTTGTCACGAGTGATGGATCCATCAATGAGGCCTACTGTTGTGGACAGCGAAAGGCCACAAGAGGCGACAAGGCCCCATCTCGCCACAAGGTGAGGCGAGCGGCGAGGCGATCGCCTTTTGAATGTGTGGCGACAATTAATACAAAAAATTAAAATAATATATAAATGATCAAAATTTCAATAGCACTAATATATTAGAAAATATTTCAAGTCAAGAATTAAAAATAAATAGTGGTAGATAGATACTAAAAGTCTAGAACTTGAATGACTCAATAATCCAATATTCATAAAACAAGCAATACTAAAACTTTAAAGTTTATTCTTCTTCAAGATTTGCATAATCTTCAATTCTAACATGCATTTCATTATATTGCCCCTCATCTTCTTCCTCTTTGGATTCTTCATCAACTAAGGCCCGAGTCTGACTTGAACTTGTCGTTTTTCCCTTGTCATACTATGTTATATAAGTTATTACAAAACATATTTACATAATACATTTATGCAGTGTTTACAGCTTACTGTTAGTCTGTTACAGTGAGTTAGTGACAGTGTGTTGTAACACTGTATCACTATCACAGAATAGCAGAAGAAGAGAAAAAGTGGAAGAATAAAAACAGCATGCCAATGTTCAGCTGTCTGATTAAGAAGAAAAAGAAGAAAAAAGAAAAAAGTAGAAATCAAGACTTACCGGAATAGGGGAAGTCGCTGGAGTAACATCGCCGGAGTTGAAGTCAAACTTGTAAGTTGTGAGTAGGTAGCAGTCGCCAATGAGTAAGTTGGTATAGTCAAAATATGAAAATAAGCCCTAAAATTAACTTTTAACCCTAAAACCCTAATTTTTTTAAAAAGAAGTAAAAAAGGCGACGCCATCGTTGCCTCACCACGTCGCCTCGCCATGTCGCCTTTTGGATTTCACCTCGCTACGATGACAAGAGGCGACTATGCCTCGCCTTGCCTCACCATTTTCCATTGGCGACGTGGCGAGCGCCTTTTGCAACACTGCTGAGGCCAATTTTGTTCTTTGTCAAAAGTGCAAGTCGCATTGGTCTGCCCCAAAGTGTTTAATTCCCCATCCCAGTAAGCTCAATACCAACTCGTACAGACCAGGTGTATCCGAAGCTCCCAGAAACAACGGATGATTATGGTCAAATCGTACATTAGCCATAGTAGAACTTTCAAAAAACGCGAAAAAATGTAAAATTGGGTTAATAGGAATGAAGAATCTCT
The DNA here is from genome assembly GCF_002878395.1 of Capsicum annuum. Classification (NCBI taxonomy): domain Eukaryota; kingdom Viridiplantae; phylum Streptophyta; class Magnoliopsida; order Solanales; family Solanaceae; genus Capsicum; species Capsicum annuum. The sequence continues at coordinate 173,851,619 of NC_061111.1, forward strand.
CAATTTCCTGCTTAATCGGAACAAGGAATCCTTAGATTTTACTGATATGGTGGCTCTGAGACCATGTAAAGTTCCATGAAAGGAACTATCGGTGAGAGCAAAACAGAAACGAAAAATGAAAGGAACTATCGCTGAGAGCAAAAAAGAAACGAAAAGAAGGAAACTGTTTTATTGAATGAAACTTGAGAACAACCAACTCTACCCATAGTTGTAATATATACATGTACTCTTAACTATAACTACACCTAACTAACTCTAACTAACTCCAACTAATGAAGTAACTAACTGGCCAGCTGGCAATTAGTCGATTAATCCGCAACACAACTCAACATCTCAACCAATAAAGGACTAAGCTCCAAAATCACTTTAACATACCAAACTTGAAAAGTAAAAAAGCATCAAAATTTCTAGTACAAAACCAAACTTTCCTAACATAGGTATGTAGTGATCAATCAATAATTATTGTTTTCCATGCTTCAACCCCAAACTAATTGCGGCCTACAATATGAATCTCTATATCCATTACACAATGTTCAAAATTACTTCAAACACCAATTTCCCCTACCATAGATGCATTCTTATCGATCAATCAATCAATCAAATACGCCTCAATTCGATATTCAGTACACTCTATTCAAACCCATTTCAAAGACAAACAGAATAATTAAACAAATATAGACACACTAATAAAGATGTTGGTTTTTAAAAAAGAAAAAAAAAAAATAGATGGCAACAAAAAGGGTTAAAATGATTCTCACTAGATTGAAATAACTTTCAATAGCTTTCAATTATTTTTATTAAAGCATTGGTGGACTTTAAATAGCCAACATAAAGCACATAATCCGCATAATTTGAAATTCAAAAAAGGCTAAAAACTCTCAATAACTAAACACACCCAACAGAAATTTAAAATTTAAATTCATCCTAAACTAGAAATCTTATTTTCCTAAAAACTAGTGCAATAATTAAAAGCAATTTTCAACAAAAGATAACAAGAACTTCATCAAAAAAAAAAATCTTTATTTATTTCTTTAACAAGTATTATGAAGAAATGAAGAAAGAAACCTGCTTGTTTTTTCTCAAGAGGGGTACCACTACGTTGAAGGATTTCAAGCTCAACAAGACCCAAAGACATGAGACCCAATGTTAAACCAGACATAATTCCAGCAAAAAGTACCAAAAAACATGAGATCCCTGCGTACACAAACCATGTTACTGTCCCAAATGCTATTTCTGCACCTAATGAATTTGGTTCTCTCATAGCCATTCTGGCTATTTCCACTGCATTCAACACCTGCATTATTCTTGACAAAATCCCAGACACCGGAACACTGTGATGACACAATGGTTATGTGACTCCTGGATATTTTTTTTATTTTTTTTTTGTTATTTTATTTTTCTATTTTAATTGATTGTTGCAATGTTTTTTTTGATATATTTTTATTATTTATTAAAGTATTGTATTTGGAAATCTGGTCATTGACACGTGGCAAGAGGTGGAGGAGTGAATGAGGAAATAGAAAAGTAAACGGGTGGGTCCGTTTCTTGGATCTGGGTTGGCCTGTTTTATTGGGTCATCGTGTATGGGCCTATACGATGGATGCCTTGTTACTTTTTTCTTCTCCTTTTTTTAAATAGTCAATCAACTAAGGGGAAGTTTGATTTGGAAACAAGTTATGATGGGATTAGTTATAATGGGATAAATTATACTGAAATTATTTTTTATTGAGTGTTTAGTTTATTGTATTGAAAGTAATATGCATGATATGATTTCTAAGAATAAATTAAGTGATTACAAAAATAACCTCCATCTTATTTAACTCTTTTTTATATAATTTCTTTTCAAGCTTTAAATATTTATTCTTAAAAATAAAACTTTTATCTTATTTAGCTTTCATTTTTTTGTGTGTCTTTCCATAATTATGCCGTATGTGTTTTAAAAAAATCTTACTACATCTTATTTAGTTTGAAATAAAAACTTCCAACTTAAGTTTGATAAAGTAAAAGAAGATTTATTGTTTATTTCATTCCATTTAAACATATATCACTCATATAATAAATTAAAATTCATTTTATATATACCATATCAATTTTCAAGTGATTAAAAAACTATTTAATTTAAATATATAATTCAACAATGGTGTTGGTATTTTTATGTGAGGTGGGTCAATGAAAGCAGATAATTGGAGATAATGATAGAATAAGAATTTTGAATTTTAGATTTAAATTTTTGATAAATTATTATATATTACTAATAAGTTTTTAATGTAAATATAAAATTTATGTCAAAATTATTAAGTATTTAACTTTTATTAAAATTCATAATTAAAATACTAATATATATATATATATAGATAGATAGATGTGTGAAATGAAATCATAGGTTTTGAGGGTATTTTAGTCATTATATAATTTTATACCAAAGAAAAATAGTCTTGGGATTGTTATCCCACCAATTGGGTGGATAACTTATCCCGGGACTAATTATTAGTCCCGGGATAAGTTATCCCAAACATTTACAACCAAACGAGTGGTTTAAATTTTTATCCCGGCATTATTAACTTTAATACCGCAAACCAAACGGCCCCTAAGAGTTTTTGATACCCTATCACTTTTTTGGGATAGAACTTAGAAGGGTAAAAGTTCGCTCAAATGGTATTTACTCAAATTATTTAAATTGATTATTTATTTTACTTGACTCATACTTAGAGGTGCAAGCTAAGCCTGCATTTGTTTTTTTTAAATATTCAGAGCTCTGAATCTTAATGCACATCTGAATGATTAAGATGTTGTCTCTGGATCTGAAAATTGAATGATTAATACTGTTTGTTTTTCAACATCTAAATGTGCAAAAAAATTGAATTTGCATATATAATAAAATAAAACATACAATTCAAACAAAAAACTAATTATATATCAGAAAAGTATGTAATTTAATACAACAAAAAATATTATTTGATTGAAAAAAAAATTATGTTTGTTAGTGATAGTGCAGATGGTTTATAATGGTGGTTTCGGTGACAATGATTGATATTAGTGATTAGTAATATTAGTGGTGATAGTTGTGATGGTTGGTATTGTAGTGATTGTTATGATGGTGACGGTTGATAGTGGTAGTGGTGGTTGTGATATGACGTTGTTTGATGTTAGTAGGTGGAGGTGTTGATTGTGATGACTGAAAAATAAATGCATGATGGTTGACGATGTGTTGATGCTAGTTGGAGATTCTATTAGTTGTAATGGTGAAGATGGTTGTTAGTAGATATAAATTGTAGTGATGATAGTGATTGAAGTGATGGTAAAGGTGGCGTTGCTAGTGACAATGGTGGTAGTCACCGAAGAATGTATGGAGATTGTGATATATTAAAGGTAGTTAGCGGTGGTGTTAGTTGTGATAGATGAGTTGGTCGATGATAGGGATTGATCGGTAGTGGTTGATGATAGTGATGTTGTTGACGGCAGTGGTGGCGGTAAATATAATTAGAGTAATAGAGGTAGTAAGTGTGGTTGTAGTTGACAATAATGGTTGGTAGCGATATTTGTTGTCGATGGTGAAGGTGGGTGGTGGTTGACAATGATGGTGGTGGCAGAGGTGGTAACTGATAATTATGAATAGAGTGGCGGTGAATATTATTCAACAGCAGAATACCTCTTCAGACCTATTAAGACTTAATGCAAGATCTGAATGATTAAGACCTATTCAGACCTACTAAGAGCCAAAATCGTAATGAAAAACAAATGCACTTAATGATCAGAAGTCTAAATCATTCTGATTCAGACCTCCATTAAGTGCAAACAAATGAAGCCTAAGTCTTTTTTTTTTCCTTTTTTTCTTTTTAATATTGGTGCATAAGTTAGAGCATGTTTTGCTGCGTTTATAATTTTATCTTATAATCCTAAAGTCATAATTTAGGAATTCTAACTTATTGCTTTGACTTATTTCTATCTTTTTGGCTTAACAATAAGTGTTAAAAATATTTTTACCCCAACACTACAAAAATACTTAAAAACACTTAAAATAAATTAATTCAAAAAAGCTCTAAGACCCATTAAACCACGACATTAGAGATTAATGAAAATATATTTATTTGCAAAAAAGAAACATTGTTTGGATGAAAAATAAAAGTCAGAATTTTCTCCAGAAAATAAGACTCCTACATAATAATGAGAAGAAAAGGCAGTGTTAATTTTCTCATTTAGAGACTTCGGGTATGTTTGGTATGATGGAAAATATTTTTCATGGAAAATATTTTCCTGGAAAGAGTTTTTATGGAAAATAAGTTGATTTTCTACTTGTTTTCTCACGTTTGGTTGGCGAGTGAAAAAATATTTTTCGAAAAATATTTTATGGTGTTTGGTTGGTGAGTAGAAAATATTTTTTAGAAAAATATGTTCTAGTGTTTGATTGATGAGTGAAAAAATATTTTTTAGAAAATACTATTAATTGTTAATTAGTATATCAGTGTCTCTAGCAACTCAACAATTTGTAAGAACTAATTTAAGCATAGCAAATAATACCAATATCGAGTCCTAAAATATTATAATCACTAAATTTAATCAACTACTAATTAGCAAATATAGGAGACCTTTTTCAATATTTTGTTAGGACAATCTTAAGATACTACAATCAATAGAAATACAACGGAGCGACAAGTTTATTCAACCTTGTGAAACAAGCTACATCAATGGCAAACTAAAATGTGCAATTAGCAAAAGTAACATAGGTAAGTTTTCCTCTATGCATATGGAAATAACAACACATTCAACGAATATTGAAAAAGAAAAAAATTTGAGCTTCACTATTTTTTATTTCAAATAGTGAAAAATTGAAGCAAAGCACAGTGAAAAACACTTTATAGTAATGTGAATTTTTTGAGAAATGTGAATATGAGTGTTGTTGGGGTGGGAAAGAGGGGTGGGGTGGGGGCATAAGTCACAATTGTTATTTTTTCGGAAAATGATTTTCCTTGGCCCATAAGGGAAGTCATTTTCCCTCAAATGAAGGAAAATAGGTTGTTATGGAAAACATTTTCCCAACATTTAACTACAATCAAACAAGGAAAAATAAGAAAACATTTTCCATCATACCAAACACACCCTTCATAAAGTATTTTGATCAAACTTACCATAGAACATTCAATGTGTTGACCATGACTTGTCTTTTCCCGATTAAGCTCCTACATTGTGTGGTCAAAATTGTCTTGCTTTTCTTTGAAACAACCTAAGAGGTAGGTTATAATTTTTGTCTCTCTTAAGATATTAATTTCCACATAACAGTTACGTGTGTTAATTTATTATTCTGTACTTTACTTTTTTGCACTGTCACTCAAAGAAGTTGAGTTGATTCTTTGAGACAGTCAATCATAACAAAATAACAAATATATTTTCATGTACCTCGATATTTGGGTATCAGTACTTATCCTATTTCTAGAAACGGTAAATATATTTGCACAAATTCAACTTTTTTGTGGCAATGTTGCAATATAGTGTGTGTGCTCCCCACCCATCAACTTTCACTATCTAAAATATCCTCCAACTTTTAAAATCATCCCTTGAAACACAAACACTACCCGAGTTTTCTAAACCCTGCCCAAGTAATTAATAATCTAGCTAACACATACAGACACAACTATATCCAAGACTACTCCAATGTCAGTTGTCTAATCCCAAAGGCTCTCTTCCATACTCATTTTCTTTCTTCCATTGCTTGTCCAATCCCAAAGGCTTCCCAAGTATCTTTTTTCTTTATATACTTTTCTCCTCCCATTCTTTTGTTCTTTCATTATTTTACTTTCTCGGAGTTTGTTGTTCATTCTCAACAGCAGATCATTTTATACTCTCTCTTCCTCTCTCTTTTGTTCACTTTATATTATTGGTGAATTTTTATCTCATGAAAAAGTATTTGTTTTTAAGGATAAAGAAGAACGGATATACTCTAGTTGGCCTGAACGTGCGAAAATGACAATGGGAGTGAGTGGAAGCAATACCAAAAATATGAAATGTATGAAAAAGCTATTGAAACTTTAGAAGAATGGAATCTTCATCTTCCATTAATTGAATTGAAAAAAGTGAAATTATCTAAGAAATCTTCTAAGAAATCATCCAGTCATTCTGGGGTGGATGAAAATAAAACTTTGCTAGCCATCTTTTTGGCTGAAGTTATGCTTGAAAAACTATTGAAAGACTAAAAATGGTGTTGTTACTATCATTTTTTTTTCATGAAATGTAACTTAGGTTTGGGTATTGTTTTGGGCCTGATTTCATATTTTTGTCATATGAATGTTGTTTTGGGCCTGATGTTTTGATCCTGAAATATAATTTAGGATGAAGTCAATTTTTGCATCCTATGAGAAAAAAATATAATTTATTTTTAAAAAAATTGGTAGATAGTAAAACATTAAATGCCTCCCACATTGTTTACAAAGGTAATTCGATATAAACAATAATCCATAAAAGAAATTCCTCACCTTTTACTTAGTTTTTAAATTACTTCTTTTTTGTACAGTTCATTATTTTTCATGCATTTTGAGAAGTATTGACAATTTGATACAAATAGACTTATTTCTTTTTCATTAACACTTTGAGTGCTTTTATTCATTGTTTTCATTTATTTATTAAGATATTTTACAATTTAAAGTGTTGTCATATTTATCGCATTCAATTATATATCATGAGTTACAAAAAAAGAAAAGGGAAAAAGTCATTTTCATGACTCACAAATCACACCCTCTTCATCTTCATAATTTTTACTGTTAATTAGAATTAATAATAATATCAAATAAAAATTTGATAATTTGTTGGTCGATCTTTACTAAACTGATTTATTAAACTTTAGCCATGAACTTCACAATATCCTTCTTCATGCCACTCCACCAATATTGTTGCCTTGGGTCATGATACATCTTAGCTGCTTCAGAATGAATGGAATATCTAAACAGTGAGTCTCCTCTTAAATCAATCTAATCCATCCACTAACCCTCTACACACAATCTCGGCCACTAATCCACAAAACGTCATTAGAATCAGGAGGTGCCGCTTAGCCTTACCATTCAAAACCTTATCGTGAATCACCCTTAATCTATCATCATCAAATTGATACTCTCAAATCTACTCCATTAAAGAAGATCTAGCCTCCACAAATACTAAAAAAATGCTCGGGTAATGAAATTTCAAGCCTAACTAACTGATTAGACAAAATTTGAACCTCTAAGGCCAAAGGTCGCACTTGAGTCTAGAGATTAGTCAAACTCCCCATACTCATCGCTTTTTGGTTCAAGGAATTTGAAACTACATTAGCCTTGCCCAAATGATAAAGAATGGTATAGTCATACTCCTTAAACAACTCAAGACATCATCGCGATCTCATATTAAGCTCTTGCTGGATGAAAAAACACTGAAGTCGATATTGATCGAAGAAAATCTTATAATGGACTACATAGATGAAGCTGAGGCAGATGTATCCACTAGGTTTCTCTTGGAAGGGTAGTGATCCACTACATTCACTGATGATTCGGGGTGTTTAGGTGAATGTTTCGACAGAAACTATCTCTCGGTTCATACATGGTGCTAGTTTAAGCTTTCCACCGACACTTCCAACATTGATCATTGGATCAAGGAGATAAAAATTTTGAAAACTAAAAAGATTGGGATGAATGAAAAATATATGCATTTGAAGTGGATTGATGGTATTATTGTTGTTGTGCCCATCCTTGCAGATTCCGAAGGCTAGATTGAGCTTCACCATAAAGGCTTATTGGACACTAGTTCGCCATCAATTGATCCCGACAGCTGGATATAATATTTTGAGCAACAACAAGGCTGCTTTACTGGTTGGTATTATGGAGGGCTATAAAATCGACCTATCCAAGATTATTGGTCGAGAGATCTATGATAGGGTTGTTAGCACCAACACTAGACTAGTTTTCCCTTGTTTATTGACTCAAATATTCTTAGGAGAGAGGATGCTTATGCTTTTAAATATGTATAATTTTGTGACAGTCCACTAGACCACTGATTTAGGATTAATTCAGGATAAGGCCAAACCAATCTCTAAGGCCAAGGGGTGTGTGACATTACAAATAGTTTTTCAGTCTGGTATACACATAGACATTGACCCACTTGGTTTTGCTGACCTTGGAGACACACCAACCGATACTGCATGATCCAAGCCACATATCTTTACTGATTTTGTGGCTTCCACATACTCTAAGGCACCATCAACCCTATCCATCGACCCCATCTCTCTTCCTTGAGACCATCTACACCACGTGTATATTCATGTGGATATGTTGGTCTAATAGGAATTTTTTATTGATATGCTGAAACGCCTAGTCACCCTTGAGCTGAAAGTGACAAATGTCAAGTAGGTGGGTGCAACTTTGGGTGAAGAAAGTGATTAGGGGTGAAATATAGCGGATGTAGACGAGGTTTGATAGTTCTAAGTGAAGGATTAATAAGAAGCTTGAAGGGGTATAGGCATCATATTTGGCAGGTATCCATGAGTATTTTGGTGTTTTACGGGCTGCCATTGAGTTTATGGTTTCATGGCTATTCCCACTTTTTCCTACTTCCGTGGTGTTAGTTATTGAGAAGATTTAGGTTGAGGATGTGCCCAATATTTGGAGCATAAAAGAATAGGAAAACAGATACTGAAGAGGTTCATAAGAGAGTGAATAAAAAAGATGAGGCATGAGAGAGAAGAGATAAGAGCAGTCCAAACAGTTAGCCAGCAAGCATCGTAGGACCATTTGATTGAGGTCTATGAGATAGTATCAGGAGCCGATAGCTTTCAAATAGATGAAAGAGTAACTGCAGGTGATATAATTAGGGGTACAATTTTGACCCCCGAGATTTCTCCGCCATTGAGTGCATGGTCCACCACCGGTGCCCACTTTGATTTGAGTGCCCCGACCACCGCTACGGACATTATTGCTGAGAGTGAGGCCCATTCTGAGGCCCCTATTGAGGAGACATCATGATTCAGTGCCTAGGGCGCCCAGGTATGTCTTCACTCCCTTGTTTTGATATTTTAGCTATGCACTGAGGACAATGCATCTTCTTTAGTTGTGGGTGGGGATGTACCACAGTCAAGGGTTTTTGTTGTCGTATTTCTTTTCTCATTGGTTGCACTATCTTAGTTAGAACAGACATATTTAGGTGTTTTTAGTGTTTTGTGATTTCTTATGTTGTGTTGTGTGTGTAACTTGGAGTAAAATAAAAGAACTTTGTGTAGACTAATTTATATAACCATGTTTACCAAATTTTGATTTGAGATTTGAAAATGGTACTCCTCTAATTTTTTTTGTTATGATGTAGTATGTGCATACACTGAGTAATAACTAATGTAGGATCTAGACATGGCATTAGAACTTGTGATTGGATAATCTGGCTTGTCTAACATGAATTGAATAGGTAGCGATATAGATGAAATCCCTATGCCATGAGCAAGAAAGGTACTTTACCTAGTCGATGTGTGTTGTGCAATCTAGAATTTGCTTGGTTAGTCTCATGACAAGCTGTAGGATAGAAGGTTAGTAAAGGATCATAGGTTGTGTTTGAACTAGTCCACTTTATCCTAAATATCCAACCAAAGGAAATAAGTATACCTTGATCTCAAATTTGAGCCTTTAATTGACCTATTCTTTCTTTTTAACTTATTCACCTTCCCGTTTAAAGTACAATGAACCTATTTTGGCTTTGGTTCCTGCTTGGAAACTATGTACCTTAACTTAGACAAATCGCCTAAGTTGAGGGTGGCTATTATAGGGGTGCGTAGCTGAATGCCGGTATGACTAAGAAAGTTAAGAAAGAAGAGAAAAAGGTTTGGCATGGCATGAGCAATTTGAAAAAAAAAAAAAAAGCAAATTATGTGTATAAATAATAAAGAAGAAGTTAAGCTAAAAAGAAGTCGCGCCCAAACCACAAAAAGAAAAGAAAATAAAGAAAATGGAGAAAACGAGAGAGGCTAAGTAAGTGGAGCCAAGAGTAGTATAGTTCTAAGGAGGATTAAGTCACTTAAACCAAAAAGTATCCTACCTATCCCCAAGCCTACATTATAAGCCTCATAAAGACCTATAGTGATCCTAACTTGACTACGTGAAAGCTGAAGCATAGAAAATAAGGGAAAACTTATGGTATCAAACACACACAGCGTGAATTCTCTGTAGGAGTAAGAGACTTAACACAGTCCCTGTGATGGATATTATTAGTTCATGTACTGAGTGATATGGGACTTCGTTGATGTGAGGACGAAGGGGTTGTAGTTTGATTATTGCTTATTTAGGTAGTGAAATGATTGCTACGCTAGGTTATCTGTTCACAATGTAATGGCATATCCTGATCCCATTGTGTTGAAGTATTTGTATTACATATGCACTGCGGTGAGTTTCTTTTTGAAAATTTTTAGAGGATGTTGAATATTTATATAGTTTACATACGTGGTTGTGAATGAGTTTTAAGGAAAGAAGATTTGCCTAAGTGATTTTATTTTTGCTCTAGAGTTAAGCTCTTAGTTAAAATGGGATTGTTGTTTGCTTAAGGACACTCAATCGTTCTAAGTTAAGGGTGTTGATGTGTCGTTGAATTACGACACTTAAGACATTTAAAATAAGGAACTCTTGCAAATCCAAAGGTATTTTTATCTAGAAATAATGTGTTTGTTGAGTTTTCTAGGAAAACAGGGTTGGAAGTGAGTGGAATGGAACAAGGAAGAAAAATGAACCAAATAGCATAAGATTGCCTAGATAAGGAATCATTAGGTCACGCTTGACTCATCGTCCAGGTCGTAGCTAGACCAGTGCACAAAAAGACTTAAATTATTGAAGGGCAAAGAGACTATGACTCATAGGGTCAGACTACGATTCATAAGGAGAGGCGTTCTGAGAAAAATATGCAAAGTGCTGAAAGGTGCAATTTGATAGCAGTGGAGATGAAAGATAGTGACGAGTTGCAGGGTTAGGATAGGACTCGTTGTAACACCCGCTTTGAGCATATAGAGAAAAGTTTTAAAACTTGGAATATCTGGCTGGGACCCAATAAGTTAGGTAATTACTTGTATAGTGACCTAACAAGTCGACACCAGCCATAGAGAATCTAGATGATGAAGGCAATAGAAGGATGACAATAATTCATCGTCACTCTAGATGACTCGTTACCTGAGGCATCGTCACTGCCAACCTATGTAGTCCTGTTTTGTTTAGGAAAAGTGTGTTGTAACTATAAATATCCCTTTGATGTTTTCTTATTATTTTATGCACTTTACATGCTTTTGACATTGTACACATTTCAAGTCACTACACTCAAACCATTTTCAAATAGCTAATTGACATTTTAAGTCTCTATACTTAAACCATTTTCAAGTAACTACATTTAACCATTTTCAAGTCACTAGTACACATTTCAAGTCACTACACTTGACAATTTTCAAGTTACTAATTCTCATTTCAAGTCACTACACTTAACTATTTTCAAGTCACTAGTACACATTTCAAATAACTATTTTCAAGTCACTAGTACACATTTCAAATCACTACACTTAACTATTTTCAAATAATTAATTCACATTTCAAGTCACTACACTTGACCATTTTCAAGTAACTACTTCACATTTCAAATAATTATACCTAACCATTTTCAAGTAATTACTTCACATTTCAAATAACTATACTTAATCATTTCCAAGTCACTACACTTAATTATTCATTTCAAGTCACTATACGTAACCACTTTCAAGTAACTAATTCACATTTTAAGTAACTACGCTTAACCATTTTCAAGTCACTAGTACGCATTTCAAGTCACTATACTAAACTATTTTCATGTAACTACGCCTAATTATTTTCAAGTCACTAGTACACATTTCAAGTCACCACACTTAATCATTTTAAAGTCACTAGTATACATTTCAAGACACTATATTTAATTATTTTCAAGTCACAAGTTCATAATTTCAAGTAACTTAGTTCACATTTCAAGTAACTACACAACCATTTTCTAGTCACAAGTACACATTTCAAGTCACTACACTTAACCATTTTAAAGTCAAAAGTATACATTTCAAGTAACTACACTTAATTCTTTTCAAGTCATAAGTTCACAATTTCAAATGACTACACTTAACCATTTAAAAGTCACTAGTATACTTTTCAAGTCACTACACTTAACCATTTTAAAGTCACAAGTATACATTTCAAGTAACTACACTTAATCATTTTCAAGTCACAAGTTCACAATCTTAAATGACTACACTTTACCATTTTCAAGTCACTACTATACATTTCAAGTCACTACACTTAATCATTTTCAAATAACTATTTCACATTGCAAGTCACTACACTTATATAACATTTTCAAGTCACTAATACACATTTCAAATCACTGCACTTAACTATTTTCAATTCACTAATTCACATTTCAAGTCACTATACTTAATCATTTTCAAGTAACTATATATCTATGCTACATTCTATCAAAACACACTTAAACATAATTTTCAAGTACCTAAATTCAAAACACAAGTCGCTAATTCATAATTCAAATAACTACACTTAAACATAATTTTCAAGTCATTAATTCACTTTACACGTTACTAATTCACCTTTCAAGTACCTAATACATTTTCAAGTCACTAATTCACTCCTCAAGTGACCACACTTTAGTAAATTCAAAACACAAGATCACCTTTCAAGTACCTACACTTACCTATTTTCAAGTCGCTAATTCACTTATCAAGTGACCACACATTACTAAATTCAAAACAAAAGTTCACATTGCAAGTACCTAAATTCAAAACACAAGTAAATATTTCATAATCCAAGTAACTACACCTAAACATTTCAAGTCACTAATTCTCTTCACAAGTTACCAAACTTGACTAAATTCAAACCATGAAGCATACCACATCTAAGCAATTTAAAATACTCATTAAGAAGGTTGTCAAACCGCATCTAAGCATACCATAATTACAGAAAAAAGGAAGCATCATTCTTGCACCAATTAAAGGAAAAAATTTTATAACATAACAAGAATAGACATGCCATGGTATTCACAACCAACGGATTTATAAAGTTAGCCTAGCAAATAGAATAACAAAACCCCTAAAAAGCGGTCACAAACATTAAAAAAATGTTAATGAGAGCTAACAGGAACCAGGAATTTTCGTATAGGTGAATCTAAACACATAGACACACATGAAATTTCAAGGATCAACTAAAAATTCATAATCAAGTTTCGTCAAGTTCAAATCTAAAGAAAATGTCAAAAAGAAAAAGGAGTAGAAGACGATGAGAACCTTAAAAAATTAAAACAGAAAATCAAACCTTGGACGGATTCTTAAAAATCCGTAATGAAAATTACATGTTCTCCGGCGGGTTGGACTGGTTTTTGTCAGAAATGGGTAGAGCAGCTGTTTTTTGGCTGGATGAAAGGCGGGGGCGGTATGGGTTTATTGGTGCAGCTGGGTAGTGGTGATTGCATACCTATCAGTTGCATAGCTGTAGAGCTTTTAAGAATGGGAGATGGTCGGCGGAAACAGTGATGACTAGGCAACGACGGTGTTAGCTCGACTGGTGACGTTGTTGGTGGGGTGAGAAAGAGGAGAGGCATCGGAGTAGCGGCAGCGTTGGTGGCGTGGTTATCTAGAAAAGAAGAAATGGGCGGCTGTAATGGTGGATTTTAGAGAGAGAAAGAAGAACGTAGAGAGAAAGAGAAATAAGTACGGTTGTTATTGGTAAAAAAATGGTTAGGGCTTGGGTTTTGGTATTTTAAAAAGGAAAGGGATGGAGAATCAATATCAGCCATTGGATCAATTGATCTATGAGATTTAAAGTAATAAGATATTTAAAATTGGGCCACAATTGAATTGAAGAGTTGAAATTAAACTTAAGTGGATAAAATCTAGGCTAAAATTATCATAAATTGGCAAAATTAAGTTAAAAATAAATAAGTTGAGAAAATTAAATAAACAAATAATAAAAAAAAGGGGTTGCTATAATAAAATAAATAATAATAATAATAATAATAATGAAAACTAATGAATATATTTGTAAATTGAGAGTGTGCATATGATAAATATTAATAAAATTATGTAAAATAAATAAATAAATAAAATATTATATTTGAATTAATAAATTATAAAAAATGATAATAAAAAGTAATAAAAAATATTTTGTATATTTTTAAATCATGGGTACGACACGTCGGTAATTATATAATACAAGAATAATGTGTAAAAATATTAATATTTGAAATTAAATAATTTTGATAAAATTGCAGCCTTAGAGAGCATTGGGAGATCAAAATTGGGTGTCAACAATGCCAACTTATGGTTACACAAGAAAACTATGGCACAATGAAAAACCTATGGAGATATTAGTTCAAAAAAGAAAAACTATCCAACTTCATCAGTAAAGCAGAACTACTCTATTTTTACTTAACAATAAGTCGTTTTGCATTTTCGATCTCGACAAATAATGTCCCATGCCCTACACCTCTATCCATCTCTCCACCTTACCAGTCTTTGTCCACCATAGGATTCAAACCCGTTATACTATACTACCTTTGTTGTATCAGCAAAACCCTGGTCTTGGAAATCATAGTGTGAGGGTAATTACAAATTAAAGAAAAAGGGGCAATTATAAAGGGTTGGGTTGGGTCGAACATAGGTATTACAAAATTGTTGAGAAAAATAATTATAAGTGGTCAATTTATTATTAAAAAATATTACTGTCAAAAAGCAATCATTTGTGGTTGATTTTTATTTTAAAAAATAAAATTTTAATAACTTATATAATATTTATAATAACATCCAAATAATTTAATGCAATGTATATATAAATCAGATAATTAGTTATTTTATCATCACATTAACACGAGTAGTGTATTCCCTCAATCGTATAATAATATCAATGCATTTCATAAACTAGGATGAATTTTTGGTTAATTAGTTTTTAAATACGATATTATATATATACCTCATAATACAACATGTTAATCGGATAAATTTTTGATTAATTAGCTTACGTTATTACAACTTCAACAATACACCCGTGTCTACATTGACATAATTAGTATATGTATTTCCTCAATAGTATGATATCAATGTATTATTCAAAATATATATTTTTATATATAGATTCAATTATCTAGCTTTTGATTACTGCATACGTCACCACACGAGATACACGTATATATACATATATTTGATTGACTATAAGCTTCCAAATACGTACTATATACATCACATACACGATTTTACTACCCCATAATAATATACAATGTATTTCACAGATACTCAGATGAATTATCGGTTAGTTTATCTTATGTTATTATACCTTCACTACATAATATATATATATATATATATATATATATATATATATATATATATATCTAAGGCTAGGGAGCGGAAGGGTCGGGATCTGGATTAAGTAAAGTGCATTAAGGGGGAAGATGACAGAGTATTGGTGGAGGACGCCTTCATTAAGAAAAGATGACAGTCGTATTTTCATAAGCTCTTGAATGACGAGGGGGACAGAGGTGTTGTGGTAGGGGATTTGGAGCACACTGGGGAGTGTCGTAATTTCGGCTATTATCAATGTTTTAAAGTAGAGGAGGTCAGCGAGGCTATTCGCAAGATGTGAAGGGGCAGGGCGACGAGGCCCGATGAGATTCCAGTGAATTTTTGGAAGTTTTCTAGCGTGGCTGGGGTGAGGTGGCTGACCAACCTGTTTAACAACATTTTCAAGTCTGCGAAGATGCCTGAGGAGTGGAGATAGAGCATGATGATTCCATTATATAAGAACAAGGGTGACATTCAGAGTTAAAACAACTACTGGGGTATTAAGATGTTGAGTCACACGATAAAGATTTGGGAGAGGGTGGTGGAGAAGAGGTTGAGAAATATTGTGTCTATTTCAGAGAATTAATTTAGATTTATGGTTGGTCACTCGACGACTGAGGAAATTCACCTATTGCGGAGACTGGTAGAGTAGTATAGAGAGAGGAAGAGAGATCTTTACATGGTATTTATTGACTTAGAAAAGGCATATGACAAGGTCCCTAGGGAGGTTCTTTGGAGATGCTTGGAGGCGAGGGGGGTTCCTGTAGCATACGTTAGAGTGATTAAGGATATGTATGAGGGGCGAAGACTCGAGTAAGGACGGTGGGAGGAGATTTTGAGTGCTCTCCAGTCTTGACAGGGTTGCATGAGGGATCAACTCTTAGTCTGTTCTTATTTACCGTGGTGATGGATATGTTGACGCAGAGTATACAAGGCTAGGTGCCTTGGTGTATGCTTTTTGTGGATGATGTAGTTTTAATTGATGAGTCGCGGTAAGGTGTTAATGATAAGCTGGAGGTTTGGAGACAAACTCTGGAGTCTAAAGGTTTTAGATTGAGTAGGACTAAGACGGATTATTTGAAGTGCAAGTTTAGTGACTTGAGGCAAGAGGAGGAGGAGGTGGTGAAGTTAGACTCTCAGACAGTTTGCAAGAGGGATAGTTTTAAGTATTTGGGTCTACGATCCAGGAAAATAGAGAGATTGATGAGGATGTCTCGCACCGTATTGGGGAAGGTTGGATGAAATAGAGGCTCGCTTTAGGGATTTTATGCGATAAGAAGGTGCCTCCCAAGCTTAAAGGCAAATTTTACAGAGTTGCAGTCCGGCCGGCTATGTTGTATGAAGCGGAGTGTTGGCCAGTTAAGACTTCCTATATCCAAAAGTCAAAGGTGGCAGAAATGAGGATGTTACGTTGGATGTGTGGTCTTACAAGGGCTGACAGGGTTAGGAATGAGATTATTCGGGATAAGGTAGGAGTGGTATCGGTGGAGAAGAAAATGAGAGAAGTGCGGTTGAGATGGTTTGGTCATGTGATGAGGAGGGGCACAGATGTCTCAGTTTGTAGGTGTGAGAGACTAGCGTTAGATGGTTTCAAGCGGGGTAGGGTTAGACCGAAGAAATACTGGAGAAAAGTGATTAGACGTGACATGAAGAAGTCAAATCTCACTAGGACATAATCCTGGATAGGAAGGTTTGGAGAAAAAATACTAGGATAGAAGGATAAGGAGGGGGGATGAATCGTAGTCCGTAGTTAGGAGGGTTTTGGTGTCTTTTGTTTGGTAATGTACATTATTTTTGTGGATGTTGTATCTATGTTAGTTTTATGATGTTTCATGCTTTGAATATTTTTGTGTATTGTCCTGTGTCTTGATCCGGGGGTCTATCGGAAACAACCTCTCTACTTCTTTAGAGGTAGTGGTATGGACTGCGTACATTCTACCCTCCCCAGACCCCACTAGGTGGGAATATACTGGGTTTGTTGTTGTTGTTGTATATATAGATACTCTATATATACGTATACATACACGCACATATACACACTATCGCCTATCAAGTTCTAAATACGTACTATATGCATCACATACGTACACGAGTATATTACCCCGTAATATAATGCGACGTATTTCATATACATACTTTGATGAGTTGTCGATTAATTTGATTAGCTTACATTAATATAACTTCAACGTACAGTATATTATTACTTCGATCATTTCAAATCAAGGTATTCAATATGTTCGGATAGATTCTGCTAGTTTTTTACTACATCGTTCATCGATCACTACATCATATATATATATATATATATATATATGTATATATATATATATCAACTCTTCAATACATACTATATACATCACATTCACAAGTATAATACTTCATAATACGACACATTCATTATATTCTGATGAATTATCGGTTATATATATATATATATATGTACGTTACATTATTATAACTTCAAAAGTAGCATAATATTATTACCTCAACTGTATGATATAGACATATTCATTATACAGAGATTATGTTTAACGTAATTTAACGTATATACAATGGAAAATATTTATTTTATATATTGAAACTAAGTAAAAGATAAAGATTATGCTTAACGTAATTTATTTATTTTATTTGATATATTCTTTAGTATAATTTTTTTTTACAAAATCTAAGTTTAATTGATTTTATTATTATTATATTATTTATCGACTACGTGTGATCAGTGTAATTTTTAAAAATAATATATTTTATTTCACATATAATAATTAAAATATATTTTTCTAATCAAAAGTGACCTCAATTGGTTATTTGTGGATTTATTTTTTAATAAAAAGCGACCAGAACTGGTCTCTTTTTAAAATTATTTTCATTTTTTTAAATTTTTAATAGAAAACCGACCACAAGTGGTTGCTTTTATATAAATATTTTGGTTTATTTAAAAAAAACGACCACAAGTGGTTTCAATTTATTTTTCATCAAAAAGCGACTACTAGTGGTCAGTTTCTTAAATAATTTTTTTAAATTATTTTTAATTTAATTTTGAAAATAAAAGCGACCACAAATGCTTGCTTTTTAAAAATATTTTTTAAATAAATTTTTTAAATAAAAGCGGCCACAAGTGGTCGCTTTTTTAAAATTATTTTCTTTTTTAATTTTTAATAGAAAATCGACCACAAGTGGTCGCTTTTTAAAAATAGTTTTAAATTAAATTTTTGAAATAAAAGCGACCGCAAGTGGTTACTTTTTTATTTGTTTTAATTTTTTATTAAACAAATAATAATTAATTTAAAAATGATTATTTTGGAAATTTAAAATATAAAAAGAACCATATGTGGTCGCTTTTAAAAAAAAATTAAAAGATCGACTACATGTGGTCGCTTTTATTGCGACCACAAGCTGTGATCGATTTTTTGTGGTCAAAAAAACTATTTTTTTAGTAATGCACTTTAATCTTCAAAATAAAAATAAAAATTTGAAATAACTGAACCAAATTTATAGAAATCGAATCAAATCGAATTTATTTTAGTTTGATTACGGTTGTCATTTTCGTCAATCCAAAAATTAAAAAATCAAACCGATATTAAACAAGCAAATCAAGCAAACAGAATGCCCACCCCTAATCTCATCATATATATAGTTTTGAAATTACCTAATACTTTAAACTCAATGTAAAATAAAATAATTTTTTATTTTATTTCATGATATTATACCTTATATCTCAGACCAAACGACTCCTAAATGTACATTATAGTGATATATTATATTATCATGCGTAATATGATGCTTTACAATTATATTTAAATTAACCAATAGAAAAACACACTCTATTTGAGTCCTGAGTCGTTCTTCGCCCTATCTTGGGCCAACAAAATTTCACCTTTTTAATTTTTTGGTAATAACATAACTAGTCAAGCTAAGGTTTATTCACCTCGAATATATCTGTGATACCATCTATGTCAACAAACTAATTTTAATTTCTTCAGCATCTTTTGCTTGATTATATGTGTCCATTGATTTAATGTCTAATTTTTTTTTATTTTATGTTTTTTATTCTTCAAGTTTATACTTTTCCTATTTAAATTTTTCAAGTCACAAAAATCCTATGTAAATCATCAAGAAATAATTTCAGCTAAATTTGTAGCAACACAATCCCCCAGTAATTTTTCAAGTAATAATTTCGTAGATAAATCCCTAAGAAATAATTTAAGCTAAATTTGTAGCAACACAATCCCCTAATAATTTTCCAAGTAATAATTTCGTAGGTAAACCCCCAAGAATAAATCCCCAGCAAAATTCGCAAAACAAAATCCCCAAATAATTTCCTAGGTAATAAAATTCATTACATAAATTTCCACCAAAATATCTATGTAAATCTGTAGGATAAATTACTGATACGTTTCCCCAGGTAATGTCGCAAGTAATAATTTTGCAGGTAAATCCCAAGAATAAATCTCCAGCAAAATTCATAGCACAAAATTCCCAAATAATTTTTCAGGTAATAAAATCCATTACATATATTTCCACCAAAATATCTCAACGTAAATCCATAGGATAAATTACCTGGGGATTTTCCTATGGATTTAAAAAATATTATATTTATCCATATACCTGCGGATTTACCTAGAGATAAAATACCCGTCGATATATTTTTTCAGGTAATGTTGCAAGTACAAAATTTGAGCAATATGGCACCAAATTTACTTGTGGAATTTGTTGCACATATAGTTTGCAGGTAATATATTTTAATGTTGATGAATTTTGTAATTTCGTAGGTAAATCCGCATGTATTTTCTGTGATATTATTCCCTAGGTAAAATCCCCATGTAATTTACAGTTTTCTAGCAGTGGTAGAAGCTTGCCGAATAAGGTCAACATTATATTAATTATCCTGGGGCTTTGAGCTAAAAATGACAAAAGAATTTTAAAATGAAGTGTAGCTGACTCAAACTTTAATAATTGATTGTAGGTGACAATTACTTTATTGAGAATTAAGAAAGTAAAAAAAGTTTGAAAATAACCCATAAGTTTTTTAATTTACACTTTGATCCAATGTAAAACCTAATATAACTAGAAACGGAGGGAAAAAAGACATGTTTCTCTCTCTTCTCATTTATTGGAGTTTTCTCTCTCTTCGCGATTTTTGTTGTTCATTGTTGTTGTTGCTTTATTCATCATCTTCTTCTCCATTATCATCATCCTGTTCTTCATTATCATCTCTTCTTGTTCATCATCATCATCTTCTTGTTGTTGAACATTGTTGTTGTTACTGCTACTGTTGCTACTTGATCAAAATTTTTTAGATCAAATTTTATTCGTATATCACTTGAGCATTACTTATAGGTGATTTTAGTAAGTAAAATTGTAATTTTTAGTTGAATTTCTCATCTGGGTGTATCTGCTACTGCAGTTTTTTCAACAATAGATAAAATATGTAACGTGAATCCAATAGATGAGTAAGATTTCGTAACATATATGACTAATCTATTGCAACAGATCAGTAATTTGTTGCAACATATATGACTAATCTGTTGCAACAGATGAGTAATCTGTTGCAACATGCATGACTAATCTGTTGCAATATATTACTCATTTGTTGGAGTCGTATTATAGTGTTGTAACATGAATCCAACATATGGGTTATATGTTGCAACAAATTAGTCATATGTTGCATCAGATTACTCACTTATTGCAAAAAATGACTCATATGTTGGATTCATGTTAGAGGTTCTATCCATTGTAGCAGTAGCAGATATACCAAATAAAAAATTCAATAAAAATCATAATTATACTTACAAAATCACCTATGAAGTAATGTCCAAGTGATATACGAACAAAATTTGACCTAAAAAATTCAAAAAATTTCAACAGGGGCACAACAAATAAGTGAAACAAATGAAAAATTTCATGAAACAGGTAAATAAGACAAAAATAGTATATCATACATCAAATGCAAAAGGATCAAGGGGACAAACGTTTGAGTTCTCATAAAAAATTTTAAGTTTCCTAATATTTTAATTGTTTTCTAATGGATGACCCACCTATTATAATAGATTTTCTGTCTGTTTGATAATTTCCAACAGATGAATTATCTGTTGCAACATGTTAGTCATCTGTTGATTCAAATTAAGCAATATTAGTAATAACTAGATTGATTTAGCTAAATTTAAAGACAAGTCTTTAAGACAATGGGACAAACATTTGAGTTCTCCTAAAATTGTTTGAATTCCCTAGTATTTTAATTATTTTTCAATAGATGACCTATTTGTTGCAACAAGTTAGTCATCTGTTGCAACAAATGCTTATAACAGGTTAGTCATTTGTTGATTCAAATTAAGTAATTATTAATAATAATTAAATTGATTTAATTAAAATTGAAGACAAGACCATAGACAAGGGAAAAATGTTTGAGTTCTCCTAAAAATATTTGAGCTTTAGTATTTTAAATTGCTTTTCAACATATATTTAGTCTATTTAATAATTTCAAACAGATGAGTCATATGTTGCAACAACTTAGTCATCTGTTGCAACAGATGTCTGTATCTGTTTGATAATTTTCAATAGATGAATTAGTTGTTGCAACAAGTGAGTCATCTGTTGCAACAGATGTCTATATCTGTTTGGTTATTTTCAACAGATGTTTCTATCTGTTTGGTTATTTCCAACAAATTATTCATCTGTTGTAACATGTTAGTCATCTATTGATTCAAATTAAGCCATCATTACTAATAACTAAATTGATTACTAAATAAAATATGAATTAATAAGTTCAATTACAGTTTGAATTAATCTCATGGTAATTACATGATCAACTAAGTATGTTCGTCCTGAGTAGAGTGATCAATTGACCAATTTTATTTGAAATGATTCAAACTAAGACATCATTAGAAATAACTATGTTGATTTAAATAAAATTAAATATGAATTAGTAAGTCCAATTACGATTTTAATTAATCTCATAGTAATTACATGATCAATTAAGTGTTTTATACTGAGTAGAATGATTAATTGATCAATTTTATTTGAAATAATTCAAATTAAACCATTATTAGAAATAACTATATTGATTTAACTAAAAATAAATATGAATTAGTAAGTTCAATTACGATTTCACTTAATCTCATAGTAATTACATAATCAATTAAGTGTTTCATCCTTAGTAGAATAATTAATTAACCAATTTTATTTGAAATGATTCAAATTAAGCCATTATTAGTAATAACTATGTTGATTTAACTAAAATTAAACATGAATTGATGAGTTCACTTACAATTTCAATTAATCTCGTAGTAATTACATGATTAACTAAGTGTATTCATCCCGAGTAGAGTGATCAATCGACCAATTTTATTTGAAATGATTCAAATTAAGTTATTATTAGTAGTAACAAAATTGATTTAACTAAAATTAAAGATAAACTTACAATTTCAATTAATCTCATAGTAATTAAATGATCAACTATGTGTATCCGTTTCGAGGAGAGTGACCAATCGACTAAGTTTATTTGAAATGATTCAAATTAAGTCATTATTAGTAATAACTAAATTAATTTTGACTAAATTAAAGATAAACTGATAAGTCCACTTACAATTTCAATTAATGTATTTGTCCTTAATAGAATGATCAATTGATAAATTTTATTTGAAATGATTCAAATTAAGGAATTATTAGTAATAACTAAATTGATTTAACTAAATTAAAAACAAGACCATAGACAAGGGGACAAACATTTGAGTTCTCTTAAGAATATTTGAGCTTTAGTATTTTAAATTATTTTCCAATATATATCCTATATGTTGATAATTTTCAACAGATAAGTCATATGTTGCAACAACTTAGTCATCTGTTGCAACATATGTCTATATCTATTTGATAATTTTTAATGGATAAGTTATTTATTGAAATAGGTTAGTCATTTGTTGCAACATATGTCTATATTTGTTTGGTCATTTCCAACAGATGTCATTATCTGTTTGGTCATTTCCAACAAATGTCTTTATCTGTTTGGTCATTTTCAATAGATTACTCATCTTTTGCAACATATTAGTCAGCTATTAATTCATATTAAACCATTATATTAGTAATAATTAAATTGATTTAACTAAAATTAAACATGAATTAATAAGTTCAATTACAGTTTCAATTAATCTCATGGTAATTACACGATCAACTAAGTGTATTCGGTCTGAGTAGAGTGATCAATTGACCAATTTTATTTGAAATAATTCAAACCAAGCCATAATTAGAAATAATTATATTGATTTAACTAAAATTGAAGATGAGTTAGTAAGTTCACAATTTCAATTAATTTTATAGTAATTAAATGATCAACTAAGTGTTTCGTCTTAAGTAGAATGATCAATTGATCAATTTTATTTGAAATAATTAAAATTAAGCAATTATTAGTAATAAATAAATCGATTTAACTAAAATTAAAGATGATTTGATAATTTTAATTACGATTTCAATTAATCTCATAGTAATTGCATGATCATCTAAGTGTATTCGTCTTGAGTAAATTGTTAATTGATCAATTTTATTTGAAATAATTCAAATTAAGACAATATTAGTAATAACTACATTGATTTAACTAAAATTAAAGATGAATTGATAAGTTCAATTACGATTTCAATTATTCTCATATTACTTACATGATCATCTCAGTGTGTTCGTTCTGAGTAGAGTGATCAATTGACATATTTTATTTGAAATGATTCAAATTAAGCCATTATTAGTAATAGCTAAATTGATTTAATAATTACAATTTCAATTAATCTCATAGTAATTACATGATCATTTAAGTGTATTACCTATTGCAACAGATTTAACTTGTTGTAACAGATAAGTCATCTGTGGAAAACTATCAAACAAATATATACATATGTTGCAACAGATTGATCATGTGTTGTAACCAATGTCTTTATTTGTTAGTCATTTCCAATAGATGACCAATCTGTTGCAACATATGGCATTATTTGTTTGTAATTTTCAACAGATTACTAATTTGTTGCAATAGATGTCTTTATCTGTTTGGTCATTTTTAACATATTTTGCAATAGATGTCTTTATCTACTTGGTCATTTCCAATAGATTACCCATCTGTTATCAATCTATCTTTAACTTTGTTGTAATAGTAAATAATCTTGTGTTGTTATTTGATTTTAGTCTATGACCTTGCTCTCAACCAAACATTTTCTTTCTTGTAATTGATTCTCTCCAACCTGAACACTCAAAAACCTACACCTCTCAACATCTTAGAAAAATAGGCAAAATAAAAAAAATAAGAATAAACTCAGTCGATCAAATATAAATTTTCTCATTCATTACATAAAAAATATTTACAACATTAGGTAGATCTAATAAAATAAATTACATATGATAAAAATATATATAACCTAATTATTATTATTATTATTATTATTATTGTCAATCGGAAATCCATTGGGCAGTAGGCCCCCCAGCCTTCAAATCCCACGAAGCATCCTTGCTTTCGCGGCGCTCAACTCTCACTCGAGTTCATGAACCAACCTTTCAAGTTCCTAAATGGTGTCAAGCAGAATCACCATGTACCAAATCAAATCAGTCATATCTAGAACATGCATGAACAAATAATGTAAAACACTAAACCACATATACTACCAACTGGTAGTTTAACAAAAAAATGTAAAACTTAACTAGAAAATAGATGCATGTTAATAATTTACATATTAGAACAAGAAAATAAAACATACCTCAAGAAAGAGAAGTGATTGAAGATATAATGATGATTTTATGCAAGACAAGATGTAAGAGATAGAGCCGAGGAGACCTATTTATAAAAAATTGAATGAGTGAGTAATGTAGTGTTTAGGCAAAAAATCACAACCGTTCACCTTTTTTTTTAAATAATTATATCTCTTAATTAAATCAAACTTGGTGACTTCTTGATTATTTAAATTAGAAAAATAGATTTAAATACAAAAAAGGTGAAAAGTCATAACTTTTCGCCTTTTTAGTATTTTAGTTATTTAAATTAAATAGCTACAAAATTGTGTTTATCATATTTTTTTCATATTATTTATTTACGAATTATTTTTTTAATTAAATGATTGAAAAGTCACGACCTTTGAGTTCTTCCAACAAATGATCTATTTGTTGCAACATATGATCCATCTGTTACAATAGATGACCCTTCTGTTGCAACATATGATTCATCTGTTGGAGTAATTGATTCATTTTTGCAACATATGGTTCATCTGTTGCAACAGATTGTTCATTTGTTGCAACAGATTATTCATTTACTGAAAAACAAATCAATAGAAAGATTTATTCAATAGAAACAATAACAAATTATCATTTATCAATACACCATTTTTACTATGAGATTAATTTAAATCATAATTGAACTTACTAATTCATTTTTAATTTTAGTTAAATCAATATAGTTATTTCTAATCATGGCTTAGTTTGAATCATTTCAAATAAAATTGGTCAATTGATCACTCTACACAGGACGAACATACTTAGCTGATCGTGTAATTACCATGAGATTAATTGAAACTGTAATTGAACTTATTAATTCATATTTTATTTAATTTAAATCAATTTAGTTATTATTAATAATGGCTTAATTTGAATCAATAGATGAAATATGTTGCAATAGATGAGTAATCTATTGAAAATGACCTAACAGATATAGACATGTGTTGCAACAGATGGCTAACCTGTTGCAATAACTAACTCATCTATTAAAAATTATCAAACAAATATAAACATCTGTTGCAATAGATGACTAAATTGTCACAACATATGACTCATCTGTTCGAAATTATTAAATAGACAAGATATATGTTGAAAAGCAATTTAAAATACTAAAGCTCAAATGTTTATAGGAGAACACAAACATTTGTCCCCTTGTCTAAGGTATTGTATTAAAGACTTGTCTTTAATTTTAATTAAATTAATTTAGTGATTATTAATAATTGCTTAATTTGAATCAACAAATGACTAACCTATCATAAACATTTGTTGCAACAGATGACTAACTTGTTGCAACAAATAGGTCATCTGTTGGAAAATAAATAAAATACTAGAGAAATCAAACATTTTTAGGAGAACTCAAATGTTTGTCCTATTGTCTTAAAGACGTCTTTAATTTTAGCTAAATCAATTTAGTTATTACTAATAATTGCTTAATTTTAATCAACAGATGACTAACATATTGCATCAGATGATTCATCTATTGGAAATTATCAAATAGATAGAAAATCTATTGTAACAGCTGAGTCATCTATTAGAAAGGAATTAAATTTACTAAGGAATTTAAACGTTTATAGGAGAACTCAAAATTTTGTCCCCTTAATGCTTTTGCATTTGATGTATGATGTACTGTTTTTGTCTTCTTTACCTGTTTCATGAATTTTTTTCATGTGTTTTACTTATTCGTTGTGCCTCTGTTGAAATTTTGAAATTTTTAGGTCAAATTTTGTTCGTATATCACTTTGACATTACTTCATAGGTGATTTTGTAAGTACAATTATAATTTTTACTGAATTTTTTATTTGGTGTATTTGCTACTGCCATAATAAATAAAACTTATAACATGAATCCAACATATGAGTCATCTGTTGCAATAAGTAAGTAATCTGTTGCAACATATGACTAATATGTTGCAATAAATGAATAATCTATTACAACAGATGACCCATATATTGAATTCATGTTTGATACGAGCCAATTGACCATCTATGCTTTTGAAGACATCATTGGAGGCCAACACATAAAGACTCAAGATTTGATCACCTCGAGGACACAAGAACATGCACGGAGGACCCATTTTGAGCATGACATAAAGTAAACTCGTGTATGAAAGTTTGTGTAGGGGCTTACCTTTGATGCCAACCCGAGACCACAAGTGTTGAAGCATGACCCCACAGTTTTAAAGCATTGAAGAAGCACCCTTCATTAAGGGTATTTTGGGGATTACACTTGTTGGAAAGACACTCCATGGTTTCCCTTTTCATTAAGTGTATTTTGGCCATTTTTCTATGTAATAATTTAGTCTATAAATAGTCTTCTATTAGGTCATTTGTTCCTTAGTTTTTTGATGATGAATATTTGAGACATTGAAAGTTCCTCTCTTTGAGAGTATAGTTCTTAGTTTATGGCTTGGAAAAGCTAATTTTAGTGTAGGTCTTGAAAAATCCAATTTTGTACGTTGCTTAGAAATGGTGGTTGTGAGGTGAAGTTGATTCCCTTAGTAGTCACCGTAAGAAGATTGGTGTTTGTACCTGTTGATTTTAAGGGTCTTTACATTTGATACATGTTTAGTTCTTGTTCTTCATAAGTTCTTATGTCATCTTGCCTATCCTTTATTTTTTACAATATTTGTGTTTGTTTCTTGTTCTTGTTCACAGTTTTATGTGTTGTTGTCGAGGGTGAATTTTTATTTTGTTCTTGGTTGTCTTTGTGTTGTTGGCTGTTTTTGTGTTTCATGGTCGTTCCGTTAGCATTTGGTATCAGAGCAAGGATTGATTTTGTTCTAACAAAATTAATCTTGGGTTTGTTAGTTGAAAAATAAAAAAAAATGTTGAAAAATCGAAAATCTCAAAAAAAGAAATCTGTCCCGTTTTTGTGTTTGGGCTGTTATTTGAGACTTAGATTTAGGAGATTTTAGTGTGTTTTGTTTGTTTCTAGTGTTAGGTTCTTGTTTCCTAACACTAAGTGAGTCTAAATCTTGGATTTGAGTTTAATCCGGGTGGTTTTGAGTTGTTCACCATTGTTGAGTTGAAGGTTGAAGAAACTAGTAAGATGAAGCTTGAAATTGGAAGGATTTTTGTTGATATTGTGGCTTGAAAACTGTATGGTTGTGTTGTGGAGTTTAACGTGAGCAAAAGGAATCCAAAATCATTCAATTTGGAGTTCATTTGGTTTAGTTTTAATCATTTAAATGTTCTTTTTGTTCTTCATGTTCATCATTTATTGTTGAACAAGAACATTCAATAGGTGTGGTTTGATCTTAAAGAGTGGAGAAAAGAGGGTAGTCTTTTGTTAGTTTTGAAACATATCCCAAAGAGCATACAAAAGAAGAAATGGGACAATAGGACTTTCAAAAAGACTCATTACTAAAAGGGATTAAGGGTACATACCAAGACAAACAAAAGAGGAAAGGAGACAAAGGTTTTCAAAAAGGTGTCTTGCCAAAAAGGTGCAAGGAAAGTCAAAGTCTCTTGAATTTTGAAAAAGGGTCCAAGTCTTGTGTTTTTCCTCCTTAGCTGATTTTTCACTCTTCCAAATTAAAATTTGACCAATCCAAACTGCAAACTGCCATGTCACCAAAATTGCCACGTCATCAACATTCCAAAAACCTTGAAGCTCAAATTTCATATTTTAAAGTTTCTTTTCTTTGTTTCGTTAGTTTCATTTCTTGATTCTAGTACTAATTAGCAACTAGTAATCACCTACTAGATTATGAATTATTTTTGAATCCGTTTTCTTCGTGTCTTTGTTATTTGTGTGATTTTCTCATTTTTAATTTGTCGTAACTTTTTGTTTCAAGTTCGTAAGTAGAATTTTTTGTTTTGTGTCTTGAGTTGATCAAACAAGAATCTATTCCGGTCGCTAAGTAGGATTGACATCTTATGGACTACCGCAGTATAAACAACTTTCAATATTTCTCGCTCTAATTATAAGGATCACAAAGGTGAGTGCGTACGAGTGCTAGTGAGGAGCTTTTACTACTTGTCTTGTTTGTTCATTTTGTAGGTACAAGGAGGTATAAGGGGAATATGTCTTTGATAGCCGCGGATTATTGTGACTATGACATGGGAAACTATGATTGTAGTGAGAGATTTTATGGATACAAAGTTGTTGGAGATTATTAGGGTTATGAAAATAGCCATTATCAAGGCATAGACAGATTTGAGGGTTATGGGTTTAAGGGGGAAAATGAGATGAAGTTCGTAGTGCTTATGGTGAACATGTAGATGATAAAGAGCCTTTTGATGGTCCTTATGATGAAGTTGGGATGTATGGGGGTCTTACACTTTCTAAGCCGAAACTAGAATTGGTGTAAGATATAATCCTTTCATTTGCAAAGCTTATGAGAGCTATGGTGAGAGTGCACATGTGGTGTGTGAAAATTCATATTCTTCACCTTGTAGTACTTCTTATCAAGGTCGACATGGTGTGAATGGTTATACTGGCTATAGTGGAGGTTGTCTCGCGAGAAGAAGAGGGTATGCATCTCCAAAACCGAAGGTTACCCATATGCCTTACAATATTGATCCAAGAAGGAATGTTTACTCTGAAAAGGTGATCATTTGTGGGATACCTGACTGCCTCATTGTGCTAGATGATAGGTGCTATAGAAACTACATCTTTCTATCCATGGTTGACTATTTAGGGTTATTTCGAGAACCTTTACTTGTTCCATATTTCTTGGACGAGTTTAAGATTACCGAGAGGGTGAAGGTTGTCTTCTCCCAATTTAAATATCATGAGGAGGTGTGGTGCGATATTTTTACCTTGACATACGGTCATGTAAGCTTAGGTGCCGATTGATTTGCACAACATAAAGTTCCAAATATGCAAAATTGGCCTAATGTTGTAAGACACCGATGGGGAAATCATCTCATGCTGTCTATTCTGACCAAGTATCAAAGAGAAGTGCTCACTTACTCTAATCCGCATGAAAATGAGAAACAAAAGATTAAGAGGAGTAAGGGGGTGTGCAAAGTGGTAATCTGAGAGTAAAAAAAGAAGAGGTTGTGTGGGGTGAAGTGAGGGGATTGCCACCAAACCGTGAAAACTATGTTTGTCCTTCTATTTTTAAGGACATTTGTGTAGGTACCAACATGGAAAATGAAGGAGCACAAGGCCAAAGAGAAGTTGCTGCCGAAGCATGTGGGGAACCTTCACACCACGACAAAGAAGAATCTACTCAAGAACTTTAAGGTAAAGTAGCTAACTCTTACACCTTTGTGCATATGAATGATGATTGTATGGCTAGTAGCCCATTGAGTGTGAGTAGTAGCTTACCTATTTGTGAGTCCATTAATTCTTTGACACTTGTTGATGATGTACATGTTGTGAGTATGAATACACTAGTTGATCCTATTGATGACCAAATCGACTCTTCTTGTAAGATCGATTTGTGTCCACCTACTATTAAAGCTATTGTGTTGAGTGAAAGTATATCATCTTGTGAAGCTTGTATTGATCAACTTATGTGTGAAAATTGTCCACTACTTGAGGTTATGTGTGATGTTATTAATGAATTTCAAGTGTGTGACGAATTTGAAAATGTTATTCAAAAGAATAGGAGTGAATCCGTGAGCATGTCTTGTGGTAAAGAGTCTAATGTGTGCTTGGCTCATAGGGAAAATCATGTGCTTGAAACATCTTTGAAACTTGATAATGCACTTTTAGAGAGAGAGTTTGCTTGTTCCAAATTTGCTCGCGGGATAGATGATGCTCTCTTTAAGTATAATGTCTTGTTTGAAGATGATATAATCACTCCTAATGAACCTAGTGGTGAGAATGATGGTATAGCTTGTCTTGAAGGCTAATGATAGTATAGCTTGTCTTGAAGGCTATAGCCTATACACTAACTCACTATGGTGTGACAACATTCCTCCTAAAGATGAAAATCTCTTTTCAAAAGATGAGATTACTCTTAAGGGTAAGGAATGTGTAGTCCTTCTTGACAACCCGAGGGCAAAGGTGTCATTAACTCCTTGGGGTAATGTCTCTAAATGTGCATCCTTGATTGACACACTTGTGCTTAAATTACATGAATCCCAACTTATAGATGCCAAGTTTTCCATTTTCTTGAAGGAAAGAGCGTGTATGTGCTTAAATGCTTTGTCTTTACCCGTGCATGTCTTTACACTTGATTCTTTCCTATACTACCTCTTTGCCTATGATGACATCCATGCTAGTTTTGGGTTTGCATTAACTAGAGGTAGGGGTCTTGTTGGTTGGTCCACTTATTTGAATGACAATGCTATGTGTGATTGGTGGACTTTGAGACCAATAGTGGCACCATATTTGATGAGGCCACTTGAAGAGGTAATGAAACAATTGTGCCTTATGGTTCCTAAGACAAAGGTAGCCTTACCTTTTGGACTTAGTGATACCATTAAGTCCTTTGTAGTTTCTTTATCTCTTAATACCTGTCATAGCCATTGCCTTTGTAACATTGTTACTAAACTTTTCATGACGAAGACAAAGGATTCGTGGTTATATCTCAAGTATGTACCACCTTGGCACGATGATGTTATTTGTTGCATTAACCCTAACCCTCATGCCATGAGGAAGTTGTGCTTGTTTGTCCTTTCTTTAGTTTTACAAGGTATGGATTCGAGATCGAATCCTTTTCAAGAAGGTGAGGATGATACGAGCCAAATGGGCATATATGCTTTAGGCCAACGCATAAAGACTCAAAACTTGGTCACCTCGAGGACACAAGAACATACGTAGAGGACCCGTTTTGAGAATGACATAAAGCAAACTCGTGTGTGGAAGATTGCATGGGGGCTTACCTTTGATGCCAACCCGAGACCGCAAGTGCTGAAACATGACCCCATGGTTTTGGAGAATTGAAGAAACGCCCTTCATTAAGGATATTTTGGGGATTACACTTGTTGGAAAAACACTCCATGGCTGCCCCTTTCATTAAGGGTATTTTGGCTATTTTTCTATGTAATAATCTAGCCTATAAATAGTCTTTTATTAGGTCAATGCTCCTTAGTTTTTTGATGATGAGTATTTAAGACATTGAAAGTTCCTCTCTTTGAGAATATAGTACTTAGTTTAGGGCTTGGAAACGGTGGTTATGAGGTGAAGTTGATTCCCTTAGCGGTCACCGTAAGAAGATTAGTTTTTGTACCTGCGGATTTTAAGAGTCTATGTTTGATACACGTTTGGGTTCTTGTTCTTCATAAGCCTTTATGTCATCTTGCCTATCCTTTATTTTTTTGCAATAGTTGTGTTTTTTCTTGTTCACGGTTTTATGTGTTGTTGCCGAGGGTGAATTTCCATCTTGTTCTCGGCTTTCTTTGTGTTGTTGGCTGTTTTTGTGTTTCGTGGTCGTTCCGTTATCAATGTTACAACACTATAATACGAATCCAATAAATGAGTAATCTATTGCAATAAATTACCTACATGTAGTTGCAACATATAACTCATCTATTGTAACAGATTAGTCATATATGTTGCAACAGATTACTAATCTGTTGCAATAAATTAGTCATATATATTGCAACAAATGACCCATCTATTGCAACAGATTAGTCATATATGCTGCAACAGATTACTCATCTGTTGCAACAGATTAGTCATATATGTTGCAACATATTACTCATCTGTTGGATTCACGTTACATGTTTTATCTATTGTTGATAAAACAACAGTAACAAATACATCCAGATGAGAAATTCAACTAAAAAATAACAAACATAAAAAAAATAACAAAACCCATAAAAAAAATAACAAACACCCAACAAATCAAGTTCCTCATTTTCGTCATAACTATTTTAAACCCTAATTTTTTACCTGTGAAAATCGAAAAGAAATGATGAAAAACTCGAAGTTGTTGTCGCCGGAGAATGTTGTCACGCCGACTGACGATTGAAAGTCAAAAAGGAACGGGTAAGAACTCAAAACTATTTGTCGCCAGAGGTTGCAGTTGCACAAAATTGAAGAGAGAAATTCGGAAAGTAGTTGGTTGGGAGAAGTTAGAGAGAGAAACTATCGAGAGAAAGAAAGAAGAGAGATTGATTTGCAGAGAGAGGGAAGTTTTGTGGATGTGGGTTGATTTGTATTTTTGAAAAGATTAAAAAGTTATAAAAATATTAATCAAGTCCACAATTAACCCAATCAAGTTTCTTAATTATGTTTTACCCTTTAAATTGGTCAATGTCGCCAATCCTTTATTCAAGACTTAAATGACACCTTTCCTTCAATTTACTCAATTATCCTTTGACAAAAGCAGCAGCGAATTTCCACGTCTCAAACCTTAAGGAGCTGAGTGGCAGCTAGCCGAACCATAGAATAGTGAGGTGAAGATTACACAAAGGGAAAGACACAACAATATATTACTTATCTTTAGAAACCAATCTCAGGTGAATTTCCACAATATAGAATACAGAACATAGATAAAGCAACATGCACAACGAGGATCCGTATAGCCAACTCCATCTTGCTTGGATTGTTCTAATGAAATCATATTCATCATCTACTTGAATTATGGCAGTACTTCTAAACAAAATTAGAACGCTTTGAATTGGCATATAGATAGCACAAGATCATCTATTTGTATGCTTAGATGCCTTCCTGCTAGCATATCAGATGGTGTTACAATCAATTCACCTTCAACTGCTACGTGTTTCTCAGCAATCTCATGAGCTAACTGTATAATCACATGCTCCAACTTTGTTTCCACAATAAGCAGAAACTGAATAAAACACGTAAAGAAGAATTAAATGACACAGAAATCAAGTTAGCTTCCTGCTGCAAAACTAAGTTGATTTTCTTCTACGTATTATACTGAATCTTTCCTTGGGAAATACAAATAATATATTCAATTTCGAAGCCTGGAATAGAACAGATATTTTGCTCCTTTTCTTCCAAACAAGAATATACAGTAGAATATATAGAGCAACTCAGCAACACATGTTGTCTATTCTATTTGTAGCTGTTAAAAAACAACATTAAGCATGCCTCCATTATATTTCAGAGAGATGCGAAAAGAACTCAAATTCCTTTGGATGCCTATCTTGTCAAAAGCACACCTATGAAAAGATCTGGTGCTTTTTGGAATAAAGTATGCAACAGATGGGAGCCTTTTAATACCTAGAGATTTGGTTTTTGGTTAGATTTCTCAGGCAGACATCTGCATACTTTCCATGTTAGGTATTTCAGGATATTTAGTAGTTTTAGATGTTGCCTTTTAAAACTGAAACTGATCCAAAGGAAATTAAGAGTGAATTCAATACTACTATACTGATAAAGCAAATAGCATTTCACTATGTTAATGCTCACTAGAGCATGGGAGAAATTTGTTCTCTTCTTCAGAAAAATAGCATGTCTCCAAGTTGGTTTTTAATTAGCCTCGAGGCTTAGTTCAAGTGGAAAAAGTTGAGAGACTTGTTACCTAGAAGTTCAATCCCCGCACAATGCGAATTAAACATATTTAAGTGGAGAGAGGTAGAGGGGTGGGCTCATTATTCCTGAGTTTCGAAGGTTGCGGGGTTGGTCTTAAAGGTTGCAACCGGATGGATTTCTTGGTCATTAAAATAGAAAACATTTTCTTCAACCAATATCTGTTTAATCTAATATTCTAGAACAACATTGGCATAATTATGCTTCCAGCCACAGATGGACTCTCAAACTTGTAATCTATCAACATATTTGTTGTCTGGATATTTTACCATTTTAACATCGATTCATAAACATACAGGAAATTGAGCTTGCTTACAGACTAAAGGGGGGGGGGGGGGGGGGGGGTCGGTCTATTGTACCTTACATTTGTAAGTCCATCCTCTAGGTAATGGCATAGCCACAGATAGTGAAGGATAGTAAACTAAACACCCTTCATCATGAGAAGTTATTATACGAAGTATATAGTTTAAGAATTACTTTGCATACGTATATGTATTAACAACGTTGAGAATCAATTAAATTACAGAAAATTGCACCACTTAATAAACTTCACTACCATTAAGACAATAAATAACATGAGCAGTTATAAACTGAACTAATCAAGAATGATCAAACTTATTTAGTTGATATGGCAACAGGAGCTCGATAGATGACTCAGAACAAAATAACTAAATCATAACATCTTCTCAAATTTTTAAATTTTCCTTTTCCTTTTAGTATCTAAATTCTAAGAATTGTCCCACCTCTTCTTCTAACTAAAATCACCCAGCATCACTTCTTCCCTAAAGTAAGATAACCAACACTAAAAACACAGGTTGGTATCTGATATCCAATCTTTACTGAACAAATCAGTTTAGAAATTGCCTGGAAATGCCACTAATAATAAGGGCAATCAACAAATTGAGAAAGAAAAAGGCAAAGCTAAAGAGCACGAAGCTGATCAAAGCTACGAGGAAGCTCAACATATTATACAACAAGAGCAGACAACTGAGCAACCTAACAAAGTCCAACAACCTCGGCAAAGAAACCAAAAAAATGAGTATCTATCTAGTAGAAGTTAACAGAACCAACAATAACAACCAGGAAGATGACAAAGGTAGAAGTCACAATGAGAAAGAAAAACAAGAAAAGAAATATAAAAAATCACTAAAAAATCAAACTTTACCTATTAATGCGAGCCAAGTCTAGCAAGATATTGTTGGAGATCTACCACAATTTTATCCTCATCGTTGTCCGATCCATCATAGTCTGAGACTAAGATATTAAACTATGAAATAATGCTATTATAACATGACAAAATGAAAGCACAATATGCAAATGATAACTTACCTTCGTGTTCGCAAAGACAATCTCTAGCACACAACCTTGCTTCGGCATTTGTAGGTAAAATTAAACTTTAAAATTTTCTAATAATGGGACCTCCAATGCTAAAGGCAGATTCTAAGGCTACAGTCATAATTGGTATGCTCAATAATGTAAGACCCCTTAAAAATTTTGATCATTTTATTTTTCACCCTTCCACATGCGTAATATTGACTTTTGACTTGAACTATGTTTAGGGATATTAAAAGGGTAATTTGAAAAAGTTTTGAACTTTTTGAAAGGAGTTCGGGGTCATTTTGGGACCCCGAGGCAGTAAGCTTCCATGATAAGGCCGTGTCACGGAGATTAACCTCCACAATATTAGCGTGGCATGGAGGCTAACCTCCGCGATATTGGCGTGCCAGCTGCTGTTTTAAATTCATTCAGTTTTTGTTTTTTCCACTTGGGGTGAGGGGCTGTTGGTATTTTTACCCCTTGTACGACCCTTAAACGTAAAATACACCCCTTTCCCATCAGTTTTAAGGATCAAATACCATTCTCTTCTTCTTTAACACTTAAACCAAGAAACTCTAAAGGTTTCACAAGGGATTCACCATTCAATCTCTGAACTCTGAGTTGTTTTCAATTCCTTGTGTATTTTAGGCATGTTTCTATTCCTTAAACTTGAATTTAAAATTATGGCATTAATTGAACGGATTTTCATGTGATTTAAATTGTGGGATTTGAAATTGGGCTGAGGGATTTAAGTTTCTACTGATTGAATTACTTGTCTCATGTTTTAAATTGATTATCCATGCTTTAAATTGATGTTTTTGGGACCGAATTAGTGCATTGTTTAAACAGTTAGAATCAGGGACACAGGTTTCCCAAAATTGGATGAATTTTTACTTGAAATTGGCATTAACCATAACTCACTTTATAATCTTAGTTTTAAATAGGGATTGCATGGTTTAACTTGTTTTGAACCCATTGCATTGCATTAAAGGATAAATGGATATGAATATGGTTTTGGATGGCCTTGGTGGCCTTGATTTTTGATTTTCAAAGGAACTTGAGAGTCCAATTTAGTTATGTGAATTGGTTTGGCATCGTTAAATAAGCTTGTAAGCATATTGGTATGACGATACCAAGTGGTAAATGCCTTAATGAATAACTCCTAGATTAATGGTTAGTTTATGTGCAAATTATTTTAATTTGGGCTTCAAAGAATTATGCAGCTCACTAGGTGTAAGTTCCAGGGCGACGGGTACTGAAAACCATGTTTGTCGGTGTTGGGGGGTCTATATGACCGTGTTCTTGGTCAACACTCGATATATATATATATATATATATATATATTAGGATGACTGTTGCCTTAGAGGATTTAGCGTTCCCTCAATTTTTTCTCAATTCGTACGGCTAACACACACTAGGGCCATTTCAACAGGGGGTGCTAAACCCATATAGCCCATGGGTGCCTTAAGGACGGAACGGGCTACATAGTTCCGGCTAAATTATTAAACTCTCATGTTCATGACCCCTGTCCCCATCTCGTCATCCTACATATATATATATATATATGAATGTTGTGCATATGGTTTATGACTGGATTTTAGTAATTGTATTACTTTATCCTTATTCCCTAAGTTACATGCCAGTGCCTATCCCACTGACTATCCCTGAAAGCTACATTTTTTCATGATGCAGGGTCCGAAGGGTTTTCTATTGCTCATGTGCAGCGTTAGGTGGTTGAGAACGTCTGTTGAGTTGTTGTGAAGTGGTGAGCCTCTATACTTTGGAAGACCTTGTCATTTCATTATTCTTGCTTTATTTTCATAGTAATTTTGGATTCTTTTTGGTTATAGTCGGGGGCATGTCTCGACTTAGATGTTATTCTGGTTTTAGAGGCTTTCATGGATAAGTGTGGGTGGATTATTATTTGAATTTCTTTGAACCGTCATTTGATTGATCTATTCCTATTACTATTATCATTGGTTTGATTGGCTTCCGCTTTATTTTTATCATTATTGTGCTCTTGAGGTTAGGGTAAGGGGGTTGTAACACCCTAAAATTTTTATCCTTGAAAGTTTTAAAAATTTTATCCTCACAATCCTGACTATGGCTCACCTTATGAGTAGTAGGGAGTCTTGACGAGTCGTAAGATCCAATCATAGCTTGACCTATGTGTGTGGCTAAGTTTTCTGTTCTGAATACGAGTGGCTTCGAATGAGTTGTATGGACTCATTACGAGTAATAATGTCTCAACCGTAGTCAAACTAGTGTAGGTTCTAAGGGTTCCTGTCTTAGTGACGACTAGGACCCTACGAGTCATAAGGTCCCCTAACGAGTCGTACAATATAAGTCGTAGGGTCAACAATATGTGAGCCTAATGACACTTTCTTGACAACGACTCATGGTGATAAGTCGTAACGAGTCTCTACGAGTTGTATAGTGACCCGTGGTCACTGACGACTAATTTTCAATTTTGGTGAGTTCCCCTTTTTCCTTACTTAGACCCCACGATCATAAAACACTTTAAGGGGTTATTTCTCATCTATAACACAATCAAAAGCACTCTCTTCTCTCTAAATTCTCTCAAGCAAGATACTTAGGGTTTCCAAGAAGTTCATCAATTAAAGCTCTCAAGGGTTAATTTCTCTTCATAAACTTTGGTATTTTTGGCATGTTACTCTTCCTCAATTACTACTTTATAAAAAACATGCATTTTACATGGGTTAATTATATGAATTTTGAATATGGATTTTGATGTGGTTGAGGGTTTTGACTTGGTTGATTCTTAAACTGGTTTTTCATGATTTATTATGCATTGATTATGCTTTATTAATTGTTTTGAACTTTTAGGGTGCATAGAAATGGTGAATAAACTCAGGGGTCATGTTTCCCCCCAAATTGGTGTTTTGAAACTGGAATTTGGTTCTGAATAATAATGTTCCCTCAACCCACTTGCATAAATGGTTTTGAATTATGAGATTGTCACTTGGTTTAACGTACCTACCTATGAAATTGCATTGTATAAAGGGTTAAACAATGAACATGGGCTTTTGAAGACTTGTTGGCTATGTTTTGATTAAATGAGCAAACTAGGTCGAGGCATTCCCCTCTACTTAATTTGATAAACTAAAGGAGGTCGAGGCATTCCCCCAGGTTAATGTGATTGTTATGGCATAGAAATAAACTTGCAAGAGTAAGGGTATGATGATGCCCATATGTGCCTTAATGGTTGGTTCGTTAATTAATAAATGAGTTATGTGAAACTTGCTTCAAATTAGGCTTACTGGGGGTTATATATCGAAGCCGTAAAGCTGTGGATCTTGGATGACTTGTAGTGGAAAATTATATTTTCTGACATGAGGTTTGTTTGTGATGACCTATATGCATAGTTCACAGTATTGATATGATTGTATCTTGGATTGACGTAGGGTTGGGGCATTCCATAATCTTCTTTGATATCTCCGATTCGTGCGGATAATATGTGCTGGGCCCTTTCACCAGGAAGAGCTGAACCCATATAGCCCGTGGGTGCCTGTTTCTGAGAGTTGAGATACATAGTCCAGGATAAAGTTTTACTTTATGCTAAGCCTTGTTCCCTTCCCGACATGACATGTTTATATATATATATATATGCATTGCTTGGATGGTTTTAAAAATATGGTTCATGGCATTATTTTACCCCCTACCCCTGAGTTATTACTAGTTCCCAACCCACTAACCATTTCCTGATGCTATATTCTAATGTGATACAGGCACCAAAGATACTTTTACTTTTCTTTCATAGTGTTAGGTGGATCGGCTTGGTTCGTCAGTCGTTAGTGGTGAAGTGGTGAGCTTTTATTCTCATGAAGACTTGGTTATTTCATCAGTTTCCTTTCATAGACTAGAACTGAAGAGTTTACCTTATCATTAACATAATCATTGTCAGAGTCAGGGGCATGTCCCGATAGTTTATTAATTTGGTTTTGTTTGAAGGCTTTGTGGATACGACTGTGGACTTGGGTGATGATGTTGGTTGGTTTTTGGTTATAGAATTGTCTTAAATTCCTTGAACTTATCTTATGCTATCTTGTTATATGTTCAGAATTTATTTGACATTGGGGGTATGGTGTTTTATTTGGTTAGGTGCAGGGGTGGTCTCCGGTCCTTGTTGGACTTGAGACACCCATCATGGCCAGGCTTTTATTTGGGTCATGACAGGAGTGGTCTTTGGTCCCTGGTGGGCTTGAGATACCCATCATGACTAGGCCCTGGTTCAGGTCGTTATAAACGTGGTATTAAGGCATGGTTCAGGATCATTGGGTATCCATAGAGTCGTGTTGAGTAAAGTCCCTTTTGTGGGTGTGTAGCACACTATACTTATAGGGGGAAGGTGTAATACCCTGCAAAAGTCCTTCATGTTTTATCTCCTAGTAGCATGCTTATAGAGTTGAAAACTTGAAATTTTTTTCTAAATGTCAAAAAGACTTAGTCTTATTTTGAGCTCCAAATCTTTGAGGATTCATTTTACGACCTTCCCAACCTCCGATAGTAAATTTTTAAAGTTGATTCACGAAGGGGTAAGTCGATAGTATATCTCGAATAAGTTTAAAATTTTTTTGGGGGCCGTGCTTAGACCTTGTTTGGTGTCCCAAAATAGTGGACCAATGTGATTTTGGCGTACCACGTCGCCTATCGTATTGGTTAATTTTTTCCAGGAACTGCAAGGCAAAAGTACTAAGGCTTAGCGCGATTAGGGCGCAACGCGTCAGGTATCCCATCGATGGCATCGACACGCCACGTTGCCTATCGCATCAAAGCCTAGTTGATTCAATTTTTAAAATCCATGTTTTGAGGGCAATTGAGTCATTTTCCCTTCTCCCCATACGCCCAAAACATGAGATTAAAGCATTTTATCAGCACTTTAGGTTGGTTTTCATGAAAAATTACTCTCTCAACATCAATTGAAAACCCTAGCCTTTTCTTTTAAGATCAACAGCTCATCCTTGCAAGTTAATAGTTTCAAGAACTAAGGTGAAATTCGAAATTCATCCTTCCTCCTAAACAACCTAAGGTACATGGGGTTTATCCTAAAACTACATGGGCTTGTTGAAACACTTGAATATGATTTAAAGATTATCAAGCACGAAATTACAAAAGGGTTTTAGAATCCATGTTTTAATTATGCATCATGAATGTTTTAATGACATTGTTGTTTTGGCCTTTAGGTCTTTTCCCCTTAAATTTATTTATATGTATATGTATATGTATGAAAAATTGAGATTGAAGATTGTTTGAAAACACAAATTATGAAATCCTTCTCTTGTGATGAATTTAAGTTTATGATCTTGTTAGGAATGATTTGAAATGCATGTTTTATGGTTTGAAAGTGGTTTTCTTAATATCATAGTATTTGAACATGATTTATAGATGAGGAGAGGGAGTTTGTTTATATAACTACACCCTTGTTTTAAAGAGAAAGAATTGCATGTGCTTGAAAACTTTGACATGACCACCTTGTGTATTTGAAATGTTAAAAAAGAGAGTTTCTTGCATGTGTTTACATGAGTTTTAAGAAAGAGTTCTTTGAATTGATTTATTGATATGGTGGTCCCAAACTTTATGTTTTGAAAACAGAGATTATAATATGTTATTAATGGCTCAGAGAATGTGACTTGCAAGTCAATGGTATGACGATACCATATAAACGTATGCCATAATAGAGCTAGAGTTTTCAGAGTTTTGACTTCAGAGAATACATATTTTAAAGAGTTAAAAATGGGCTTAAAGAGGGTTAGATGATTATCCAAAGAAGGCACGAGTCAATCGACTCATTTCCAAAAACTAAGTTTTGCCGATACAGGTATATTATTTTATACGCTGGCGACGACCCTGTGGCATAGTAGAGACAGAGACTCTGGCCTTTGCGGCAAACTTGGGTTGGGGGCTTGGCTGCCGATTTAATAGCAAATTCCATGTAGCCCATAGAATTTCAGAGTTGTAGGGTATACCAACTAGCATAGAAGTAAAATAAAGATATGTCACAGAGTTCAGATGATTTTATGAAGTCTTTTAAAAATGCCCATATGATTCTTACCATATGATATATTTATGAACTTTTTTAAATTTCTCTCATATATGTTGAATAAAAATTATTTTTTTGGATTTGCTCTGTGTACCAGTACAATTATATTGACCCCCTACCTTCCAGGGTCTGAGGTTTAATTTAAAGGTCTGGCTAAGCAGTAGAGATTTTAGAGAGAAGAGACTGTGCAGTGGTGAGCCTTTTTTATTCTAGAAGGCCCGTTTATTCCAGACTATGTTATTTATTTTGTTTTGGGTTTACTGGGGCCTTGTCCCAGATTCAGACAGTTGTTATTTTAGTATGTAATAGAGATTTCGCAGGTTGGTTTAGATATTATGTAGAGTTGTTGGATTTTAAATTCCTTATCGTTAAATTAAGTTCAGAGTATGACCATGATTCCGTATTAAGTTATATTTCCATATCTTCTTTTATTTTATGAATATTGTGCATGACTACCAGATAGAGAAGGGCGTCCGGGCGTTCATGGTTCAGAATGCTCGTCACGACCAGGGCCTTGATTCGGGTCATGACAAAGTTGCTATCAGAGCACGATTCATGGTCCTAGGGTATCTGCAAAATTGTGTGTAGTAGAGTCTTGTTTATGGGTGTATTGAGCACCACACTTATAATCAGGAGGCTACCGGGTATTTAGGAGTTGTTTCCTATTCTTTCATACTCTAGTTCTTGCAATCGAGTCGTTCATAAGAAAGTTATCCAAGTTTATTCCTTGTTCTAATTTCATGGGTCATGTCTTATTATCGAGGTGATACAAGTCTAAGAGTCTATCTCCCCTAACGATATGGTTCTCTTTGATTGAGTTATCCAAAAAAGTTACGAGATAGCACAAGGACTTGAGAGGAGTCCAGTAGTGCTTCAAGGTGTATTGATTCGGGTGTATACCTTTATCTTGATGAAATTGTGCTTTTCAGCCTTAGGTACGGAGTATATTTAGTCCCCTTTAATAAAAATTCTTGTTGGGGTTGTGATGTTTAAGGATAATTATGTGTTGCAGAATATTGGAACAGTATTTCCACCCGAGTAGTAACATATGTTAAAGTGTCATGACCTATTGGTAGTGAGATGGTCTAGAAGTTGGTGACATGAAGTCACAAGGTTAGCAATCAGAGCGAGGGTGACATTTGCATAAATAAATAGTTTTAGTTGTATAATCATAGACTGAGGAGTGGGTTGCCATTGTATAGTGATAGACTAATGCAGTAGCAATATTTGTGGATTGTAGCGTAGTATGTGAAGGAAGTGGCTAGCTATGATTATTATTTATTAGAATTAGGGAAAGAACCTAGAGTTGATAGTTATGGTGGTTATAAAGATCAGTTATAGGTTGTAAATGGAAAGGATAAATTAGTTAATAAGTTGTAAGTAGAGACTCATTAGTGTTTATTGATTTTTGAAGATCATTGTGATATACGATTAGGTAAGTATGATGCAAGAAATTAGAATATGTTGATAAGATTGAAATGGGTTATATTGCAAGAGTAAGATTGACCAACCTAATCATGTGACTTTACCCCTTTGATGGTCCTTTCTTTAGTAGTAGTAAACTAGTATTTTAGGTGTGAAGGTATGTAGTGCATTTTGAGTGGTAATAATGAGGTTATGGCGGGGTTGTGATTGTAGGTAGTGGCTTAGTAAAGTGAAGTATTTGGGTTGATTTCCCATTTTGATGGACTAGTGTAATATGTGGCATGCTTTATCGGTGGTATATAATTGAGGCTAGACAACAAGTTTAAACTTTAGATATGGAGTGTAGTGGTAAGAATAGTAGCTTGAGGTTGATGATGTATGTTTTGTAGGAATTAATTAGTAGGCTTGATGTGGTGTGTGGAATGGCCTAGGTTGGCAAATTGTGAAAAAGGAAGTGGATAAATGGTGGTATATATACTTGAGGACTAGGGTCAGAAATGATGATTTGTGGTTGAGTCATTGAGATGATAAGAGTGATATTCATATAAGAATAAGTTGAGCCCAAGATAGCATGTTGTTAGATAAGGTTGTATGGTATAAGCGTCATGTGTACCCAACTTGTGTTTTGAACTTTGTAGCACGGAGAAGTTTGGGGAGTTGTTGTATAGTGTTCATTAAAGTTGAGTTTAGGAAATGTAGGTAGGAAATATGCACCTTTGGCATAGTTTTACAAATTTTTGTTCAGTTGCAAGTTGGGTAATTAGCGGTGTAATGCTAGTATAAGGAATTGAAGATGGAGCATTAAGTGTTTAGAAGCGTGGGGTATCTATACCCATGATAATGTTAGTCGTAAGTTGATGACTTTGAGCGTTAGAAGAAATTACGATTAGTGTCCCTGAAAGGGGATGTCCTAGAAAAAAATTAGTGTCCTTGTATTAGAGATTAATGAGAGGAGTTGTGTTCATGGGTATTTTGATATCCCCTTTTATGATAGAGAGTGTGGATGCGTGCGCTCATGAGAGTGGGAGTTGTAGAGTGATGGCTATAGAGGCTAGTGGGAGTTAAGAGTAGCATTTACAGAAAAGCAATGCCTTCGGAGTATGGTTCTTTAGGGAGAGTTTCGAGTTTAAGTATGCCGTGATATCTTTTTTATGTTAAGGGTTGTGGCTATTGATTTTGATGTAGGGATATGTTCGCAAGTC
This sequence comes from Capsicum annuum, assembly GCF_002878395.1. Taxonomy (NCBI): domain Eukaryota; kingdom Viridiplantae; phylum Streptophyta; class Magnoliopsida; order Solanales; family Solanaceae; genus Capsicum; species Capsicum annuum. Next base: position 173,896,098 of record NC_061111.1, read on the forward strand.
TAGGGTTGTGACTTTGGTCTAAGGGGGAGATAGTGAATTAAGGTAGTTCCCAAATGTTCTCAGAATGGCAAGTTATAGGGAGAAACCATGATAAACGTATTTCTACTCAAGCATAATTATCCTAGTCCAATTTGGGAGAGTATCCTACTAATGTATTATATCATTTGTTCAAGTCATGCCTATGCCTATAGTTCGAGTACTCTATGGACTTATGTTTATGATCTGATCTCCAAACTAGAAGCAATTATGTCTCTCAGTAATCCAGTCTTTCACGTATTCAAGCCATATGTAATGTTGTTCATGATCCATAAAAATCTATGTCTCCCAACAAGTTTGGTCCGAAGAGAATATGTTTCTATATGTCACCAATTCATCCTAAGTCGGGTTTAGCCAAAGTGATAAGGTTTATGCAAACTCATGGAAAAATCTCAGTTCCTTAAGCGAGGAGAAATTGCTTCAAGCAGAAATCTTTGTCTTAGTTGTAATGTTACATCCTATAGTATTCTCGACTCAAGACCACTCTTAGTTGCATATGTGGAAAGCTATCAACCTAAAAAATTTCTGATTATTAAAAGACTTAGTCATATTTATGAGCTTGTAACTCTCATCATTTTCAGATTGATCTTTTCAACCCCGAGAAGTAGATTTTTGAGTTGATTCATATTCAGGAGTGCAAAGAGGTTGTTCTGGGAAAGTTCCAAATTTTTTGAACCACGTTTGAGATGCGTTTGGGTGAGCAAACTAGTGGATCAGCGCGATATTGATGTGCCGCATTGGTAGTCGCGTTAACCAAACCAGTATCTCAACGCGATCTCGACGTATCGCATCGTCAATGGCGCTGGGTTCCTAGTTCATCTTACTATTTTTTGAGTCAAGGAGGGTAATTCAGTCTCTTTCCCTCATTTTTCCTTGATATGTGTACCCTTGTTTCTCACTGTGCTCTATCCTAAGAATTCATGCTGTATTGTGTCTTCTGAATGACTCTCTACTTATGATCCAGACACTTGATATATAGAGCGCTCGTGGTTATTTTATCGCATTATTTCATGTCCCTCTTTGAGTAGTGCAATAAGTATAAGTTATAGTTGAATAGTGTTACTTCTATTCGCAAAAGTTATGCTCGAGTCCCTTAATGACCCTCTGTATGATAGTATACTGGTGGTTGTGGAAGCGTGGTGATGTGTTAGGTAGAGGACTAGATGTTCTTGAAGTTTAAAAAAATTGATTTGATTCTTGAGCTGAGGCTATAGGTGGAAAGGGAAAAGAAGGAGATGAACTTTCGTTGTGTGAAATAACCAAGAAGGAGGAAGGTGGCGAAAATATTTGTTAAAGTGATTGAAATTGTTGGTCTTAGTGGGGAAATCCATGTAGTGGGTATAGTAATGATTAGGATTGAATGTTGTGGTTGCTGGAAATACAAATCTATGTGCTACGTGGTTAGTGCTCTCTAAATGAAATCTCGAGGGTGTTTGACGACAATATTCTTAATGGGATGTAAAATACAGGGTCTTATAGTTTAAGTTATCACCATGTTACTCCAAGATAGGCTTCAGCATAGCAGTACTAAGTAGTGGGACTCATATTATTGTGGCTAGATGTATGATTGGAGAATTGTAAGTTGGAAATAATGAAGTGTGTTAGTTATTGTTTGGGGAATAGATGAGTAGTATTTCTAAGTGTAAGGTCTATTTCGTTGTATCATGAGAGGTGGAGAATGATTCTAATCCTATCTTCCGCAAAATCTTATTTCATTATTAGTACCAATATAAATCAGGTCTATGATCATCAAATAAATCCCTTCCTTATGTTGTGAAGATTATGGTGCATGGAACTCATGTATAAGATCATCCCTATGTAGTCTCATTATCTCATGTTTCGTACTTTCATGATTCACTCGAGGTTATCACGAAACTCGTTTGATTCCATTGTATGTGTTGTTGAGGAAAATTGTTCAATGTGAGACTACGTTCTTTATTTTAAACTTTTTGAGCTTCAAAAGGTCCCCACCCATCATTCGGGGACGAATTATCCCAAGGGGAGATAATGTAACACCCTTCAAAAGTCCTCCATGTGCTATCTCCTAGTAACATGCTTATAGAGTTGAAAACTTGAAATTTTTTTCTAAGTGTCAAAAGGACCTAGTCTCATTTTGAGCTCTAAATCTTTGAGGATTCATTTTATGATCTTCCCAACCTCCGATAGTAAAATTTTAAGTTGATTCACAATGGGATAAGTCGATAGTACATCTCAAACAAGTTTTGGATTTTTTTGAGCCGCGCTTAGACGTTGTTTGGTGTCCTAAAATAGTGAACCGATACGATCTTGGCGCACCGCATCGGCCATCGCATTGGTCAATTTTATGTAGGAACTGCCAAAAAAAAGTACTGAGGCTTGGCATGATGCATCAGGTATTACGTTGATGGAATCGACGCGCGGCGTCGCCTATCGCGTCGGAGTTCAATTGATTAAATTTTTAAAATCCATGTTTTAAGGGCAATTGAGTCATTTTCCTTTATCCCAATACGCCTAAAACACGAGATTAAAGTATCTTATCAGCACTTTAGGTTGGTTTTCATGAAAAATTACTCTCTCAACATCGAATGAAACCCTAGCCTCTTCTTTCAAGATCAAGAGCTCATCCTTACAAGTGAATAGTTTCAAGAACAAAGGTGAAATTCGGAATCCACTTTTCCTCTTAAACAACCTAAGGTACGTGGGGTTTATCCTAAAACTACATGGGCTTGTTAAAACACTTGAATATGGTTTAAGGATTATCAAGCACGAAATTACAAAGGGGTTTTGGAATCCATGTTTTAATTATGCATCATGAATATTTTAATGACATTGTTGTTTTGGCCTTTAGGTCTTTTCCCCTTTAATTGATTTATACGTATATTTATATGTATGAAAAATGAGATTGAAGATTTTTTGAGAGCACAAATTATGAAATCCCTCTCTCATGATGAATTTAAGTTTATGATCTTGTCAGGAATGATTTGAAATGCATGTTTTATGGTTTGAAAGTGGTTTTCTTAATATCATAGTATTTGAACATGATTTAGAGATGACGAGAGGGAGTTTTCTTTATATAACTACATCCTTGTTTTAAAAGAAAGAATTGCAGGTGATTGAGATCTTTGACATGACCATCTTGTGCATTTGAAATGTTGAAAAAGAGAGTTTCTTGCATGTGTTTACATAAGTTTTAAGAAAGAGTTCTTTGAATTGATTTATTGATATGGTGGTCCCAAACTTTATGTTTTGAAAACAGAGATTATAATATGCTATTAATGTCTCAGAGAATGTGACTTACAAGTCAATGGTATGACTATACCATGTAAACGTATGCCATAATAGAGCTAGAGTTTTTAGAGTTTAATTTCAGAGAATATATGTTTTAAAGAGTTAAAAATAGGCTTAAAGATGTTTAGGTGGTTATCCGAAGAAGGCACGAGTCAATCGACTCATTGCCTAAAATCGTGTTTTTCTAATACGGGTATATTATTATTGTATGTTGGTGACGGCCCTTGGCGTAGTAGAGAAAGAGAATCTGTCCCTTGCGGCAAACTTGGATTGGGGGCTTGGCTGTCGAGTTAATAGAAGATTCCATATAGCCCGTGGAATTTCAGAGTTGTAGGGTATATCAGCTAGCGCAGAAGTAAAATAAAGATGTGTCACAGAGTTCAGATGATTTTATGGTGTCTTTTGAAAATGCCCATGTGATACTTACCATATGATATATTTATGAACTGTTTTAAATTGCTCTCATTTATATTGAATAAAAATTATTATTTTGGATTTGCTCTACGTACCAGTACAATTGTATTGACCCCCTTACCTTCCAGGGTCTGAGGTTCATTCTAGAGGTCCGGCTAAGTAGTAGAGATTTCAGAGAGAAGAGACTGTGCAGTGGTGAGCCTTCTTTATTCCAGAAGGCCCATTTATTCCAGAAGATGTTATTTTTTTTTTTTTGGGGTCTACTGGGGGCCTTGTCCCAGATTCAAATAGTTGTTATTTTAGCATGTAATAGAGATTTCATAGGTTGGTTTAGATATTGTCTAGAGTTATTGGATTTTAAATTCTTTATCGTTAAATTGAGTTCAGAGTATGACCATAATTCCGTATTAAGTGATATTTCCGCATTTTCTTTTATTGTATGAATATTATGCATGACTACCAGATAGAGAAGAGCGTTCGGGCCTTTATGATTCAGAATGCTCGTCACGGCTAAGGCCTCAGTTTGGGTCATGATAGAAGGTTACGAAGCATTTAGAAATATTTCCATTTTTGTGTTCTATTTCAAGTTATAGAGTCTTTTGTTATAAAAATTCTCTAATTCTTGGCTTCTTCGCATTTCAAATCATGCCTCCCGAAGATATGATATTTATAGAAACTCTAATGGAACATTTGTTCCACCTAGGGAAAATGTGGAAGAGACTCATTTTATTTATAGTGTACAGTCTCAGTCTAGGGTCCCTGCTCCTGATTGTACCACTCTACGTGGGGTTCCACCAATCTCTACTAGTCCTTTCCGAGTTTCTCGAGCTAGTGACACTTATGCTCAGTCGTCTCAGGGAGATATCTCAAATGCAGAGTTCTGTTAGTCTATTCATATTCTTACTCAATTATTCGCATCACAGTCTCATCATTCTTACTGTGTTAGTTCGATTACTCATTCATACCAGTTTATGAGGTTGAATCCCCCAACCTTTACATACCCTAAAGTCGAGGAGGATCCTTAGGGCTTTATTGATGATATGGAGAAAATTTTTAGGTTGATGCGTGCTACTGATTCTAAAGGTGTATAGTTTGTTGTATATTAATTAAAAGATATGGCTTATCAGTGGTATGAGGAGTGGAAAACGATTAGGGGTGATGATGGTGAATTGGTTATGTGTGATAACTTTTCAAGTACCTTTCTTAATCACTTTTTTCCTTAGGAGTTGAGGGAAGCTAAGACTGAAGAGTTTAGTAACTTAAAGCAAGGGAAGATGAGTGTGCAGGAGTATGCCTTAAAGTTTCAATAGTTGTCCCGTTATGATCCGGAGTTAGTGGATAGCATGAGATCTAAAATAAGAAAGTTTACTTTTAGGTTGTCCTGTGATTTGGTATTGGAGTGTAAGGATGCGATGCTGAACAATGACATAGACATCTCCAGGTTGGTGGCTTATATATAGCAGGTGGAGGATGAAAAAAAACTAGGTAGAGATAGGAGAGAGGAAAAATAAGAAGTTTAGATATTCAGAGTAAGGTGTAGGTCAGCAGAATAGTGGGAAAAATGGTAGACTGTGGACTAAGAAGAAGAATTAGGAAAATTCATATTCGTCTGCTAATGCTCCTTATCCTAAGCGTTCAGGTGATCATTTTTTAGGTTATTAGTAGTCCTAAGGCACAAGGTTCCCAGTCTCAGACCAGTGAAGCTTAATCAACCCCACCTTATCCTCATTATTATTTTTGTGGACAGCTTCCCCGTGGTTATTATTAAGAGGGAAGGAACTTGTGTTTCAATTATGGCCAGTCGGGTTATCTACAGATAAAGTATCCTTCGGCTAGGGTTGCCATTGGAGCTAATAAGGTTCTAGTTGCTAAATATTTAACTCTTACGCCAAAAAATGCTACTTCTAGTACCGGCCCTGGCCAGAATCGACTTTATGCACTTGCTGGTCATCAGGAATCTGAGGCATCCCCAGATATTGTTACTGATATGTTACAACTCTTTTCTTGTGATGCTTATTGTTTGTTTGATCTGGGTTTTACCTTATCTTATGTGACCCCTTATGTGGTTGAGCATTTTGGTTTTGGTTTTGAAAATATTTTCGACCCTTTTTCTATTTCTACTCTGGTAGGTGATTCTATAGTTGCTAGAAAAATCTGTAGGGGTTGTGCGGTGTCCATCTTTCATAGGGAAACATTGGTGAATTTGACAAAGTTGGATATGGTGGTTTTTAACATTTTCTTAGAGATGGATTAACTTCATTCTTGCTATGCTTCTCTTGATTGTAGTACCCAAAAGGTCAGTTTTCCCCAATGAACTGGTATTAGAATCGGAGGGGAGTTCCTTAGTACCCCAAAGGGTGGTCTATTTCTTAATTTAGAACCAAGAAATTGATTTTAAAAAGTGTCTATATCATCTAGTTCTAGTTAAGGATTCTGATTACGAAAGTCCTCCTTTGCAATTTGTCCTTGTGTTTAATAAATTTCCTAAAGTTTTTTCTGATTCTTCCTGAAATTCCTTCGTAAAGAGAGATAAATTTTTGGATTGATCTTCTATCGGATACCTGTCCCATTTGTATTCTTTCTTTAGGATGGCTTCGAATAAATTAAAGGTACTAAAAAAGCAATTAAAGGATCTTCTTGATATCTCTAAGATTAATCTTCTTTCGGTCTATCACTAGTTGAAAATTTGGGAGGTTGATATTCCCAAGACCGCTTTCAAAACCCAGTATGGCCATTATGAGTTTTTGGTTATGTTGACTAATGCTTCGACTGCGTTTATGGATCTTATGAATTGGGTGTTTAGGTAGTTTCTATATTTGTTCGTTATGGTATTTATTGATGACATCTTGGCATACTCCAAAAATGAGGAGGATCATGCCAGTCACCTCAGAATTATGTTGCATACTCTTAAAGACCAGAAGTTGTTTGCAAAATTTTTACTAAGTGTGGATTTTGGCTAAGTGTTGTGACCTTTTTGGGGTATGTTGTTTCTAGTGAAGGTATCAAGGTAGATCCACAGAAAGTTGAGACAGTTAAGAAATGCCCTAGACCCACGACTCCAACTGACGTTAGGAGCTTCTTGGGCTTAGATGGGTATTATAGGAGATTAGCAAAAAGTTTATCATCAATTATTGCTCCATTAATGAAATTAACTCGAGAAAAGGTTATGTTATTGTGTTCCGATACTTGTGAGAGTAGTTTTGAGAAGATGAAGAATAAGTTGACTTCTGCTCTAGTTTTGACCCTGCCTGAGGGTATTGATGGTTTTGTTGTGTTTTGTGATGCATCCTATATGGAACTGGGTTGTGTTTTTATGCAACATGGTAAGGTCGTAGCCTATACTTCCAGGTATCTTAAGATTTAAGAGAGAAATTACCCGACTCATGATCTAGAGTTAGCGGTGGTGGACTTTGCTTTGAAAATCTAGTGCCATTATCTGTATGGTATGTATGCGGACATTTATTAAGATCACAAGATCTTGCAGTATATGTTTATGGGAGGAATTAAATCTCATGCAAAGTCAGTGGCTCGAGCTACTTAAAGATTATGACATGAACCTTCACTACCATCCAGGTAAAGTTAATGTTATTGCTGATGCTCTTAACAGGTTGTCTATGGGGAGCTTATCTCACATTAATAAGGGACAAAGAGGGTTGGTGAAGGATATTCATAGGCTGGCTAACTTGGGAGTTTATTTTGGGGACTCTAAGGTTGGAAGGGTGATTGTTCAAAAAGTGGTTAAATCATCTCTTGGTGTTGAGATGAAGGAGAAGTAGGCTTTGGATCCCATACATATGAAGATTAAGTATGAAGTAGCTCAGCAAAAGATTATAGCATTCGAGATTGGGGGTGATGCTATTTTGAGGTATCAAGGAAGATTGGTTTTTCCTGATGTTGATGGACTACAAGAAAGAATTTTGATTGAGGCTCATGAGTTTAGATATACAGTTCATCCGAGTTTGACTCAGATGTATCACGACTTAAAGAAAATCTAACGGTGAAGCAATATAAAGCGAGATGTAGCAAATTTTGTTGCCAAATATATGGTTTGTCAGCAAGTTAAGGTTGAGCATTTGAGGCTTGGTGAGGCTTGTCTCAAAGATAGATTTGCCCATGTGGAAGTGGGATATCGTCAATATGGATTTCATTACGGTTCTTACGCAGTCTCGCAATCCATATAACTCAATTTCTTGTTATTGTGGATAGGATGACTAAGTCTGGCCATTTCTTACTTGTGAGAACTAACTACTCAGGAGAGGATTATCCTAAGTTATTCATTTAGGAGATTGTAAAGTTTCATGGTGTGCCAGTGTCTATTATTTTAGACTGATGTACATAATTTTTTTCTCACTTCTATCATTCATTTCTGAAAGGTTGGGTACTTAGGTGAACCTTTGTACCATTTTCCATCCTCAAATATATAGGCAAATAGAACATACTATTAAAAGTTTGGAGGATATTCTAAGGGCCTGTGTGATTGATTTTAAAGGTATTTGGGTTGACCACTTACCTCTGATTGAGTTGCTTACCATAATAGTTATCACTCAGCATTTAGATGGCCCCTTTTGAGGCTCTTTATGGTAGGAGGTTTAAGTCTCTAATTGCGTGGTTTGAGGTAGGTGAGACTAGGTTGTTTGATCCTTACTTGGTTCTCCAAGCCATAGAGAAGGTAAAGGTGATTAGAGAAAGACTTAAGATTGCTCAAAGTCTCCAAAAGTCTATTGCAGATGTGAGATGAAGGGGCTGGAGTTTGAAATAAGTTATTGGGTATTCTTGAAGGTGTCTCCTATAGAAGGAGTCATGAGTTTTGGGAAGAAGGGAAAGATCAGTCCCCGTTACGTTAGAACATATCAGATTTTAAGGAGTATTTGGAATGTTGCTTATGAGTTAGATTTTCCATCAAGTTTAACTTTGATTCATCCTGTTTTTCACATGTCCATGCTTAAAAACTATGTGGGTAATCCTTCCTTGTTAGTGCCTGTTGAGGATGTTGGTGTTATGGATTCATTGTCTTATGAGAAAGTCCCGGTTGAGATATTGGATAGGAAAGTTCATAAGTTGAGGACCAAGGATTTAGCTTCAGTAAAAGTTCTTCGGAGAAATCAAAAGGTAGAAGAAATCACATGGGAAACTGAGGAAGATATGAAGGCCAGGTATCCATTCTTGTTGCTTGTGTTGGATGAAAATGCTTAAGGTATGAATCTCATTTCCCTTTTGTCGTAATTCAAATTTGTCATTTGATTCTGATGTATTCTTGTCATTCTCGTGCTAAAAGTGTCCTAACTTGTCATTCGAGGACGAATGATCCTAAGGGAGGATAATGTAAGAAGCCTTAAAAATTTTGATCATTTTATTTTTGACCCTCTCGCATGCGTAATGTCAATTTCTGACTTGAATTATGTTTAGGGATGTTAAAAGGGTGTTTTGGGAAAGTTTTGCATTTTTAGGAAGGGGTTTGGGGTCATTTTAGGACCCCAAGGTGGTGTGCCTCCTCTATAAGGCTGTGTCGCAGAGGTTAATTTTCATGATATTGGCGTGGCACGGTGTCTAACCTCTATGATATTAGCATGCCTTGTCGCTGTTTTAAATTCATCCAATTTTGTTTTTTCTTTTTCACTTAGAGGTGAGGGGCTTTGGATTTTTTTACCCCTTGTTGGATCTTTAAACATAAAATACACCCTTTCTCCATCAGTTTTAAGGATCAAAGACCATTCTTCCGCTTTAACAGTTAAACGAAGAAACTCTAAGGGTTTCACAAGGAATTCACCATTCACTCTAAACTCCAAATTCTTTTTAAATCCTTGTGTATTTCAGGCATTTTCTCTTCCATAAACTTGAATTTTATATTGTGTCATTAATTGAATGAATTTTCATGTGATTTAAATTATGGGTTTTAAAATTGGGTTGAGGGGTTTTGGTTGCTACTGATTGAATTACTTGTCCAGTGTTTTAAATTGATTATTCATGCTTTAAATTGATATTTTTGGACTGAATTGGTGCATTGTTTAAAAAATTGTAATAGGGGACATGAGTTTCCTAAAATTGGATGAATTTTGGAACGGAATTGGCATTAACCTTAACCCACTTTATGATCTTGGTTTTAAATAGAAATAATTGTATGGTTTAACTTGTTTTGAACCCATTGCATTGCATTAAAGGATAAATGGATATGAATATGGCTTTGGATGGCCTTAGTGACCTTGATTTTGGATTTTAAATGGAACTTAGGAGTCCATTTGATTGTGGGAATTAGTTTGGCATCATTAAATAAGCTTGCAAGCATATTGGGATGACGATAACAAGTGGTAAATGCCTTAATGAATGACCTCTAGGTTAATAGTTGGGTTATGTGCAAACTGTTTTAATTTGGGCATAAAGTATATTGTGTATCTCACCATGAAGGTGTAAATCCCAAGGGACCGAACACTGAAAGCCACGTTTGCCGGCGTTGGGGGTCTATATGACCATGTGCTTAGTGCACCCTTTATATATATATATATATATATATATATATATATATTGGTACAGCTATCGCAATGGTGGCTTTAGCTTTCCCTCGATTTTTCCTCGGTTCTTGCGGCTAACATATACTGGGGCCCTTTAAGCAAGGAGAGCTGAACCCATAGAGCCTATGGGTGCCTTTAGGATGGACCGATCTATACAGTTCAGGCTAAATCTTTAAACTCACATGTTCATGACTCTTGTCCCTGTCCCAACATTCTATATATATGCATATGAATGTGGTGCATATGGTTTATGACTGATTTTGGTAATTGCATTATTTTATCCTAATCCCCTGAGTTACATGCCAGTGCTTATCACACTGACCGTCCCTGGACCTATATTATTTCATGATGTAGGGTCAAAAGGGTTTCTGTTGCTCTTGTGCTGCATTAGGCTGTTGAGCACGTCTGTAGAGTTGTCGTGAAATGGTGTGCCTCCATCTTTCGGAAGGCATTGTCATTTCATTATTCTTTCTTTATTGTCATAGTACTTTTGAATTATTTTTTTTCATAGTTGGGGAAATATCCCAACTTAGATGTTATTTTGGTTTTAGAGACTTTCGTGGACAAGTATAGGTGGATTGTTATTTGAATTTCTTTGAACCATCATTTGATTCATCTATTCTTATTACTATTATCATTGGTTTAGTTGGATTCTGCTTTATTTTTAAGATTATTGTGATCTTGAGGTTAGGATAAAGGGGTGGTGTCCAATCCATAGCAGGCATGAGCTACCCGTCACAACTAGGCCTTGGTTTAGGTCATGACAATATCTTGTGCCACCAATGAGAGCTCGGGATACCTTGTGTCACGACCCAAACCAAGGCTTGGCCATGACAGGTATCTCAAGTCCACTAAGGACGAGAAACAACCCCCTTTGCCTAGCCAAACAGAACATAATACAGCTAGCAGCAGATGAATTCCGAACATGTAAAAAGATAGTATAAATGTAAGCTCAAAAGTGTCTAAGAATATCAACAAAAATATACCCAATCCACTGTAATCCACAAAGCCTATACTATCTGAAAATAATCTAAGTCGGGACATGTCCCCGATGATAGTTAGAAGAAATCATGAGAAATAGTCTATGACATTAAATAAACCAAGAAGTAACGACTTTCCGGAAGAAGGAGGCTCACTACTTCAAGCTGACTCACAAATGGTCCAGGACCACCTATCACTGTGCAGTAAAGACAGAAATGTCTTCGGTTCCTGCATCGTGTGGGGATACAACTTCTAGAGATGGTTAGTGGGTTGAGCTCTAGAATGTAACTCAAGGAAGGGATAAAATAGGGCCATGATCAATATTCTAAAATCATCACAAATCAATGCACATAATTATATGCAAATACGTATACATACATATAACATGTCGGGATAAGGAAAAAGGCTTAGAATGCACTTTAAAACATTAGTCTGGACTGTGTACCTCAACCGTCATAAAAAAGCACCCACAGGTTATATGGGTTTAGCTCTCCCTACTAAAAAGACCCCAGTGCGTATTAGCCGCACGAACTGGAGGTATCAAGGAAGACCAGGAAATGACCCGACCCCACGTTAATCCAAGATACAAATATATCTAAAGTGTGACATATACACACTGTCATCAAGATCAACCCTGACATCAACAAATGTAAGTTTCCAGTGTTAATCCCCCGGTACATCCACTTTCACAGCTTAGCTATGCAACCCCCTTTAAGCCAATATTAAAGCAAGTTTCACATAACCCATTTTTTTAACCATTAAATTATACATTAAGGCACACCATAGGTATCGTCATACCCCCTCTATTCATTAAATCCATTTTGGGGAATGCCCCGACCCCCTTGTATTTTATCAAATCCAATAAAAAAAATGCATCGACCCCTGAGGTTTTAATCTTAATCAAAACACTACCAACAAAGCCTTCAAAATCCATGTTTAACCCTTTAACCATTTATTCTATGCAATAGTATGGGTAAGTAATGTCAAATCATGTGAAAAACCATATTTCAAAATCAATTTCACAAATGGGTTGAGGGAATACAATTTCCAAACCAATTTCAATATCAGAATCATTAATTTGGGGAATGCCTCGACCCCCATTCCAATTTCCAAACCCATGAACCCCATTAGTTAAAAAATATTCAATTCAAAACATGAACAATTCATAATAATCATGGGAAAACAATTTAAGACTCAACCATGCCAAAACCCTCAACCCTTGTCAAACCCCATATTCAATTTCTCATCAATAATCATTTAATACACATGTTTTAAGGAAAATAAGTTTAATGGTAGAGTCACATGCCTTAATTACTAAGAATTTTGAAGAAGAAATCACCCTTGGAAGCTCTAATTTCCAACCTTGAGAAACCCTGTATTTTTGCTTGAGACAATTTTAAGAATTGTTTTAATTGTGTTATGGAGGATAATGGGGTCTCAAATAGGGTTTTAAGTCGTGGGTTATTATTAGGGAAAAGGATAAATACCCAAAATGTCCTTAATTAAAATTTGAAAAAATTATCGCTAGTGACTATGGTCACTATACAACTCGTAAGGACTCACTATGAGTTAGTCACCACGAGTTGTAGTCAAGGCAGTAGCTCAGCTACCATTCACCAGTTACCTTACGAGTTGTACACCACGACTCGTATACAGACTATATGACTCGTAAGGACCTAATTTTACCCTGAGTAGAAACTTGTTCCATCACACTTGTTTCATTACGGAAGGTACACTACAACTCAAAAAGAGTGAATACAACTCGTTAGGCACAACTCATAGCCAAGACATAAACAAAGGGAATCATCACTGGTCACCTTACGACTAGGGTCCTATGACTCGTATATACACTTTACGACTCATAGAGAGAGTCGTAGTCTGGGCCGTAGGCTCAAAGGTCAAGAATTTTTTAAGGGATAAAATCTAGGGTGTTTCATTCTCTCCCCGCCCCCCCTCCCGAGGATTATTCATCCTTGAATGATGGGTCAAGGAACCCATTATCAAGGTTTAATGCAGAGCAAATCCATACTTACCTTTAACAAAAATAGAAAACAAAGATGTTAGGGAAATACACATATCTTAAGCACGATTACCCAAAGCAGGGAACAAGAATGGATGTTTTGACTTCATGTCCTCTTTTGCTTCCCAAGCGGCTTCTTCCACTCCAGTTAAAACATCTAATAGCCCTTAAATATAACCATGCTTCTCCACTATGCTTTCAGCTATAAACCGAACACTCCAATATTTCAATCTTCTAATTCCTCCACGAAACACATAACTATAAGGGCCTGAGTATAATTGTATATTTCTTCCATGTAAAGGCATAACTCAGAGCTAAAGGTGCTAGGGTAAGCTATGGGACCCTACTTTACATCCCTCTAGTAATAACACTTTGTTTCATCACCATAACTAAACAACCTTAGGTCTTAAATCGGGGACTATTAGCCATGTATCACCACAGTTGTATCCATAAATCACACCATTCATGCCTATCTTACGTACACCCACTTCATGGATTTCCCAACTTTGATCACTATCACAAAGGTTTCACCCCATCTCCTCTTATTAATTATTTCAGATAAAAAAAGTCCATCTTAATCTTCTACCCTCATATATGGCCTTACATCTACTCCCTTATCTAGGGCATTACTATACTTCCATAGCCACTACTATACTACCAGAAGGAGGGTTACTGTGGAACTAGAGTACAAGCATCCATAATGGGAGAGTTACTTCTTAATTATGACTCCTGTCCGTTATGCTATAAAAAGTGAGACCAATGAAATAAGACATGGTATAATAGGCACAAAATACTTTGTAGAAACTACCTAGATCATGAATAGAGGGTCGTCTCGACATAAACATAACATCGCATGACTTTTTCAAATTGGGCAAAGTAGACACAAGTGCAAAAATCATGGATCATATAACATAAAGCTGAGACATATATATTCAAGAAATAAGATAGGAACTGCCGCTTGAAACTATTTCCCCTTATTTTAAGGACCAAGAATGGTCACGAGTCTGCATAAATAGCATCACTTTGGGACAAAACATGCCACAAAATAAATCATTAGAAAATAGAATGCATAGTTCCTTAGAACTACGTATAAAGTGGGATATGAGTTTATGGATAATGAATGTCATACCCTAGAGCTTGAATATTGGAGGCTTGGTTTTTCAAGAATTGTTATGCTTCTAGTTCAGGGGTTGTAGCATAGACATAGGTTGCATAGAGAACTTAGACCTTAGGCATAGGCAGAATCTATATACGTACGACATCGGTAGAATTCCCTCTTAAACTGAAGTAGGAGGAATTTGCTAGAAGAAGAGTAGATTTATCATGACTCTTCCCTAAAACTCATCACCATGAGAAAATTTATGATCAGCCTTAGTTCAACATTTCCCTCGACATCTATAGTATAAAGACACTACCCTTCAGGAATACTAATCTTAACTTCCGCTAGCCTCTGTAGCTAAAGATATCACCCTGTGAGGCACCCGCTCACGAGTATACATATCCACACTTTTTCACTTCTTAGTATACTAGTCCATCAAATAAAGAGGCCACCCTAAATTCCTTATTTGACTTAACTATGGTCCACAACACATTCTTCTTCACAATAACCCTATTCAACTACCGATAATCCTTACACAACTAAAGGAACCCATCTTTCTTATGCACGAAAGCCTAGAAGCATCCTATGGAGACACACTAGGATGGATAAAACCCTTATCAAAAAGATCTTTCAACTTTCTTTCAACCCACCTAGAGTAATTCTATAGGGAGGGATAAAGATAGGATAGGTATTTGAGACAAGATCAATTCCAAAGTCTTTTTCCCTATCGAAAAGAATACCAGGAGATCATCAGGGAAGACTTCGGGGAACTCACTAACCACAAAAATAGAGAGCAAAGAGGGACCCTCAGAATTAGAATCCATAACTTGAACTAGTAGGTACAAACACTCTTTGGAAATTAATTTTTGGGCTTTAAGATATGAAATAAACCTTACTTTAGAAACTAGGGAACTCCCTCCCCATTCTATAACCGGCTCATTAGAAAATTTTAAAATGACCTTACAGGTCCGACAATCTAGAGAGGCATAACACGAACGGAGCCATTCTATCCCCAAGATCACATCAAAATCAACCATATCCAACTCTATCAGTTCTACTAAGGTTTCCCTACCACAGATAGATACCCCATAACCCTATAGACTCTTCTAGTCATATTAGAGTCACCGACCAGGGTAGACATAGACAAGGGGTCCGACATGCACTCAGGACCAAGATTGAAATGAATAGCCATATTAGGGGGCATATAAGAAAGATTAAATCCCAGATCAAGTAAATAGTACATATTACAAGAGAAAAGCTGTAATGTACAAGCAACAACATCAGGAGATGCCCTAGATTCCTAATGAGTGGAAAGAGCATAGAGACGATTCCAGCTAGTGTCGGTACAGAAGTAGCACCCTTTGATGCTAGGCCTAAAAAAGTAGAAACCAGAACCTTATTAGCTCTAGTAGCAACCCTTGAAAGACAGTCCCACTATGTGTGACCAAGCTGACCATACCTATAACACCGATTCCTCCCCTCGTCACACTGTCCATGATGCAACTGACCACAAAATCAACAAAAAGGATAGGGTGGGGATGACTGAGCTCCACTGTCCTGAAATTGGGCCTCATGAGTCTCAAACCCACTGTTGACCCGAAAATAACAATTACCAGAAAACCTAAGATAAAGAGCACTAACAGTTGCATGGGGACTCCCCCAATTCCTCTTCTTGTACCACTGTCTGCCATCTCTACCTCTATCTTTCTGACCCATTCCCTTCTCTAAACATCTGATCTTCTCACTCTATCTTTATTTTTTCCTGATTCTTCTTCCACTAATGAGACTAAACTGGCATGACAAAGAGGCCACTATCTGGGTCAATAGATGAATAGAACGGCAAAACTCGACATTAGAAATATATTATTGAGGTGATTGATCATTAGTATCACCAGCTGGAGAAGGAACAGTAGGGACCAGTGGAATTCCATAAGGGTAATTAGAAGCAGGGACCTAAACCGAGTATATACCCCATAAATAGGATGAGTTCCATCAATATTGCCCTCAAGCGAGATAGAAATGCCTCTATGAGCATCAAATCACCAAGGGGTCATGATCTGAAATGCAATTAGCTGAAAAGTTAAGAGTATTTTCAAGACCTTAGAATCTATAGCCCAAAAATAGAACAATAAGAAGGGGAAACATTCCTAAATGTCTCATAGCCTCTCCCTCATAAATGTGACATGCTACAAACCTATTAAAATGACTCTACTTAACATGGCTTTGTGAACACCCAATTGACTATGAACCTAGGCTCTGATACAAACATTGTCATGACCTAAATCAGGGCTTGGCCGTGATGTGTATCTCAAGTCCATCGAGGACCGAAGACCACACCCTTTTCCTAGCCAAACAAAACACAATACATCTAGCAGGGGATGAATTCCGAATATATAACAAGACAGAATAAATGTAAGCTAAAAGGATTCTAAGAATATCAACAATAATACCCAATCCATAGTAATCTAAAAAGCCTCTACTATACGAAAACAATCTAAGTAGGGACATGACCCCGACGATAGCCAAAATAAATCATGAAAAATAGTCTATGACACGAAATAAACCAAGAAGTAACGGTCTTCTGAAAGAAGGAGGCTCACCACTTTAAGCTGACTCACGAACAGTCCAAGATCACCTATCACTGTGCAGGAAAGATAGAAGTGTCTTAGGTTTCTACTTCACATGGGGATACAACATCTGGAAACGGTTAGAGAATTGAGAGCTAGCATGTAACTCAAGGAAGGGATAAAATAATGCCATGATCAATAGTCTAAAATCATCCAAAACCAATGCACACAATTATATGAAAATATGTATACATACATATAACATGCTGGGATAGGGAACAAGGCTTAGTATGAACTTTAAAAAATTAGTCTAGACTGTGTAGCTCAACTGTCATAAAAAGGCACCCACGGGCAATATGGGTTCAACCCCCTATTGAAAGGGCCCCAATATGTGTTAGCCACACACACCGAAGGTATCAAGGAAGAATAGGGAATACACTGACCCCACATCATTCCAGGATATATATATATATAAAGTGTGACATATGCACACGGTTAGCAATACCAACCCTCACATCGGCAAATGTGAGTTTCAAGTATCAGTTTCTTCGGGACATCTGCTTTCATGGCTTAGCTACGCAACCCCTTTTAAGCCTATATTGAAACAAGTTTCACATAATTCATTAATTTAACCATGAAATGACATATTAAGTCACTCCATCGGTATCGTCATACCCTTACACTTACAAGCTTACCATTATGCCATTTTAATTACATTCTATCATATTGGGGGAATGCCACGACCCCCTTTGTTCATTAAATCTAGTTTGGGGAATGCTTTGACCCATTTTTATTTTATCAAATCCACTTGGGGGAATGCCTCTACCCTGGAGGTTTTAATCCCAGTCAAAAGATGTCCAACAAGGCCTTTAAAATCCATGTTTAACCCTTTAACCATTTATGCAATGCAATAGTTTGGGTAAGTAATGTCAAATCATGTGACAAACTATATTTCAACACCAATTTCATAAATGGGTTGAGGGAACACAATTTCCAATCAATTTCAATACCAAAATTATCAAATCCCATACCCATGCACCCCATTAGTTCAAAAACATTCAATTCAAAACATGAACAATTCATAATAATCATGGGAAAATAATTTAAGACTCGACTATGCCAAAACCCTCAACCCTTGTCAAAACCTACATTTAATTTCTCATCAATAATTATTTAATACACATGCTTTAAGGAAAGTTTAAGGGTAAAGTCACATGCTTTAATTACCAAGAAATTTGAAGAAGTAATCATCCTTAGAAGCTCTAATTTCCAACCTTGTGAAACCCTAAGTGTTTTGCTTAGGAGAGTTTTGAGAGTTATTTTGATTGTATTATGGAGGATAATGGGGTCTCAAATAGGGTTTTAAGTCGTGGGTTATTATTGGGAAAAAGGGGAAATATCTAAGTGCCCTTATTTAAAATTTGAAAAAAATGGTCGCCAGTTACTACGGGTTACTATATGACTCGTAAGGATTTACTATGACTCATCACCTCGAGTCGTAGTTAAGGCAGTAGGTCAGGGACCCTTCACCGGGTACCTTATGAGTCATACACTACTACTCGTATATAGAACATACGACTTGTAAGGACCTGATCCTACCTTGAGCAGAAACTTGAGCCATCACACTGGTTTCATTATGGAAGGCACACTACGACTCATAGAGAGTCTATATGACTCGTTAGGCACAAATCGTAGCCAAGATAGAAACAAAGGGAATCTTTACTGGTTACCTTATGACTAGGGTCTTATGAACCGTATAGACACCTTACAACTCATAGGCAGAATCGTTTGGCCAGTAAGCTCAAAGGTCAAGAAATTTTCAAGAACCAAAATCTTGGGTGTTTCATCTTGTACTATTTTATTTCCAATATACAAGTACATCCAAATTTGGATTTGCTTAGGCTCATCCATGTACAAATCCAGTTGTGTATTCTTTCTACCAAACTCTGACTGATTCTTAAATACATCAAAATCCTCAGGGACATCCCCAATTTTGTTGCTAGTTGTGCGCTCCATTGACAAAGAAATAAAGGTTGAAGGTATCAAGTATTCTTTGAACAACAATTCTAAATGATCTAAAGCTTTTTCAACCCTGGCATTGGCAATCAAAGGATCTATTTTGGAGAAGAAAAATATAACAAACTTTATTTTGTATCGGGGGTCGAGGACAATGGCAATTGATAGGATCATACTATAGGACCTCTAATATTTTTTAAACTTCCTTAGCATTAATGTAGTCATCTCATTCATAATTGAGTCAATACCATTTTTTGCTTTTTATAACAGCATTTAAGTTTTCCAAGATTCGGTAAATACAAATTTGTGATTGGATATTTGCTGCAGGAAAATAGTGTGGTGATCTCATAAAATGGATTCAAAAAGTTAGAAATAACCTCCACCCTTTTTCCATTCCTCCTCGAAAAGACTATATTTAAAATCAATATCAAGAAACTTATATTAAACATAAGCTTATTGGTATATGAGAGCGCTATCAAGCATCTGGTAAGTGAAATTCCAACGAGTAGTTACATCTTGGTAAAGCTTCTTTGAGTACGACAACCCATTATTCTTAATGCTTTCCACAAACTTCAATATTATTCCTTCAGAATTTTAATATGCTTAACATTTTCTCTTACTTTTTCAATTCCTTCATCTACTTTCTCCAAACCAGCCTTTACTATTAAATTCATGATATGATTTTCACAACGAATATGAGCCTTCACTATTAAATTCAAGATATGGTCCCCAAAACGAATATGAAAGAACTTTTCATCACAAACTAATGAATGCATTAAAGATAAATGACTCTTTAAATGAAATTCCACACCTTTATTGTAACTAGCATAATCCAGAGTAAGAGTAAGAATTTTCTTTTCAATGCCCCACTCATTAATAAACTCAATTAGTAAAAGGCCCTAAATTACTCTAGAATGTGGGGGCGAAACACGACAGAAAATTAACACTTTTGAAGATTCTAATTTAAATCAACATGAGTGGTTAAACATATGTAGCCATTTGACGCCACATAAGTCCACATATCTGAAGTCAGACATACTCTACTAGGAATCATTGCAAGTTCACGCTTTGAAAGTTCTTTTTATCTATCATACAATTTAAAAATATCAGTCTTTGTGGTATTTATCAAAATGATTTTGACAGTTGGATTTTAGTACAAATGAATATATTTTTTTCTTGATGTTCAGCAAAGTTAAAAAGATAATTATGATTTAGAATAGCAACATACACCTTCTCGAGATAAACTTTTTGAACAATAGTTACACAGACACGATCTTGTCTATTACCCAAGTGTTAATCATATGATGCTTTATATTTGTTGTGCTAGAATCCGCTACAAATATTTCTTTAAACTTGACATTGTGATTTTAACCTTTCATTATTGCTAACATAAGGCAATCTCATAAAAGTATTCCAAACAATTGAAGTGCTTCTTTTAGCTCATTTTCTTAGGACATACGAACTAATTTCATAAGATTTCTCATTATCCTCTATAGAAATCTCTGTTAAAGAAACATAATTTTTAAAAGGGTACAAATTAGGGGTTTTGATACCCATAAGTTGAGGTTTCTTCTTCTAATTTTTTTCTTTAAAATTAGCAATTTGGTCAAATTAAAAGAAAAAAAATAGTGAGGAAAAGTACAAGATACCTTCAATTGAAGAAAGTGTTGAGCAACATGATAGATTTTTATGATAGATACCTTCAATATAGTAGATTTTCTTCTTCCAAAGATTCCCAAAATCACACCATGGTCCATGATAAACGAATGAATTTTTAAAGATTGATGATGAATTTTGACTTTTGATTTTTGAGCCTATTTGGTCTGAGAATGACCTAGGGGCGAGCGGTAAAGTTTTAGCTGAGAAATATATTCTCAATTTGGTCTGAGAATGACCATACGTTGGGTTCTGACTGTGTAGAATATTTAGGCCTCTCTATGGGTATCCATATCACCCATTTTGACTATTTATTTAATTGGTTTTAAAATCTAAATTCATATTTATACACATGAAATATGGGTGATCCAACTTATGATATATAGGCTAAATAAACTGATTTTTTAAATATGAACTGAAATGGCCTGCTCTACTCTAGATATATTACATCAATAATGAATGAATAGATGATATTTTTGAAAGAAAAAAATAAAAAACCTGAAATAAGAAAAGGTTACAGACCCACATGTATAGGAAAATTCAACAATTTTGACTGTTCAGTCGTAAAAATAAACACATGTGCTGGTTGTTTTGTCCAATAATAAAAATGTACATATATAATGCAGATACATATAATTTTCTTAAAGAACATAAATTATAAAATATCCAAAACACCCTTGAGGTTGGGAAGCATCCCTGTCGACCATGAGCTATTTTCCTAACTTCTTAAGTAGAGTAACTAGACACAAAAGCCCGTGACATATGCTACTTTTTGGTCTCAATTTATACGATAAAAATAAATTTTTGAGAGTCAATTAAATTTTTTGTATGATCTTTAAATATTTTAAATTGTATATAATTTTTACACAATATATGTTACTTTCATTGTTTGAATTTATGTGTCACTGATGTAATTTAGAGAGCCAACTAAATTTTTTATATAATTTGTAGATGTTTGTATATTCTTTAAATATTTTAAGTTGTTAATTATTACAATTTATATTATTTTTACATAATTTTCAGATTATATATGTTATTCTCTCTATTTCAATTTATATGACACTGATTGAATTTAGAGAGTCAACAGAATGTTTCACATATATTGAGTTCTTAATTATTGTGATTTATAATAGTTTCTACTATTTTCAAATAATATGTGTTGCTCCTCTCCTAATTTATGTGGTTGTGATAGTATATAGAGAATCAATCAATTTTTTTATATGTTGATAATATTTTAAGTTGTTAATTATTGTGATTCATGATTTTTTTATGTTATTTTTAAATAATATATGTTATTTCTTCCATCACAATTTATGTGGCTGATATTTAGAGAGTCAACAAACTTTTTTATGTCCTTCAAATATCTTAAACCGTTAATTATTATAATTTATAGTAAATTTATGTAATTTTAAAATTCATTTCAGATAAAAAATAAAATAAATAAATAAAAATGAAAGATAATAATAATAATAATATAATATATAAAAAGTGATTTGTTCTGTAAGCTGGAGGACAACCTCCCAATGCTTCCCAAGCCATTTATATAGGACTAGATACCTTGCATGGGCATTTTGGCAACACTAATGTACAAAAGAGATTCAACTTTGGAAAAGATTATTTTCTAATTGTTTTAATTATTTTGTATAGGAGTAAAAAAAAGAAATGTAGTACAATGAACCAATGTTAACATAATATATACATTCAGTGTGGAACAAAATTGAGTTTGCTAGACTAGTCCAACCAATACAAAAGTAATTATATAAGTCGATAAAAATCTAGTTTGATTGTTACAACTACAGTTGGCGGCACGTCTTTCATTTGGACATTCCTGAAAAAGTACATGATGCACATCTCATTTGAAAGTTTCAAATATATAAGTTGAGGAGACATACGTCGATTTTGAAATATTTATTGCACCATAAAATTACTAAAATACCCTTAGTAGTCATTTAATAAGGAACAAAAAGATATTTATAAAAAATTACTACCATGTATAATTCAATTACAAATGTCTAAATAAAAATATTATTAAAATAATACATGAAGACAAAACTAATAAGTATAAAAAAACAAAATGCATGTGTAATCATTTTATTGCACCATAAAAATGAGGATAAAACTAATAAATAAAAGAAAAAAGCAAATTGCACGTGTCACTATTTTATTACACCATACAATTACCAAAATACCCTTGGGGTATAAAAAACAAGTTATTTAATAAGGAACCAAAAAATATTTATAAAAAATTACTACCATGTATAATTCAATTACAAAGGTCTAAATAAAAATATTATTAAAATAATACATGAGGACAAAATAAATAAATATAAGGAAAAGGCAATATGCACGTGTAACCATTTTATTGCACAATAAAAATTAGGACAAAACTAATAAATATAAAGAAAAAAACATATGCATGTGTAACCATTTTATTTACTACTATATATAAGTAAAGGTTGGGGTGACTAAAATTACCGAACTACCTTTGGTAGTCACCCCAACCTTCACTTATAGAGTAGTAAAGTAAAGTAATAATAGTAATAATAATAATAATAATAGTAATGATAATAGTAAAAAATATATAGTAGTAAAGTAAAGTAATAATAGTAATAATAATAATAATAATAATATTATAATAATAATAATAATAAATATAATAGTAATAGTATAATAGCAAAAATAATAATATAGAATTACTTATAAATGAAGGATTGGTGTACTACACCATAACAAATAAGGAAAAAGTAATATGAATGTGTAACTATTTTATTGCACAATAATAATGAGGACAAAGCTAATAAATATAAGGAAAAAACTATATGCATGTGTAATCATTTTATTTACTACTATATACAAGTAATGGTTGGGGTGGCTAAAATTACCAAACTACCTTTTTTTTTTTTTAATTTAATGTGTGTTTTATTAATAATCAAGGTATCAATACATTAATGGGCCAACCCATCCTAAAAAATCCAAAACAAAAACTAAATAGAACCGGGTAGGTCTAACCCAAAATTCGGCCCATCACAAAAACATTTAAAGAGAGTGTAGGGTTTCATAAATGAGCTAGGATCAACTCATAACAGTTCTCACCGCCTCCTCTCCCTTTGCTATTTCTTCTTCAATCTTCAGCTCGAACTGCTTCTTCTTTGAGTGATAAATTTTGTTCCTTGGTGTAGCTATGTTGAATGCTTGTCCATCTTCAAGAGTAATTTGTTTCCTCCCCTCTTGCATCTTCTGAGTGATTTTGCTCATGCTTAACTCCATCTTCCTTTCTATATCAGCTGAGATCTCCAGTACTAAAGTGTATGAAAAGTTTTTTTGTGCACACAAATAGGGTCTAGTCCGCTTAGTCCTGGTTATTATTTCTTGTGAGCTTGCTACTTCATTATTGATAAAGATTCTTAGTATTGTGTAAACTAACATCTCACTTGTACCAATTCTGGAAGGGAGGGAGATAAAGAGATGCTCGAACCCACTGGTACCTAGATGATGCCAAGAATCGAAGCTGCATGTGTTGACAATATGACCATAGACCCCTGATCTACTGAGAGACCTTTTTGATGGCTAGTTACTTAGGCTAAGTAGCATTTCATTTTGTTTGTTCTGCATCTTGTATAGAAAAATGTGAAAAACTGTACTAGCCTGTCTAGTCTGTAGAATGATATGTAACTGCTAGCCTTAGATAAGATGTTTGATACTTGTCACTGTTTGGTATCCTTCTAGATGTGCTAGGCATTTAATGAAATGTTGTATATATGAAAGTATTGTGCTCCACTGCCATGTTAGCAAAATAGTCTGCTAGTTGATTACCCTCTCTCTATGTATGAACTATCTGCACTTGCTTGCTTTCAATTAATCTCCATGTTTTCATTATTATATCTTCTATCTTCCATGGTATTTTTCACTCCTTGCTGAGAATCTGCTTCATTGCTAGAGAATCAATCTGTATAATCACTCTATTTTTTCCTGATATGTTGCAATGTTTAGCTGCATTTCAAATAGTAATTACTTCTGCTTCTATACTAGTTGCATCCTCAATAGCTTCTCCTGTTGTATACAATAGATCCCCTAATTAATCTCTTAGGCAAAATGCCCAAGAACTTTACCCCAGATTACCCTTTGAAACACCATCTGTATTGTACTTTACCCATCCAGCTTTTGGAGGCTCCTGTCATATGCAATTTTTACTTAAAGTCAAAACGCGCACGACATTATGGACTCTAAAAGAATTAATTTTGTATAGAGTCGCCATATAATTTATAAGGAAAATGAGAAAAACCTATTTATTTATTAACATTTAAGACTTGTGTTTTGATCTATGAAAGCAGATTAGATTCTAGGTAAGGGTTCAAATTATTCTGAAGAAAAGGGGTTAGGCACCCTTCAGAATCCACAAATGTGATTCCCGGTCAGACTTAGGTTTATTAAAGATGAAGAAAAATTAATGTTTATAAATACACATATAAAATGTGTATTAAAATAGTATAAACAATGTCTAAATTACATATTTTGTCGTAATAAATATGCATGTGTATAAAAAATGTATTAAGATAAACAAAAATACATGAGAATATGTATGTAAAAAATGAAAAGACAAAATAATGAAAGATTTGTTTTAAAGAAAAAGCATAATGTATTTTAGTGTAAAAAGTACGAATAATTTGATTAAAATATCTGAATCAATTTAATGTAAATGTTAACGGCCTAAATTTGCCTAAACGCGTGATGAAGATTGCATAAATAAATAATATCCCACCCAATACCCTAAAAGTAAAGTTTCACTATAATGATATTTGTACAAGTATAACAATATACAATACAACACAAAATTTAAAGGGCTCTTTGAATGCAACTCTGGACAAGTATTTTAAATAACTTGTATAAAAACTTGTAAAAAATGTTAGTAACAAATAAATAATTATCAAAAAAAATTTGAAAAGGTATGTAAAAAAAATAATTTTTGTTGAGAGATGGGCTCAGATTAAATTTAAATACGCCATGGCTACGAAGTGGTTGCTCAATTGATTCGCCATCCTAAGTCGTTTTTACCAAAATACGAATTGTAAAATCCTTTGTGTTATTATAAAAGTTTCATCATCGCTCAAAATAATGTATCATTTTATTGCGTAGTTTTGTACGTAATATCCGTCTTTTTATTTGTGGAGGCCTAAAAAACCAACGGTAATTTTTTCATTGACCAAGTGTCGGTCCTTAATATAAAATAATAACTTTGATAAAATAAAGTTCGTCTATTATAATGGGGTGACCTCAAATATCCGACGGACAGATAGTTTCATTGGCCAATATCATAGTATTATTTATTATCAGTGTAGTAAAATGTAGAGGAGAAAAAAATTCAAAAATCAGTCTTAGAAAGTGCAGAACAATAATAAATCCATGGAAATATGGAAAATCATGAACCAAGTCCCCTGAGTAGGATTAAAGATCAACATGACATTAACAGAATAATATAATAAAATGACAATCCTAGCAGTAGGTAAAATAGTCAGTAAAATCAAACAAATCAGATTAAAGTTAAATTATTTATCGGAGGAAACCAAACTCTCGCAAAAAATCCAACATCACCGAGAAATATTTTTTCAACCAAATTCAGTCAAGTCTATTCAGATCTGAGAAAGAATAAATTATACAAGATTAAACATAAAAATATCTTCAGGCATCAAAGTAGCCAAAGAAATCAACCAACCCCTCTACTTCAACGGTAAAAGAACGCCGGAGCAGCAGATTTTTTGGGCTATGTTTTCTGGCAAATCTATGGCAAAGGGGAGAGAGATCTTGGGAGGACGGTGGCAGCGGGCTGCCATTTTTGGGGGCGGCGATGGGGTTGTTCGCTGGAGCAGTAGAGATAGAGGGACATCGGTGTTAGTGGCTAGTGGCTGTCCGGTATTTTTAGTGGCTAAAACTCGCTGATCACTACCTTCGACAAGCCAATGGTGTTGCAGCGAGGGGGAAAAGGGAAAAAAGAATGGTAGCAGTGAAGTAGGAAAGGTGGTTTTAGAGAGAAAGAGGAGAGACAGGAAGCAAAGAGGCGTGAGATGTATCTGTTGGTGTGTGTATGTGGTGTAATTGTGTGGTGGAGTATTAAAAAGAAAAATAATAATATAAAATAAACGATATCAAACTTACTTCTCCCAAACATATCCCTTAAATTAGGGAAAGTAGATATGGGAAAGTAAAAAAAGTGGAGGAAATAGGAAAACAAAAATGAAATTAATATTATTTGTGTTAATGTGACAAGACACCGAATTATTATTATACTATGTATTAAAATAATTGATTCGACTCAGTTTTTGCAGGTCGTATTAAATAACGTACAAATTAATGAATGCCGATATATAATTAACAGAAAATTATAAATAACAAATAAAAAATATAATTATCTTTAAAAAAGATATATTATGCTATAAATAATTAAAATTATACTGTGTAGTAAAAAATTACAGTGCTATGCTGTGTATGTATGTAAATGACTATGCAAAAAATATTAAAATAATAATAAATTATTAAAAATCCTAAAATTTATGAAATTAAAGATAATTATCAATAAATCGTGTAAAGTTAAAATATGACAATAAATGAGTAAAAATTGTAAAATAATGATGATTATCAACAATTTATTAATAATTGCAAAGATATATGAAAGATTGCATATTGTGTCATTTAACGACCAGAGAGCCTAAATGCGTTATTTTTAAGTATGGGGAGCCAAAATTGGGTGTCAACAGTTTGCCCCTTTTCATTTGAAGATAATGTAGAAGTCTTCAAACGAAAAGGTTGACGTATAGCCAATTTTGCTCGACAAAAATTTATCTTTGATAAAAAAATTCAAGCGAACTCCAATTTAGAGTTGCTTATACACCTCGAGTTACATGAGGATCAGGTCGAGTGTGATTTCAAAATTAGGCAAATTGCCCTGTTCTTAAAAGTGAAAGATCGTGTGAAGTAATTAATAAAATATAGACTATTTGGGAACAGAAGTGTTCATCTATTCCCGAAGTTCCTTTCAAATTTCCCCAGTATCTAGCTGTGAAATGCTGGGGATGTAAGATTATGTACTTGCTGGAGAGAAAAAATAATTGTGGAGATGTGATGACCAAACTCTGCATATAGCTTTCTACATATCTTGAGTGTCACGAGAATCAGGTCATTGTAGTTCGAAATGAGAAAATAGGTTAAATTTTGAGGCGGTTCTTAAAATTTACCCCAGTGTAGGATTCATGGCTAACACTGTCTTCTAGGAAAGAAAAGAAATGTCTTGTTGTGGATTGTATTTCGGACTGAAAATATGTATGACGTCTTTTATTATCTACGGTGACTTGAAGATGAATGATTTCTCCGATTATCTACGAGAACTTAAGAATGAAAGATGTCTCTGAGTGGCTACGGACTATGTGATGAATGAATATTGTCTTCGATTGTCTACGAAGACTATGTAACGAATAAAAAATATCTTCAATTGTATACGGAGACTTGATGGCATCTCCAATTATCTATGGAGATGGATGTTGATTGTCATCTTCGATTGTCTATGAAGACTGACGTTGAACGATGATGTATTTGATTGTATATGAAGACTTGATGACATCTCCAATTTTTCATGGGGATGGATGTATGATATCCCCACTTGTCTATGGAGACTGATGTTAATTGTAGTCTTCAATTGTCTATGAAAACTGACGAATGATTGTCACCTCCGATTGTCTATAAAGACTATGTATGATACCTCCGATTATTTATGGAGACTTGATGATAAATGAGGCCTTCGATTATTTACAGAGACTGTGTCATGAATGATGTCTTTGATTATATATAGAGACTGATACTGATTAGCGTCTTTGATTGTCTATGAAGATTAATTTTAATAAATGGTGTCTTCGATTATCTACGAAGATTGATGTTTATTGTTGTCTTCGATTGTCTATGAAGACTGACGAATGACATCTCCAATTATCTATGGAGACTGATGTTGATTTTTATCTTCGATTGTCTATGAAGACTGATATTGATTGTTGTCTTCAATTGTCTATGAAGACTGAAGGATGGTATCTTTAATTGTCAATGGAGACTGATGTTGAATGATGATGTCTTTAATTGTATACGAAGACTTGACGACATCTCCAATTGTCTATAGAGGCTGGTGTTGATTATTGTCTTCGATTGTCTACGAAGACTGACGGATGACAACTCCAATTGTCTATGGAGACTGATGGATGACATCTCCAATTATCTATTGAGGTTGATGCTGATTTGTCCTCTATGATTATTTACGAAGACTGATGATGATTGTTATCTTCAATTATCTATGAAGACTAATGTATGATATCTCTAATTGTCTATGGGGACTGAGCCATAAATGATGTCTCTGATTGTCTACAAAGACTATGCCATGAATGATGTCTTTGATTGTTTACGAAGAATATGTCATGAATGTTGTCTTCGATTGTATACGAAGACTATGTATAATAAAATGACATCTCTGATTGTCTATAGAGACTATGTAATGAATGTCGTCTTTGACTATCTACGAAGACTATGTATGATATCTCCGATTGTCTATGAAGACTTGATGATAAAATGACATCTATGATTGTTTACAGAGACTATGTAATGAATGTTATCTTTGATTGTCTACAAAGACTATGTTGATATCCCTAATTGTCTATGGAGAGTGATGATAAAATGACGTCTCTGATTGTCTACAGAGAGTATGTAGTGAATGATGTATCCGATTGTCTATGAAAACTATGTCATGAATGTTGTCTTCGATTGTATACAAAGACTATATATGATATCTCTGATTGTCTACGGAGACTTGATGATAAAATGATGTCTCTGATTGTCTACAGAGACTATGTTATGAATGTTTTCTTCGTATGTCTATGAAGACTATGTTGATTATCGTCTCCAATTGTTTACGAAGACTGATGCCATCAACTGGTGAGGTGATTGAAATCTAATACCCCTCTTAACTAGTGAGGCTATTGATGTGTAAAAAATTTTCAACTTGGGAGAAAAATATAATAGTCTCTCGACTGGCAGGGCTATAAAAAATATAAAATACTCAAAGATGAGTGCCTGACTAAAAAATAAAATGTTGGTATTTAAAGGTATGTGTTTGAAAGAAAAAGGCAAAATATCCTGTAACGCCCCGAGATCCCATCCCGAGATGTCATACGGTGCTTGTGACCCCGAAGGACCACAAGCTAACCTTTTACTGATATTTGTACCTGTACACTGCATAATATCTGGAATAAATGCAGAAGCTGGCCATAAGGTTCAACACATCTATAAATACTCAAAATATAAAACTGAATACTATACAATACATCCGTCTGAAAAAAAAGCCTCTAATCTGACTGAACTATGGAGTTGATAGGACAGGTCCTCAACTAACTCTGTCAACTGAAAGTAAATAAAATTTTGATTATAATAATAGAAAACTGAAACTCATCCTCGAAAGAAGAGGACTCACTGCTACTGCTGCTGACTGGGATTGATTTACTGATGATACTTTGGGTCCTGTGCCTCTAAACCCATGGTGTCAAATGAGACACCATAGCACAAATATGCCAGCACAAAATGTACCGAGTATGTAGACGGGGTAAGGCTAAATGCAAGGGTTTATACATGCAAAATATGTATAACCTAAATGATCACGAGAATACCGCACGAAAACAAGCACATATACAAGAATGTATAAATCATACTCATAATCATAACAACTCTAAAGACTTGACCTTGGGTACCACTTTACTGCGAGCTAACTCACTACCATCACTGAGATACTGAACCACTGACTCATCTGCTACTGATAACTGAGGATCTTAGTATACTTATATCACAGACTGAGTTCTGAGCTTACCGCTTTCAACCAACAGAATTAGAGATTCAAATTTTCTAACAAATAACTTTGGAAGCTTTATCAATTATAAGAAAATAGGATTATATCTGATTCTGACAACAAGAATACTCAACAAATTTTGAAAAGGAGACCAAGCCTATCTGACGGGATATCTTCAAATATGATAATAAGAATATTCAACATGATTTGAGATTGAGATCAAGCTTCTCTGATGAGAGATCTTTAAATATGATAGTAAGCATCTGTATATGAGGCTAAGCCTATCTGACGAGATGGTCTATGAATCAATGGAACTATCTGAGTTTCTTACTGAGTTAGACAACTGTACCACACGGTCTTGACTTCTGAAGATTGATACTGAAACTGCAACTATAGGAAGTAGTCACTTAATCGACATGCCCCTACCTACCACAGGTGGGGTCCAACCTGTAACTCCAGCTAGAAGGACGTCAATTTTGTGCCATGGGTAAAGACTCACTCTCGAGTCAAGCCTCTCTGATAGGATAACCCTTGCAGGAAGTCGACCTGAGAAAATATAATAGTCAACCTCTCTGACGGTGACAGCCTCTACTGACAGGGACTCCTGTATCCTGGGCTGGCTACGCAGTTCTGGAGTTCAGGGATTGCTACTAATGACTCCGGCCTCTCTCTCTGACGGGAGAAATCGCCATCCCTTCCCTCGCTCGGTGCTAGTTTCTACTCCCAATTGAAAGACTCTTACTGAATTCTTAGATTGAACACAATAAAGCTAAATCTATTTACATGATCATGTTTCTCAAATGATCTTGCTGAAATAAGCTGAGATCACTTGGTTTCGTATCTGACAGAAATAATATCGAATCACGATATCTGACTGACGATACATAACTTGATTAGATTATTTGAATCATTTCTGAGATTAGAATTGAATCACTTGAGTTCCATTAGGACTGGGCTGAGTACAGGTCTGAGGCTAGATTACTAGCGATACAGAGATTATATAGATAATTGAGATTACTGAGCTTTATTAAGCTTTACACTTGTCTTAGGATATAGAGTTCTATAGTTCACTGAGTTCTGAAAATCATGGCTCGGTTGGAATTATCGAGAAACTGACATGGGCTCTAGATAACAGCTCTATTTTTGGGTATAAATACCCCCAAGACTCGATAACATAGAAGTAAAGCATCATCATTCATTCAAGCATCACAAGCATTCATGCATCATTACCATCATTCAGACATATTCACAAGAAACTCAAAAATTATACCATATATTCAATTTCACAATCATTAGAACATCACCTCAAGCCTCCAAGGATTCACAACATTTACTCATCAGCACAACTACCAAGGGGTCACTCTAAGCGTTTCAGAATCATAATGTACTTTTCCCCTCACAAACCTTATGGCATCATAGCTATCATTTAGGAAATATAAACCTCTATTTACCATCATGATTACCAAAGGATCGCTCCCAATATTTGGGGGGGTCATTAATATCGATTCATCATTACAAACTACCTTAAGGAAGACATGCAATTAAATTATACCCCATTCAATGAAGTCTTGCATCAAGTACTTCACACCTATATCGGTCTCGACATATATCTAGATATCATGAGATTTTGGAAAAACTTCACACTATTATGTCATTACTCTCTTGCTAACCACTTAGCATGTATCAAAACTTAAAATAAATCAAAGAGCACTCACTTGGGAGATTTACCGCTATTTCATCTCAACTTACTCACTACGGTCTTTCGACAACCACTAGACATGTCCAATTCTACACCTACTCGGGGATTCCATATTATTATTATGGCTCATTTCGCTCACTAAGACATTTTATCAAATACTAGGTGTGCATGGACTAGACCACAACTTTGGGTTTCCCCTTTAACATACTATAACGCCCCTCTATGCTTTACCTCAACCTTTCATCCAACCTATGGGGTGCATACTCCACTTATTCAACCAACTCTACACCCTAACATCATGAACACCTCACATAGACACCAACTTCAAAAGAGATCATCACAGCATCACATAAATTCCACATACTAGGTTCAAAGACCATAAATCTTGCAAACAATCATGAATCCAAACTCAACAACACAAGTAACATCAACTTTAACTCATACAAATCATGAAATATCACAAAACATAAAATCCTTAAGTTTAAAAAGGGGTACTTGAGCTTCTTGGATGAAAGGGACCCAATAATCAACATCTACATACTTGAGAATTTCTTTCCTTGAAGGCTCTTGAAAGGAGTTCTTGATTTCTCTAGATCCTTCTTAATTTCTCTTGAATTTTATGAAAGGAAAATAGAGTATTTTGATTTTGAAAACCCTAATTTTTTGGGTGGAAAAGAGAAAAATAAAGTTGAAGGCCCTTGTCCCGGTATTTATAGAGCTGGGGGAGGCTGTGGAAAATACCAAAATGCCCCTTTAAAATTTGTCTCGAAAATTTCGATCGGGGTATGTGACGGTCTGTCAGAGGGACTGATGGTCCACCAAGTCGTTTGTCACTCAAGTGCCAAAATTGGGATGTTTTGACTCATAGTGACGGTCGAAGTGACGGTCCATCAGAAATCCGACGGTCCACCAGATCATCCGTCACTCGGGGTCCAGGAATGGAATATTCTGCCTTGATCTGATGGGCCCCTTGACGGTCCATCAAATTTTTGACGGTCCTCCACTTTGGCCGTCACATGATGATCGAAAAAGGAAGCCACTACCTTAGTGTGACGGGACACTTGACAGTCCACCAAGGACTTGGCGGTCCGTCAGATCAACCGTCAAACCTGTGATTCCGACAATGCT
The DNA here is from genome assembly GCF_002878395.1 of Capsicum annuum. NCBI lineage: Eukaryota > Viridiplantae > Streptophyta > Magnoliopsida > Solanales > Solanaceae > Capsicum > Capsicum annuum. The sequence continues at coordinate 173,929,352 of NC_061111.1, forward strand.
CAGTAAAACGGCCATAACTTCTTCGTCTGATGTTTGATTTTGATGAAATTAGTATCGATGGAAATCTTGTTCAATTCTATACATGACTAAAAGTATAAATTAAGGAAATTACACATGATTCAAAGTGTTTCATACTTGGGAAGATACTTCTGAAACTTTTAGACTCAAATTTTTTGCTTTGCTGGATATGCTCTAAGGCTCAGACTAGAAGAGAACTTTGCAGGGTATTACACATAAGCATTTGAAAATTAAAATCAATAAATAAAAAGAAAAAATGCATGCATATGAAAGTGGGTACCTTAAACTAAAGGTGAGAAATGTCCGCATGGATGTCTTGAGAAAAAGAAAGATTTTTTTTTTATATTTTCTTGATAAAAAGTGCTGAGAGATGAAGAATGCATAATTTTTTCTTGAATTCGGTTGATAAGAATAATTAGTAATGTGTATAAGAATTCCTCATTTCTTTCCCAACTGACCGAGATCGACTTTAGGGTAAATCCTATAGTTTCAATTGGTGCTTCAGACATACCTAAGTATCGATAAGATTCGTTCGTCTTGCTTCAAACAAAGATTTCAAATTACACCTATCCCTATGTTGCAAGTGCCCTCTCCATAAATAATTCCTTGTTTTCACACATATTTAAGTTTTTTTTTTAATTTAGAGACATCCAGAGATATACACTCACACTCAGAAAGAAATTCAATACATGCAATTGTGATACCATAGGCTTGACCTTCATGTAAGTATCCACTAATGTGAGAACACTTGAAATATAATCTCATAGGACTTTCTATCGGCTTGTAATGTAGGCTTGGGGATAGGTTGGATAATATTTGGAATGAAAGTGACTAATTCCTCAGTGAGCATTACGCTGTATTTGTGCTTTCGACATTTATTGCGCTTTGATGCGTGATCTTCTTTGTTGTGCTTCATTGTCTTTTGTTTTTGTATATGCTTTGAATTCTTTTGAATCATGTGTTAGAGTTTCCTCTTTTTTTTTCAAGAAACTATATTTTTTGCTTTTATTTTATTTTCTCTTTTTTTTTGTGGGGTTTTTGCTCCTTTTGAAGCTGTTTTTTCATTTTTGTTCATTTGGACAACATATTCTTTGCATTTTACATCTTTGATATTTAATCTTCATCCGTAATTTGCACGAATTTAGTGCAGTCAAGAAGTTTGGGCCAAGAGAGGGATAGTGCATGTAAGCACTCAAAAAGGTATAAGCTCAAATACGGTTGTCCAAAGAAAGGTTTTAGGCTCAAAAGAGGAAATGATAGGAATTAATGTTATTTGGTGGGATATGAAAGGCTCAATCTGATCAAAGAAGGCCTACGATCCTTTCCTAAACCAAGGGTGACTCATAATTTCACCTCAACAAATATTTAGGCCAAGTTCTAGATCAACAAATGCAATGTAATGAATTAAACTAAAGTTCACCACACAATGCACTTGAAACTATGAGGTTGACTTCGTTCTTGTCTTAAATGTATGCAAGAGAATTTTTCAAGCTTTATTCAAGTGTGGTAAAAGGTACCAAAAGAATTTATGGTTTACCATGAAGTCGGTCATTTTCATCATACCAATTTGTTCTTTATCATGCACACTCCTAACTGTATTGGTATCAACCAAGTCAATTTTTTTATTTAAAAAGAATTGAATTGAACCTAAATGAGGGTTGACTACGTATCTTGTGAATACAAGAATCAGGCCTGCATAGTTCAGGCAAATTATGAATTTGTATGTGTAATGTATGATTAAAAAAAGTGGTGATAAACCTTGAAAATAATATGAAAATAACCAGGAAAAAACCTGCTTTTAGTGTCAAATATGATTTAGATCACACTATTGAGAGAACGGATGTCAATCATGGGGAGAGCTTTGACACAACTTCAGTATGCTGAAAATATTGAAAAAGTCAGATATTGAAGGAATTATGACATTATTTCGCAGCAGTTGGCAGGATTATTATAACTGAAAAAAATATTAAATTCTTGCTTTTGAAAGTGAGGATTGATACGCCATAAATTTAATGAGTCACGACATTAAAAAGAAAAAACTAGGTATTCTCTCACAAAAATCAGGTGAGTATCTGAAAGTAGGCCGGCTAGGCACTAATGTAATTAAGGTTTGGATTTGGGAGTTATTGATTGTGCTCTTGAAGAATCTGGAGAGCATTTTGAACTGTTTCAGAATATTGCCCCAGTTTTGAATACCGAAGAAATTATTCTAAAATAGTGAAGAGATCGAACCCTAATGCGGGGTTGTCTACGTATCTTGTCGGAACAAGAATCAGGTCAAAACGTAGTTCAAACCTATACGTAGTTATTGGGAATATTGCTAAGGTGCATCATTTAACTGATCTTCTATGCAAAACAAAAGTTAGAAACATCTTCTCTACTAAAGTATAACCAATTTAGAGCAAATAAATATGTACAAACATAATAAACTTTCAAATATGTACAAAGACTATAATAATATGTCACTTAGGTCAGAAATCCGTCGGACATAAAATTAACTAATGATGCAAGTACCTAAAAAGGTGTTATTTTAGATATATCCTATGTTAACTAAGAGTGGGTGGACACGAACTTGAATTTTTTAAATGAGAAGGCACGTGTGAAGGCACGTGTTCCATGGCAGTAAAGCTCCCACTCACCCACGTATGTGTCGACTCTCTAAAATAGAGTAATTTGAAAGAATTTTGGGAAAGTACAATGTATAATCTGCATGTACAGTGTGTGTGAGTGTCAGTATTATGAAATGAAAAAATATCAAAGCAATAAAAAAATAAACAATCTACATAAAATATTAGCAAATAAACAATTTATGCCACACAAACAAGATAAATCAAGACAAATAAGATGAAATAAATAACGTATAAAAAACATAAATATTTACCTAAGTCTGTAATGGTTAGAACCTTCCATTCCCCAGCAGAGTCGCCAAGCTATCATACCCAATTTTTACCTAAAGTCAAAATGAGCACGACATTATGGACTCTAAAAGAATTAATTTTGTACAGAGTCGCCATCTAATTTTTAAGAAAAATGAGGAAAACCTATTTATTTATTAACATTTAAGACTTGTGTTTTGATCTAGGAAAACAGATTAGATTCTAGGTAAGTGTTCAAATTATTCCGAAGGGAAGGGGTTAGGCACCTTTCAGAATCCATAAGTGTGATTCCCGGCCAGACTTAGGTTTATTAAAAATGAAGAAAAAATTAATGTTTATAAATACAAATATAAAATGTGTATTAAAATAGTATAAACAATTTATATATAAACAATGAGTAAATTACATATGTTATCGTAAGAAATATGCATGTGTATAAAAAATGTATTAAGATAAACAAAAATATAGGAGAATATGTATGTAAAAAATGAAAAGACAAAATAATGAAAGATTTGTTTTAAAGAAAAATCATAACGTATTTTAGTGTAAAAAGTGTGAATAATTTGATTAAAATATCTGAATCAATTTAATATAAATGTTAACGGCCTAAATTTGCCTAAACACGCAATAAAAATTGCGTAAATAAAGAATATCCCACCCAACACCCTAAAAGTAAAGTTTTCACTATAATGATATTTGTACAAGTATAAGAATATAAAACTTGTATAAAAACTTGTAAAAAATAAATAATTATCAAAAATAAATTGAAAAGGTATGTAAAAAATATAATTTTTGTTAAAAGATGAGCTTAGATTAAATTTTAAATACGCCGTGGCTACGAAGTGGTTGCTCAATTGATTGGCAGTCCTAAATCGTCTGGCCAAAATACGAATTGTAAAATCTTTTGCGTTGTTCCAAAATAATATATTATTTTATTGTGTATTTGTGTCAAAAATCGACAGTAATTTTTTCATTGGCCAAGTGTTGGCCCTTAATACAAAATAATAACTTTGATAAAATAAAGTCCGTCTTTTATAATGGGGTGGCCTCAAATATGTGATGGAGCGATAATTTCATTGGCTAATATCATAGTATTATTTATTATCAGTGTAGTAAAATGCAGAGGAGAAGAACATTCAAAAATCAGTCTCAGAAAGTGCAGAACAATAATAAATCCACGAAAATACAGCAAATCATGAACCAAGTCCCCGAAGTAGGATTAAAGATCAACATGACATTAGCAGAATAATATAATAAATGACAATCCCAGCTGCAGGTAAAACAGTCAATAAAATCAAACAAACCAGATTAAAGTTAAATTATTTATCGGAGGAAATCAAACTTTCGCCAAAAATCTAACATCACTAAGAAATATGTTTTTAGTCAAATTCGGTCAAGTTTATTCAAATCTGAGAAAGAATAAATTATACAAGATCAAACATAAAAAATCATCAAGCATCAAAGTAGCCAAATAAATCAACCAACCCCACTACTTCGACGGCGAAGGAACGCCAGAGCAGCGAATTTTACAGGCTATGTTCGTCGACAAATCCACAGGAAAGGGGAAAGGGAGCTTGGGAGGACGGCGGCTGTGGACTGTCATTTTTGGGGGCGGCGACAGTGTTGTTCATTGAAGCAGTGAAGATAGAGGGGCGGCGGCGTTGGTGGCTGGTGGTTATCCGACATTTTTGGTAGCTGGAACTCGCCGGTCACTACCTCCGGCGAGCCAGCGGCGTAGCAGCGAGGGTGGAAAGGGAAAAGGGAATGGTAGCAGTAAAGTAACGAAGGTTGTTTTAGAGAGAGAGAGAGGAGAGACAAAGAGCAAGAGGCGTGAGATGTATCTGATGGTGTGTGTGGTGTAATTATGTGGTGGAGTATTAAAAAGAAAAATAATAATATAAAATAAATGATATCAAACTTACTTTTGCCAAACATACTCTTAAATTAGGGAAAGTAGATGTGAGAAAATAAAAAAAATGGAGGAAATAGGAAAGAAAAATAAAATTAATATTATTTGTGTTAATGTGACAAGACAACAAATTATTATTGTACTGTGTATTGAAATAATTGATTTGACTCAGCTTTTGCAGGTCATATTAAGTAACGTACAAAATAATGAATGCGATATATAATTAACAGAAAAATAGAAATAACAAATAAAAAATATTATTATCTTTAAAAAGGATACATTATGCTATAAATAATTAAAATTATGTTGTGTAGTAAAAAATTACAGTGCTATGTTGTGTACGTATGTAAATGACTGTGCAAAAAATATAAAAATAATAATAAATTGATAAAAATCCTAAAATTTATGAAATTAAAGATATTTATCAATAAATCATGCAAAATTAAAATATGACAATAAATGAGTAAAAATTGTAAAATAATGATGATTGTCAATAGTTTATTAATAATTGCAAAAGATATGTGAAAAATTGCATATTGTGTTATTTAACGATCATAGAGCCTAAATGCGTTAATTTTAAGTATGGGGAGACAGCTCCCACAGTACACATATAACCTTAATTCTAGGTTTCAGTTGACTGAATTATTGCATAATGCCTGGGCAATCTCCCAAGAAGTCTAAAATAGGTTGAAGTCTAAAATAGGTTTTCTCACCTTAAGTAACATCCTCAAATGCCTTGTAACATTCATTATCATCTTGTGTACATATACTCATTTTCTTTCATGCTTCAGTGCATTCCTTCTTCTCTAAAGTTCCCATATTATCATAGATGGCACTGCTCTATAATAAGCTTTTTTTCCTTGGCTTTACACCTGCAGACCACCATGCATATATTATATTTCTCAAACTCATTCCCTGTATATTAATTCCTGCAAAATAAGAAAAATAGGTCCAAGTCATGTTAGCAAAATCAGATCTCAGTAGCACATGAGTCACTGTCTCCTATGTAGGATCCTGGCAACACCAACACATACAAGGACCTTTCACTCCCATCTCCTAATAGTAGCATCAACTAAAATCTTACCTTTCCATATTCTCCACATGAAAAAACTTATTTTGAAAGGCATTCCTTTTATCCACACCTTGTTTATGCCTTGTCTCCATATTCCTTTTATTCTCTCTATGCCTGACATAGTGCTATGATGATTTGACATTAAAATTTCTCTTGTCTCCAATGTCCATACTGCCTTGTCTTGCTGCACTTCATTTTGAGGAATATTCACATTCTGAGTTATATGTTCCACCATTTCCTCTGACAATACTTCTTGAAGCTTCAGTACATCCCAATGCCCTTTCTTTACCAAATCATTTACTCTCTGATAACTATTATCCATTCCCTGCTTATCTCCACAATCGAATATAAATCACCTAGTCCAATACAGTTATCATACCAAACATGTGTATTGTCTCCTTTTATTCTCCAAAAAATCAAATGATCAATTAGATCCCTTACCTATAGCATCTTTGTCCAAACTTGGGTACCATCTCCAGTTTTCAATATAATTTCTTTAGGATGTAATTTGCTGTAGTACTTATTCATCATGTACTCACTCCATATAGACCTATTAGTTCTAAAGTTCCACCAAAGTTTATAGAATAGTGTTGTTGATACATCATGAAGACTCCTAAACCCAAGACCTTCTTCCTCTTCTGGTACACACATCTTAGACTAAGCCACCCAATGTCTGCCTTTTCCTTCCTCATTACTACTTAAAAAAAAATTTACAAAACATTTTTGAATAGAATTTCTAACATTCTTAGGTGAATTCATGACTAACAGGCAATGTATTGGCATACTTTGCAAGATATACTTAATTAACACAGCTCTCCCTCCAAATGATAATAAGTTTTCTTTCTAAGACTGTAATTTGCAGCTAATCCTATTCATGATCAATTGATAATACTGCTTCTTCTTCTTCTTATAGAACACTGGACATCTAAGATAAGTTGATACAAGAATTATAAGGACAACACAAAACATACTTTAAAATCAGTCCATAAGATCAAAGATCCGAGGACCCTTTTGAAGACCACACTGGGATTCAACAAACAGCAACAAGAACACAATGTATTGATGTGTTTATCACCTAAAAACAGCTAACAACAAACTATGTTAACAACAATAAGATGAACAACAACAACAATGGAATAAGAACAACAAGTCACAGATTTGAATTACAAGAACACAAACAAACAATTACAACATAAACAAAATGGATAGATAGTTAAACCTTGGTTGGTATAATCTTAAGAATCCAAGAATATGGTAATCTTGAACCTTTAAAACTACACACAATGGTTAACCTAACTCCTACGTTGACACAAGAGGAACTTTACCTCCTCTAAACACCAACATCTCAAGCCAACATTGCAACACAAGTGATATCCACACTTGTTGCCCTCATTTTGGTATGGTGGCTATTTTAAGCCCTATAACTAAAGGTGTTTTATGTTTCAAGTCTTAAATCAATGAACAACTAATGATAAAAAGACCTAAAATATTCTATTTATATTCTATTACAAGATAAAGCAAAATAACAATAATGCCCTTAAAGGGTGGGGTGGCCATGGAGTGCATTTGGACCCAATGAAGTGACCAAAATACCCTTAATGAAGATGAACAAATCATGAACCATTAAGTGTTGTCCAAAACCGTCAAGTCTTCGATTCTCCAAGCAATCTTCCACACACGGCCTTGCTTGTGCTCAAAATGGGTCTTTCTTGCATATTCTTGTGCCCTCGGGGTGACCAAGTCTTGATACTTTAAATGATGAACTCCAATCATGTCTTCAAAAATTAAGGTGGCCATTTGACTTGTATCATCCTTCCCTTCTTGAAAAGGATTCGACCTCAAATCCAAACCTTGCAAGAACAAAGAAAAGACAAACAAGCACCACATCCTCATGACACGAGGGCTAGAGTTAGTGCAATAAACAACATCAATATGCCAAGGAGGTACAAACTTGAGATATAACCACACGTCCTTTGTTGTAATCACGAGGGACTCAGAAAAAAATTACAAAGGAGTTGGCGAAAGGAATCACCATCAAGGGGTGGTGTCCTAATTGAAAGTAAAGTCCACCTAACACATATAACTATATCACTCAAACAAGTGGACCGACCAACAACTATCCATCCTTAACATCTTAAGAAGTTACCGGGATCTAATAGGAGACGTAACTAAGGGCTTAGGTCTCAGCCACTCTCACTTTCCCCTAGGGTGTCATCCTCAAAATTAAGCAAGCCCTCTTATCACTATTGAAATAAGGCATTCTAAATCACAAAGACAATCACAACTCGGGTTTTCTAAATATTCAAGCAAATCAAGATCATCTACGCTTGGTTGATAATTTTGCTCACCCTCACTAGTTGTTGGCAATTCACATACCAACGTAGACTCACCTTATTTTTAACAAGGGTCAACTAGTGTATGAATACTCTCGTCACTTGGTAATGGAACCTTAGTCAAGTTGTAAGTGCTAGCACCAGATGGACACAAATCATTCTCACGAGGAGAATCAATTTCGTCATCTAAAGGATCAACTAGTGTTTGTGTACCTACAACAAGATTTTGGTCCTCATATGACCTAACAATATCAAGAGTATCACAAAATGAAGACTCATGCACTCCTACACTAGGTAAAACCGCAACTACATTCATATGAGTATAGGGGATAACATTTTTACCTCGTAATCGTAGCTCACATGAGCTACGATATTCATCTTGACGTGTGTTCGGGTAGCCCACTTGCTCCCTTGGAATTTCCATGTGATCCAACCTTTCATTTATCACTTCCCATTGACGGCTAATGGCTTCAGTTTAGCCAAAATAGCACTTGCAGTCGCGGGTTCCATCGTAATTGCACCAAAAAAAAGAATAAGTCTACAAAATAAAACACAAGTTAGTTCAAAACAACCTCACCATACTCTCACACACTTGATCATTTCACACTTGGATTCACAAGTGTTGCAAGTTGGCTTGTAGTTTGTGATGAGTCGAGGGGTGAGTCAACTCCTTGGTCGGAACGGATTTTTTTTTGAAGACTCAAGGAAATAATGTCCGAACTTGAACCAAGAAATTCTACGATTCAAAAACAAGAAAAGCACAAAATAACGCTAACACGAACAAACGGGCACAAAAACTAACGAACAAGCTAGTAGGAGATTACTAGGTCGTCAATTAGTGTTCAAACCAACAAACGAAAATAAGAAACAATAAAATGAAACTAAGAAATCTAAAAGTTGAACTTAAAATGTTGTGTGAACAGTAATTTAGTGATGTGGCAGTCCACTATTGGCCTCGGTTTTGTCAAAATTTTATTCTCTAATTTCAAGTCTTGACCAATCTAGAATTTGAAAATGGTGGATTTGGTTGATGGAGGGAAATTTGGACTTGGAGCTTCATTTTCAAGTTCAAAACAGGACTTGACCTTCTTGGTACTTTCTCCTTGAAACAAGGTCCTTAAATCAAGGAAAGTAGGTAAAAAGTGGTTGTCAAGTCTTTTGAGTGATGTGATCAAGTCTTTCACCAACAAGTACTACAACTTGGTCTTTCGCCTTTTGTGGATCTAATGTTCACTTTTTGTTTTAAAAAAAGATGAAAAGGGTGAAGAACAACAAGAACACAATAACAACACCAAGAACAATAACAATATTCTCCAAGAACAACAACAAATTCCAACGCCCAACTCCACAACAACAAGGCCTTCAACACGGTCAAGGCTTAAAATGACAACAACATCAAATCAGCCACACTTTGTTCACATTAACAACATCAACAAGTTTAAGTTCAAGCTTAGATTTGGACACTTTTTAGTGTTGGTGAGAAAGAAACCAACACTAGAAACACTCTAAACAACAAAAGACTACAAGATCTAGTCACAAAGAAACATGTCTCGGCCAAGACAACAACAAGAACAACAACTTTCTTGGCCAAGATCTCAAGCTCAAGAACACGTCTTTCTTTCCTTTTTTTATTTTTTTTATTTTCTTAGCAAGAAAGTCCAAGATTGGTATTGTAAGAACAAAACCAAAGATGGATTTGATACCAAATGATACAAGAATTACAAGGACAACACGAAACACACTTCAAAATCAGTCCACAAGATCGAAGATTCGAGGACCCTTTTGAAGACCACACTGGGATTCAACAAACAACAATAAGAACACAATGTATTGATGTGCTTATTACCTAAGAAAAGATAACAACCAACTATGTTAACAACGGCAAGATGAAGAACAACAACAATGGAACAAGAACAACAAGTCACGGATTTGAATTACAAGAACACAAACAAACGATTACAACATAAACAAAATAGATAGATAGTTAGACCTTGGTTGGTATAATCTTAAGAATCCAAGAATATGGTAATCTTGGACCCTTAACACTATACACAACGGTTAACCTAACTCCTATGTTGACACAAGAGGAACTTTACCTCCTCCTAACACCAACGTCTCAAGCCAACATTACAACACAAGTGATATCCACACTTATTGCCCTCATTTCGGTGTGGTGGCTATTCTAAGCCCTACAATTAAAGGTGTTTCATGTTTCAAGTCTTACATTAATGAACAACTAATGAGAAAAAGACCTAAAATATTCTATTTATATTCTATTACAAGACAAGACAAAATAATAACAATGCCCTTAAAGGGTGGGGTGGCCATGGAGTGCATTTGGACCCAATGAAGTAACCAAAATACCCTTAATAAAGATGACCAAATCATGACCCATTAAGTGTTGTCCAAAACCGTGAGTCCTCATGTCTTTGATGCTCCAAGCAATCTTCCACACACAGCCTTTCTTCTACTCAAAACGGGTCTTCCTTGCATATTCTTGTGCCATCGGGGTGACTAAGTCTTGAGCCTTTAAATGATGACCACCAATCATGTCTTCAAAAATTAAGGTGGCCATTTGACTTGTATCATAATTGAAAGGAAAATCTTTCCTAAGTATACCTATAGCTACCTCTGCCTGAACAACTGCACCATTAGACACCTTCTTATGAAAATACAAAGCACTCTTCTCCTTGTTAATTTTTTACCCTGACACCAACTCATATTTCTCCAAAGTATTTTTCAGCAGTTTTAAATTCCCTACTTCTGGTTTACACAATAATCATATCATCTACAAATGCAAGATGGTTCAGCTTAGGACTTCCTCTAGTCATGCCAAACAATTTAAAGTTCTTCAAAGTTAGTAATTCCTTTAAACTTCTTGAAAGCATTTCTGCTGCAATGATAAACAAAGTGGGAGATAAAGGATCCTCTTGCTTCATCCCCCTAGAAGATTTATAGAAACCCTTAGGCTGTCCATTAATCAATAAAGAATACCAATTATTTGACAATAGCCTGTATACCATATCTATAAGTTGTTCACAAACCCCAATTCTTTTTAGCATTTCTATCAGAAAAAGCCACTCCACCCTATCATAAGCTTTCATCATATCCAGTTTCATGACCATATTTGGTGGTTTGCCTCTTGTCCTAATTTCAGAAATTATTTCCTATGCTACTAAAATGTTCTCAACTATACTTCTTCCATGAATAAATCCAGCTTGTTCCTCAGATACTATATCTGGTAAAATACACCTAAGTCTTTCATGAATAATCCTTGATAAGATTTTATTCATAAATTACTAAGTGATATTCGTCTTAAGTCTAAAAAACTACTAACAGTAAGTTTTTTAGGAATTAGAACCACATTTGTATGTGTAATAAACCTTGGAAGCTCATAGCCACAGAAAAATGCTATAACTATTTGATGAAGATTAGTTTTTATTATTTCCTAAGCATCCTGAAAGAAAGCACCAGTCATACTATCTGGACCTCCAGCACTGTTTCTATTCAGCCCTATCACTGAAAATTTTACTTTTTTCAATGTTGGAACTTTTATAATACCATCATTTTGCTCATTTGTTACCATAGAAGGTAATGTATACAATATGGAAAAATCATGAACATCCTTCTATTTTTTAAACTGATTCACATAAAATAATACAACAGCTTCAATAATATCATCCTTATGTTCTAACCATTCCCCTTCCTCATTATGAATTCTGTTAATCCTTAGTCTAGATCTTCTTCCCTTTATAATAACATAAAAAACTTTGTGTTTTTCTCTCCATCTTTAAACCACTGAAAACCATCTTTTTGCTTCAAGTAATCTTTCTCTCTTTTCAACTGCACTGCCAGCTCAACCTGTGTCTTGAATAAGGTTGCTCTATTCTCCCCTGATAGGTTCTCTTCAAACTGCTTCTTCCTTATCTTGATTACCTTCTCAAGAGTATCCATCTCTTGAAAAATCTTTCCAAAAGTTTGCTTACTTCACTTATTCAATATAGCCTTGGTTCATTTAGTTTCTGATAAAAAACAATGAATGGATTACCATAAGATTCCACTTTCCAGTTCTTCTTAATAACCTCCATACAAGATTCTTCCTTCAGCAAAAAATTTAGGAACCTAAATGGTTTGATCAAATACTTTTGATTAGTACTGCAATAAAGTAGATGGGAGCATGATCAGAACTACTCATTGGTAGATTTTCCACCTCCATTACCAGAAATAGTTCCTGTATCTTGTTATTGACCAATACTCTATCCAATCTTTTGAAAATACATTATTCTTCTCCTCTTCCATTCCACCATGTAAACTTACTCCCCTTAAAAGCAATTTCTTCCAAATTACAATTGCCTATGTAATGATTGAAGTTCTCTGTTTCTTCAAAAGTCACTGGTAAACCTCCAAGTTTCTCCTCTGCATGCCTTATTACATTAAAATTCCCTCCTATAATCCATGAATTAGTTATATTACTGCTCAGATTCTCCAAAGAATTCAAAGCATAACTCTCTCCATTTGATTACATATGGCATATATTAAAGTGACCACCACCACCACTCCTGTATGTTGATTCTCTAGTCTTAGTTTGAGTTGCTATTCCTCATCACAAAATATGGTATGCTCCATAGTTGATTCTATGAATGCCCATATCGTCCCTGACACATTAACTATTGCACGCTTCATTCCCAATCTTATCTTATGTACCTCAATATTTTATCCCTCCTGAAATGGCTCCATAAGACCTATGAAACCAAACTGGTACCTTTTGTGCATTGTTATTAACCTTGTAAATTCCTTTTGAGTGTTAACAACCCTTATATTCCATATTAAAGCATTCATTTTGAGATTGAATCAGATGTTTGACTCCTTGTCTGCATTCTACTATTACTTGTGTCTTTACTTTTTTTGCTCCTTTTACCATGCTTCTTTTTCAGTGACTTAGTTTGATTAGGAGATAAATTTCCTTTCTGTGACACCTCCAAAACATTATCTATTAAGTCCTCCTTATCAAGATCTTCCTGCTTACTATTAACAACTTTCATCATGTTACTCACCTCCATAGCAAGAGGTACAATATTCTCTAGAATTTACTTTTGAGAATTATTGTTTTGTACCAAAATCAACTCTCTTGATTCATTCTGATCCTCCTTTTCTTCTAGAGTTTTGTTTGGATTTTCAATGTTACCCTCTGATCTTTGCATCTCAGTATTATCTACTTTCTGACTCTTTTTCTCTCTTTCTTTGGCTGGTTATTTCTGTTGCAACCTTGTCCTCAACCTTGTCATTCTTGCCCTGATCTTCTGTTACTACTACATCTGTCTTCCTAAAACTTCTATTGACCCAATCTTTGGTACTCTCCTGCTCTTTTGCATTGGTGTCTACTATATCTTCATCCACTTTGTCTTGTTTATTCAATACATCAAAAGCATTTGATGTTTCTATAGCCTCTTCTGTATCCTTCACCTCTCCTATAATGTAACCATATTGATCCTTTCTATACCTACTTTTTCTTCGCTTTCATGGATTATTCTCCTTCTCTGATTCTTCATTAACTTCTGCATTGTGCTTTCTTTGCATACCTTCTTTAGTATTATGTTGAGCTCTATTTTTCTGCTGCTTCTGGTTAATAACTCTGGATGAATATCCCATCAAGAGTCCTTATCATGACCTTGTAAACAACACTCTTTACAATACTTAGGTTTGTGATCATACTGAATTTTGATCCATTTGGATTTTATATTCCCTGTAACATTATCTTCTTCATTAATTTTAATTATGTGTGGCAACTTAGCAACTAGATCTACCTCTATCTTCGCTCTTGCACAGCTTGGCCTAGTATGATTCCTTAAGTCCATATCCACCACTAGACATTTGCCCACAGCTGAGGCAATGGAGAATATAGCTTATTTAGCAAAAACATTTAGTGGAAGATCTGGGATTGAGATCCATGCTACTCCCACCATAGTTTCAACATCTGGTTTAAACCATGAATCCCATTTGAGGGTCCTTATTTTCTAATACCTATCTCTTGATTTAATGAAATATACAAAGGTATATAATAATTGAACATAGTCTTCTAATTGATTCAAACGAATCAAAACATGCCTTGTATTCAAAACTCCTATTGTACAATCACCCTTGATCGCATATTGTTTAGGAATTAACTTTTAAAGCTCATTAACATCAGGTCTTCCATAAGAGAACTTACCAACAATTGCATGCCATAAGTTTTCTTGCACAATTAAAGTATTCACCTCTAACGACTTCCAAGAAATTAAAGGTTCTCCATACTGCATGATTATTGGTTTTGGAGGAACTTTTACATATTCATGCACATAAGATTTTGGTTTAAGGACTTCAGCATATTGAGGAACATATACTTTCTCTGTAATCTGCTTTGAGTGTCCTCAGGTGGGATAGTCCCACCGGAAGTGGTAGCTAGTTGATCGAAAAATGAATCTATGTAGACAATTTTGACAATTTTGCATGCACCATTTTAAGAGTTTTTTCTACGTCTGGTCTGCTCTTTTCCCGAACTACCTTTGGTAGTCACCCCAACCTTCACTTATATATAGTAGTAAATTAAAGTATTAATAGTAATAATAATAATAATAATAATAATAATAATAATAATAATAATAATAATAGTAATGGTAATAGTAAAAAATATATAGTAGTAAAGTAATAATAGTAATAATAATAACGAAAAAGGCTCAAAAATACATCTGAACTATCTGAAATAGCTCAAAAATGCCCCTCGTTAGATTTATGGATCCAAAATACCCCTCCGTTAAATATTTGGCTAAAAAATACCCCTCCCTCTAATGGAATTCGTAAAAGGATCAAAAATACCCTTGAACTATTTGAAATGGCTCAAAAATACCCCTCTGCTAAATATTTGGCTAAAAAATACCCCTCCCTTTAACAAAATTCTACCAAGCATGCCACCTAGATAAAAAAAATCATGTGACTATGCCACATTACCATTCACATGTAAAATATTAGTATTTTAATTATATGACATTCCTTTCTTCTTTATTTTTATTTTTTTGCAAAGCAATGAAACAGAAAAACCAAAAAAATAATCTTTTGCTAATTACTTCATTAGTGTTTTAAAAGTTCTAAATTTCATCTCTTTATTGTCGTTTGGGATGAGGGACAACTTGATCTTGATCTGATGTTGACTCGGAGGAGGAGCTAGAATTTTAACATTTAAGCTAGCAAATGTTGATGTACTAATAATTGAGTTGAATTTACCACATGCGAATTCTTTTTCAAAATAAATGAATTCCTTTTAACACTTGTTTAATCATTTGAAATGAATTCATTTTTCTAAATTCAGTTTTGATGAATAATCTTATTATATTTAGAACAAGTTTGAAAAGAAGTAAAATAATACTTAATATTGATAAATTATTCTTTAATTAAGTCATTCATTAACTTTTTTAAGATGTGTGTCACATTCAAAGATTCATTAATTGTAGATTAGAGGAGGTATTTATTAAATCATTTTGACATAAACATTTTGAGTAAAAGCTAGCAAAGTCAAACACATCTTTTGAGTAACTAATTTGAAGTTTAGTTTGAAACTTGTTACTTTTACGAGTAAATCTTAATTTTAACTTTTATACTGGCCTAATAATTAATGGGTTTATCAGTTTAATAAGAATCTTTTGTTGGGTTTCACACTTTTAAACCTATTAACAGGAAAAAACTTATTTTTTAGATGATCAAAGGAATTTGATAATAGCGATGTTACATTTAATAAAATTTTTCAAAAAAAATATTATGTAACCACCGTTGGTCTACTTTGATTAAAAATTATAAAGTCGTGTACGTTTTGTCTGTTTCACTGACGTTTTTAAATAAAAATAAAAATAAAGAAGAAAGGAATGTCATATAATTAAAAAATACTAATATTTTACATGTGGATGGTAATGTGGCATAGTCACGTGATTTTTTTTTTATCTAGGTGGCATGCTTGGTGGAATTTCGTTTAAGGGAGGGGTATTTTTTAGCCATTTCAGATAGTTCAGGGGTATTTTTGATCCTTTTTCGAATTCCGTTAGAGGGACGGGTATTTTTGAGCCAAATATTTAACGGAGGGGTATTTTTGAGCCAAAAATCTAATGAGGGGCATTTTTGAGCTATTTCAGATAGTTCAGGGATATTTTTGAGCCTTTTCCGTAATAATAATAATAATATAATAATAATAATAATATTAATGGTAATAGTACAAAAAATTATAATAGTAATAATAATAATAATAGTAGTAGTAGTAATAGTAGTAGTAGTAATAGTAATAGCAATAATAGTAGTAATAATAATAATAATAATAATAATAATATAATAATAATAATAATAATAATAATAATAATAATAATATATAATTACTTATAAATGATAAAAAATTGGTGTACTACACAAAAAGATAAAATAATAGTGCACTCATTCTTCATTTATATATAACAGTAATTCGTGATATGAGATGACATATATCATATAAAAATAATAATAAACTCAAGGTTGAAATAAAAAGAAAGATAAATCAATAACAAGATTGGCTTGTTTCTCTTCGAACTCATCAAAGGAGAGATCAAAAGCTCCAAGCACTTTATTTATCTAACTAGTGAATTTGTTCGCGCTTTGCGCGATTATAAAATATTTATTAAATTTATAACATATTTTAATTTGATATTTGAATATTAAGAACAATCATTAATGAGCAGTCTACACACACTTCTAATTTCACTGTTCTTTAAAAATTAATGTTTTGGGATCTGTAGTTAGAAATTTACTATAGACTTTTTTTTTTTACTATGAATTTGTTTAGTATTCCGTGTCTCGAGCCGGAGGTCTATCGGAAACAACCTTTCTACTTCTTTAGAGGTAGAGGTATGGACTGCGTACATCTTACCCTCCCCAGACCTCACTATGTGGGAATACACTAGGTTTTTTGTTGTTGTTATACTTTTTTTTGTTAAAAAAATTACAATGACACTATTTATATCTTTTTACTACATAATTTCTGCAACTCTGCCTCTATTTTATGAAGATTATGTTTTTATTGTTCACACACTTAACTCTTTCATTCTTAATTATATAAAATGTGATCAAATATTGATATTTTCCCCTAAAAATATTTAGAAATTTGTACTTTTATAACTTTTTTCTATTTTAACGTATCACAAAAATAAAAATAATAAGAAAACGGAAAACACAAATAAAGGTTGCTATGAATAAATTATACAAACCTATACAAACATAAGATATAGATAATAAATTATGTCTCATAACTATTGTGTTTAATTCATTTTAGAAAAAAATGAAGGAATATGAGGAACATAGAAAGATTCCAGTATAGTAATTATAATTATAGAAATTAATAAAAAGGAGAGAAATGCGGTAACTTTAAATTTATGCAATTTTAGAATGGAAAATAAGGGGAAAAGGTAAAATCTAAAATAAAAGACAAATTAATTCCCTTTCATTTTATGTCTCTTAACTCATGGGATTATAAATATTCATAAACGGTTAGAAGTTGCAAGTATCAAAATATATTTAATATTTCTTATAAATAAATATTGAGCATTTATTTGTAATAAGTAATCTTTTACGCTTTCATTGAATTAAATTTACTTTTCCAAGAATATATTTAATTGTTAATAAATAAATTTAATAAAAGACTACAAATTTGACAAAAAAGATAAATTCTAATGTTGGTCATAAAAAGTGTCACCTCACCTCTTCTATTCATAGATTTTATTTTTTTTAAATTTCTTCTATTTGATATAAATAAATAAAAAAAAAATAAGTACAAAATAGGGACACTTAGTGAGGGAAAAGGAAACTAAAATTGATAATTCTTTTTCTTACCTTTTTATATTCCTTGATCTCCTCCTCCTCCTCATTTATATAATTCAAGTTTCGAAAAAGTCACATTAATTATTTTTCTTTCCCTAAAATACAATATAATGATACAAATATTTAAGTAGATATAATCAATAGTTTTATAGTGATTGAATCTTAAATTAAAAGGAATGATTTTACGCAAAAGCATATTTTAAATGGAATATGTATATCTCAAGATTAGGGAAAATTATTAATATACTTTATTAAGTTAAAATATGATTACAAAAAAGGGAAAGCAAATAATCAATTAACTTATGTGAAAAGAAGGAAGCAAATTATTGTGTACTAACGGGATTTTCATACAAGTGCTGTGAGTAATATGATATCAAAAAATAATACTCTAACCATAATTATATAATATACCATATATATACTTGTAAGTGTTTGAATACTCCTATAAAGAATATTACTATTTACCTTTCAAATTTAAAGGAAGTCGTTTCCATACTTCTAGTCATATAATTTCACTTGTTCCTCATATATTTCAGCCTTCGTCAAAGTTTACTGCTACACAATTTATATTATCGAAAGAAAAAAAATATTGAACTCCTAAACTCCAACTCTACTATAGTAGCAAGAGAGAAGAAAGTAGAATACCATGCTAAAGAGATGAATGATTGACCTGAGGCTCGTACCACAACTTTGTTCCCTTTGCACCTATCGCTAGTTTCATGATCGCACAATTTCTTTTTTATGAAATTAAAATCACCACTTCTATTTCAATTTTCGAGATCTTTCTCCTTTATATCCATGAGATCTCGTCTCAAGGAGTAGGTTTCCTATTTTTCTTCTTATGTTTCTTCCTCTTTTTTGTGTTAAATGGTGTTTTAGTCAGAGATCATCTCTTCAATTTTCACTGTATTTAATTTGTAATGTTTTTTTAATTCTTCTTAATTGTGTGATTCAACACACAGATAGAAACTGAAACTGAACATTAATTGGTGCAATTTTTTTTTTTCTGATTTATCTTTTTATTAATGTTGTTTTTGAAGGATAAAAATGTCAAAAAAGAATCACACAAAAGATAAATAGGAATGTTGGCTTTAGAGGCATGACACATCAGCATTCTCACATTTTTCCTTTATATATATATATATATATATATATATATATATATAT